>NC_134850.1:21374384-21689027 GCF_965363235.1 Mytilus galloprovincialis | reverse complement strand
ATTGATTGATTAGTTGGTTGATTGATTGGTTGGTTGGTTGGTTTGTTGGTTGGTTGATTAAACACGTTTGATAGGGTCACTTAGAACAAGGGGAAAAAGACCTCAAGAGACCTTGCATCCCGTATTAAACGCATGACACGGAAACATACATTAAGTGATTGATTGGTTGGTTGGTTGGTTGGTTGGTTAAACACATTGGTTAAACATGTTGGTTTAACACGTTGGTTAAACACGTTGGCTGGTTAAACACGTTTGATGGGCTCAATTTAAACAAGCGAAAAAAAAACATCTTGGATCCCGTATTTAACACATGAAACGGAAACATGCATTGATTTATTTATTGGTTGGTTGGTTGGTTGGTTGGTTAAACACGTTGGTTAAACATGTCGGTTAAACACGTAGTTTAAACACGTTGGCTGGTTAAACACGTTTGATAGGCTCAATTTTAACAAACGAAAAAAAACCATCTCGGATCCCGTATTTAACACATGAAACGGAAACATGCATTGATTGATTGATTGGTTGGTTGGTTGGTTGGTTAAACACGTTGGTTAAACACGTTGGTTAAACATATTGGTTTAACACCTTGGTTAAACATATTGGTTAAACACGTTGGCTGGTTAAACACGTTGGATAGGCTCAATTTAAACAAGCGAAAAAAACCATCTTGGATCCCGTATTTAACACATGAAACGGAAACATGCATTGATTGATTGATTGATTGATTGGTTGGTTGGTTGGGTGGTTGGTTGGTTAAACATGTTGGTTAAACACGTTGGTTAAACACGTTGGCTGGTTAAACACGTTAGATAGGCTCAATTTAAACAAGCGAAAAAAACCATCTTGGATCCCGTATTTAACACATGAAACGCAAACATGCATTGATTGGTTGGTTGGTTGGTTGGTTGGTAGGTTGGTTAAACACGTTGGTTAAACATGTTGGTTAAACACGTTGGTTAAACACGTTGGCTGGTTAACACGTTAAATAGGCTCAATTTAAACGAGCGAAAAAAACCATCTTGGATCCCGTATTTAACACATGAAACGGAAACATGCATTGATTGATTGATTGATTGATTGGTTGGTTGGTTGGGTGGTTGGTTGGTTAAACATGTTGGTTAAACACGTTGGTTAAACACGTTGGCTGGTTAAACACGTTAGATAGGCTCAATTTAAACGAGCGAAACAAAAACATCTTGGATCCCGTATTAAACACATGAAACGGAAACATGCATTGATTGATTGATTGATTGGTTGGTTGGTTGGTTGGTTGATTGGTTGGTTAAACACGTTGGTTAAACACGTTAGTTAAACATATTTGTTAAACATGTTGGTTAAACACGTTTGATAGGCTCAATTAAAACAAGCGAAAAAAAAGAGACGTTGAATCCCGTATCAAACACATGAAACATTGATTGATTGATTGATTGATTGATTGGTTGGTTGGTTGGTTGGTTGGTTGGTTGGTTGGTTGAAATTCAAACACACATAAAACTGTTTAAATAGTGCCAAAACCACATAATTTGATGACCTTGACCTTTGACCTTGTGACCTTCGTCAAGGTCATTGCTCCACAAGGTCATTGCAAAAGACCCTATGGGTCAAGGACCTTTTGTTAAAGAGTTTTGCCTAAATATGGCTTTTTAAAAACCATCGATGGGAGTTATGTCCCTTACATGATGGTAAAATCAATATAGTCATAATGTAAAAAAGTTGCCCCTTGAAGTACTTAACATTTTTCACTGCTTAAATTTTCTGTATCTATAACCATTCAAGAATTATAGGGAAATCAAAGACATATGAAAATCTAAAATATGACCTTGACCTTTGACCTTGACCTAATTTTCTAAGTTAGGAATCAGGGGACTCAAATAAAAACATTCCAGGGTTATACGGTTAACGGTTTATGAGTTAAAAAAACATACCGACAAATTTATTCCGTAAAGATAGATAACTCCTATAAAATTTCATCGAATCGCTTCGATCCAAATTAGCCAAAATTTTCTGAGGATGTAACGAACAATTTGTAAAAAGAATTTTGTCGCTATCTTTTTTTGTTACGAAGGAGATGCACACACATGATAAACAGTGAATAGGGAGATAACTCTTACAGAGAAAATTGTTCGTCTTAGCAGGGTGAAATTTAAAAGCGCATAAACTATACGATACAATATGAGAAATATCTAAGCGACATATTGCGAAACAAACATTTATCGCAAGAACAAAATTTGGCGGAAAAAAAAAAAATAATAATAATAATAATAATTAAAAACCAATTGTTCAGAGAACAATTGAAAGTCTTTCCACACCAAAGAAATTTGGTTAAGAAGGTAGTTTCTTCATACTGATGCGATAACTGATGGATTAATTATCTTTTTGAGTGATATAAGGGAGATAATATGCTACTTCCGGTGAAATGAATGTCACGTCCGGTCTCATATGATAGCTTCTTTCACACTGATTCCAAAAATATGTAGTTTCTATATACTTTTGTATGTAGAATGGGAATAATTGGCCACTTCCGGTTTGTTGGGAGTAATTTTTAGTCTTCAGTATTCTGTTGATGTATCTATATGACAAAATATATGGATTTTGAGAACTTTTATGTGAAAAAACTGGAAAAAAAGCTACTTCCGGTTTTCTCAAGGTCACTTCCGGTAGCCATTTTTCAAGGTCATTTGTCACTTAACCTTTTGTATAAGGTCAAATGTCTTTATAATGAACTTACTTGAAGTTATAATCAAATAACCTCATATCAAGACATTTCAGGGGCAACAACTCCTATAAGATACCATTTAATTGTATGAGACTAAATGTAGCATATCTTCATTACAATAAAGCAGACATTTTGCAATTGTTCTTTTATATGTATCTCTCACAGTGTCAGAGAAAATGCAAAAACAAGCAAAAGTCACAATTGAGAACTTGACCTTGACCTTTGACCTTGACCTAATTTTCTAAGTTAGGACCCAGGGAACTCAAATAAAAACATTCCAGGGTTATACGGTTAACGGTTTATGAGATAAAAAAACATACGAACAAATTTATTCCTTAAAGGTAGATAACTCCTTTAAAATTTCATCGAATCGCTTCGATCCAAATACGCCAAAAATTACTGAGGATGTAACGAACAATTTGTAAAAAGAATTTTGTCGCTATCTTTTTTTGTTACGAAGGAGATACGCTCTGATGATAAACAGTGAATAGGGAGATAACTCTTACAAAGAAAATGGTTCGGCTTAGCAGGGTGAAATTTAAAAGCGCATAAACTATACGATACAATATGAGAAATATCTAAGCGACATATTGCGAAACAAACATTTATCGCAAGAACAAAAGTTGGCGGAAAAAAAAAAAAAATAATAATAATAATAATAATCAGAACAAATACAATAAGTCTTTCCACAGAAAAGTGGAAAGACTTAATAATAATAATAATAATAATAATCAGAACAAATACAATAAGTCTTTCCACAGAAAAGTGGAAAGACTTAATAATCAGAAGAAATACAATAGGTCTTTCCACAGAAAGGTGGAAAGACCTAATAATAATAATAATAATAATCAGAACAAATACAATAAGTCTTTCCACAGAAAAGTGGAAAGACTTAATAATCAGAAGAAAAACAATAAGTCTTTCCACAGAAAAGTGGAAAGACTTAATAATAATAATAATAATCAGAACAAATACAATAAGTCTTTCCACAGAAAAGTGGAAAGACTTAATAATGATTTACAAATATAAAGCACTGCATTCAATACTAAGAATGAAACTTGGAGAGGTTTATTTTACTAGGCTTGAAATACAGTATGTTAAACACAGTAAAATTTCAATGGCTTATGCAATGTAGAAATAAAATGTAAGCCTATTTTCAATTAGTAAATCACCATGTGAACATATTTTGGAAACTGTTGTATTAAAAACATATGGAAATGTCCAATATATACTGAAATTCAGCTGTTAAAAAGCTCGTACGCGTTATGACTGAGATTTTTTTTTACTTCAATGCAGATTATGACCTGTATCTTCATTTCAGGTTTGGTTGAACAGAAACTTAAGACTCAACCAACATGTGTTTTTCGAAATATTCAAGTCTTCTTACTTTTGTTAATAATGTTCTATTAAGTAATACTTTATAATTCATATTTCATAAATGGATGTATCAATTACACTTTTCGATACAATTTACATTCAATATGTCATATGAAATACCTGAATATCTTCGTCTTCGTTTTCGTATCAAGACATAAATGAAAAGAAGAGATGACATCAACACCACAAAACCAGCTATAACAGCAGCTCTGATATAATATAAAATTTAGATGATTGTAAATAGACTATTATACAAGAGGCTGTTTCATATATTTTGTATATTTGGTAACTTGTTTACTCTATAGAAGAGTCAGGTGGAAAAATTAAAAGAGACATACAAACTCATGTCGACGAACAAATAACAACGCCATGTCAAACAATACAGAAAACGAACAAACAGCAAACATAATAGCGCAACAAAGACTAAGCAAGAATAGAAAAAATAATAGAAAAAAGATATTCTCATTGTTTCAGATAAGATGATGTTAAAAGGAACACTTAACTGTTACGTACATAATTATAATGACAACTGCATATACTTAAGATTTGTGTTTTCCAAAAGATCTAAAAGCATCACTTGGTAAAACTTTCTCTTGAATATTGAAATTAAAAATTGCAATTTACTCATCGTAACTATCAGACTTAAAACGTATTACAACAGGATTATACATTTTTCGTCTGCATAGAACGACTCATAGTTGAGTTCGAATCAAATCACTTGGAAGGCAAAATTAGATATTACGTTGAACATGTTGAATAGTACTGATAACCAGAAATTCGTAAGAATTGTTTAAATTGTTTGTGTTTCCTCGTCTTCAGAAAGTCAGACTAGAATTCGAATCTTTCTATATCACCAGACACTGCCATTTTACGTGTTTAGACAATAACCAGAAGTTTTTTTTTTCGTGTTTAGCTCCTTTTTGGTGTCATTTCTTTTATTGCATTCCAACGTCAAAAAGGCAAGTTTCAGCCATCTGACTAAAACTGAATTATCTATGTTTGCCATTTAATTCAACAGGATAACATAGATAATTTACCACTAAATATCTATCTAGTTTGAAAGCCCGTATCATACAGTCTTAAAGGAGCAATTGAATACTCCTCGACGTAGACGCAGTCATGTTCATCTTCATTTAACATCACCTTTGCATGATGTCTCTATTAATGACTGGCTACCATACAGAAGCCGTTATGTATTCATTACATTCGCACGAAACTTTATTCATTACCCCTTTCAAAACTTCATTCTCTGTTCAATTTATGTTTGGAAACCACTGTTACAAATCCTCATTCAAACTAATATAGACTTACAACTATCATTTCAGATCTTGCAAGTGAAAAAATACTTTTCAAACCAGATCGCATTGGAAAGATGAAAACGAGAACATATTTTTTACTTAACTTTTCTTTGCCAACAAAGGTCTCGATGGCGTCAACTTAGGCAATATTCTTCATCATAATTTATTTCTGTCGAAAATACTTCATTATCTTAAAGATCAGTCTGTACCAACAATTTCTTATACCTACACCAAACCAATTGCAACTAACATTTTCAATTAAAACGGTATTTACACGTTTTGCAGGATCTCAACATTGACGACTTCAAGTCTAAACCTCCTGGTTACACTTAGTTGATAAAAAATCCGAATTAATAAACCAAATAGGTTTATCACTACCAACGCTATGTCTCCTTTTAAAGACCCAATGGTATTATTTGTCTTTTTATATTAAGCCACTTCGTTGTTAGTTTATTTTCAATCTATGACTTTGACTGTTTTTCTGGATCTTTCGTCCCTCTTTTGCGAAACACTTGTCTTACCTTTATGACAAATATGTAGTTTTCCCTGCAGATAAAGTCTCAAATAACACCGTTTTTACATAATCTGCTTGATAAATGAATTAGGCATTGCCAACTCACTTGGAAACGCAACATTATCCTTAAAAAACTGGTTATCATATGTCTGTTCTAAGTTCCTTTGGAATTTTATCTAAAGACGAAGAACTGGATCTGCCATCACTGTATTGGATACCTAAACTACATAAGTATCCTTACAAACAACGGTATATTGCTGTATATTGCTGGGTCTTTCAAGTATTACACGAAACATCTTTTTTTTCAGCAGTCATGGCTGGGCTCCAAAGTTATTGTGAAACTGCCTATTGTAAAGGTGGCATGAATCAGATGTGGATACTAATATATTCCAAAGATCTTTTAGAGTACATTCAATCTTAGACTATCTCATCTTGCAATAGAATTAAAACATTTGACTTTTCTACAAGTTACCCAAGTATTCCCCATTCCAAACTAAAAGATAAAGTAAAAGAGTTGGTACTACTTTGTTTCATTAAAAAGAATGGCGAACGAAGATACACGTATCTTGTCTTGGGGAAGGATAAATCCTACTTTGTAAAGAATCACTATAAAAATTCTCTGAAACTGACATTATCAAGATGCTTGATTTCTTGATTGACAAAATATTTGTTACCTTTGAAGGACGTGTTTTTTTCACCAGACTGTCGGAATTCCAATGAGAACCAATTGTGACCCTCTTCTTGCCGACGTGTTTCTTTATTGTTATGAGGCTGACTTCATACAGGAACTTCTTAGGAAGAAAGACGCAATATCCTTTAACTCAACTTTCCGCTATATAGATGATGTTTCAAAATTGAGTTACTATGTTGAACGAATATATCCCATCGAACTAGAGATACAGATAGTTAAACCAGCCTCAAATCTTGACTTACATCTAGAAGCTGTTAATGAGGGTCAGTTAAAAACAGAACTTTACGACAAAAAAAAAATGATTTCAGCTTCCCAATTGTGAACTTTCCATCTCCATGTAGCAACATGCCAGCAGAACCTGCATACGGAGTATATATCTCCCAATTGATACAAAAATCCCGGACTTGTATTTCCTATGATGATTTCCTCGATAGAGGATTGCTGCTCACAAGGAAGCTATAAAACCAAGAGTTCCAAATAGTAAAGTTTAAATAATATCAGGTCCAACTCTTAAATTTGTCATTTTGATTGTAATGGGAATTACTTGTGTGTAAATGTAAAAAAAATTACAAGATGAAAGAGACTTATTTTATGTATTTTAAGAGATCTTCTGATTTTTTTTAGCATTCACATCTGATCCACGCCACCTCTATGTCGTTTAACAATAACTTTGAAGCCCGGCTTTGCTTGTTGATAGCATGTGTGTTTATAATTTACAAAGAGGTTTCGTGGAGCACTTGGACGATCGACCTATGTATTCTAAGCATCCAATACAGTTGTAGAAGATCCAATTCTTCAAGTTTTTCATTTTTTGTCGTAATTCCCAAATGAACATAGAACAGACCTATTATCATGCAGGATTTTCTCTTAAATTAATGTCACTGGGTTATTTTTCCAAGTGAATTGACACTACCTTATTCATATATCAAGCAGTTTTTGTAATGTGATTTCGGGCTTTATCTACATATTTGTCCTAAAAAAAAAAAGACAAGTGTCTTGCATCATTTGGGTTAAAAAGATTGATATAGAATTGGTATTAATTGACCCTACCAATTTCTTAATGTCGATTTGTATGATCGAACCCACAAGCCTATATACATTAAAAAGATAATCTTTATCTTTTTTCTCGCGCTTTCTCCATTGTCTTATATAATCCTCGACTGAATATACCACTCCATTGTCTGATATAATCCTCGACTGAGTATATCACTCCATTGTCTGATATAATCCTCGACTGAATATATCACTCCATTGTCTGATATAATTCTCGACTGAATGTATCATTCCATTGTCTGATATAATCCTCGACTGAATATATCACTCCATTGTCTGATATAATCCTCGACTGAATATATCACTTCATTGTCTGATATAATCCTCGACTGAATATATCACTCCATTGTCTAATATTATCCTCGACTGAATATATCACTCCATTGTCTGATATAATCCTCGACTGAAAATATCACTCCATTGTCTGATATAATCCTCGACTGAATATATCACTCCATTGTCTGATATAATCCTCGACTGAATATATCATTCCATTATCTGATATAATCCTCGACTGAATATATCACTCCATTGTCTGGTATAATCCTCGACTGAATATTTCACTCCATTGTCGGATATAAACCTCGACTGAATATATAAATCAGTATTTTGCAGTATGTGTCAAATTGATGCTTATTAGGCTCACAATTTGTTTGGTTTTATATATTACATTTCGCCGACAACTTGTAGGTCAACGGTAAAAACGTGGCCTGCCAGAACATATATGAAAAAGGAACTAGCACAGGTGCAGTCAGGAGTTTAAGACTTGAAGTATATTGAGCTCCCGCAACTCGTGTTTGTGATTAAAAATTGTAGTTGCAATTGGTTTTGTGTCGATAAAAGAAATGAAAGGTACAAACTGATCTTTAAAATAGGGTGGTATATTCGAGGGAACGTTATTTATGATGACGGATATTGCCTATTTTGAGGGAATCGAGACCTTTATTGGCAAAGGGAAGTTTAAGAAAGTGTCTTTTCTTTAGTTCTTCTTCAATCTTTTAAATTGCGAAATGGTTTGAAAAGTCTGTGACTTGCTTTATCCGAAATTATAGCTGTAAGTTTGTATTGGTTTGAAAAAGGGTAAGATTACATTAATTTAGCCGTATTTGGCACAAATTTGGAATTGTAGGTCATCAATGGTCTTCATCTTTGTACTTTTTTGGCTTTCTAACTATTTTGATATGTGCATCACTGATACATGAAAGTGTTATGTAGACGAAAAGCCCGTCTGGCGTATAAAATTATAAGCCTACTACCTTTGATAACCATTAGCAACAGTGACTTCCATGCATTCGTTGTACAGAAACAAATTAATGTAATGAAGTTTTGAAAGGAGTAATGAATAAAGCTTCTTCCAAATGTGATGAATACTGGACGGCTATTGTATGAATGGCAGTAGGTGATTGAGATCATTGAGAGTAGGTGATTTATAATGACGATGACTATGACTGCGTCTACTTCGAGGAGTTGAGTTAAACATACTAATCACATTCACCGAGCTAACAGACGTACTACAAATAATAGTTGTTGATGTGCGATTTTAAAACAGTGGTCCCACAACCGAAAAGATAATGTCTAAACAATCACGATATCATGTAATATTATCAGATTATTACATGGTATTTTTCATATCGCAAGTAATGTCAGCCTTAGGTTCAATATCAGCTCAAGAGCCGCATGGCTCGAGGGCTGATATTGACCGAGGGCTGAAAAATGACATGTTATGATCTTTTTATCGTATGCTTCAACAATGGAGAAAAATAACAGATAAAATATATTAATCCGTTTACGTGGTTCTCAAATAGGAGTTGAAATGTAAAAAGTTCAAGGACGTCGGACCCCTAATGTAGTACATTCGATATGATATTTTTCTATAATATGCCTCAACGGAGAAGAAAAACAGCAGTATGCTACATTTTGGTATAGACGATAGAGCAAGAATGTGTCCAAAGTGCACGGATGCCCTACTCGCACTATCATTTTCCATGTTCAATGGACCGTGAAATTGGGTAAAAAGTATAATTTGGCATTAAAATTAGAAAGATCATACCATAGGGAACATGTGTACTAAGTTTCAAGTTTATTGAACTTCAACTTCATCAAACACTACCTTGACAATAAAGTTTAACCTGAAGCGGGACAGACGGACGGATGGACGAACGGAAGGATAGACGAACGAACGGACGGACGAACGAACAGACGGAAGCACAGATCAAAAAACATAATGCGGCTCTACTTTCATAGTTGGGGCATAAACATAATTCAACGATATGCATAATGAACGCTGTTTGGAAACGTCAACATTTTAAAGTAACTTTATAAATTAAGTTTGAAACTGTTAAAAATGCATTTATTTTATCATGTATTTGCTGTTGTTTTTTTCATTTTACATAATATATTTTCCAATATCAAAATACTTGTTTTGTACCCTACTTTGTAATGTTTTTCACTGAAAACGTACTATAGAGGTGTATTTTCCGAAATTTGCCGAGTATGACCGGAATGCCATTCGGTAACGTTACGGAAAGGAATGTGATAAAAGATAAAACATGGGATAAACTTTTCATATCAGCCCGCTAAGCACCTATTCAAAAAATATTGAATTCATGTTAATTAATGCTTTTATTATACGGTAAAAATCATATTTTATTTAGCCTAAGTATATGATAATGAATTACACAGAATAATGACTATAATGATCTTACCAAGAAGGGTGTATAGCTATAAAATACCACAGGGAATCTAAAATACAGAGTTGATGACCAACCGCCAGCGTCGTTGTAAAAAAAGGAACACCGACGAAATGACAAGACAGTTTCTTTAAAAAAACAAAACTCCGTAGAAATGTAATGACTGAGCAAAACAAACCGTAACAGAAAACCATATACTGACTGGCTGATTATCGTTTCTGCTATCTGGTCAGAAATCTAACATATCACATTTCATGATTTTGTGTTTCTAAGTATTATTGCAATGAAATAAAGGGAATAGGATTTTAAAATCAGAAATTTATAACACATCATGTTCCAACTAGTTGTCAGACGGATAAAAAAAGTCGTTGATAAACATTTGTTATCACGTAGGAAATCTCACAGACATACGAGTAGTACACACAGTGACCCCTAAAAGAAAGATCAGCTTAATATATACTTTTGTGATAATAAGAAAATGACAAAATAAAAAAAAATATTTACTTACATTTCACCTTCAGAAAATTTACTTTTACCAGTTGACACATTTGGTTGTGTTGAATTTATGTCTGCAATGAAATGAATAGGTAATATTTTATCTGGTTGCTACATAAGAGCCATCACAAACAACATTTTTTACATAAATGTGTTCAATCCTCTTGAAGTTCATATTTTTGTTCTATAATGGTTCAGTCTATGAATTATGTTTCTGATAAAACAAAATGTATTGTTTTTTTACCTAAATCGGGCCGTTGCTTTTACTTTTAAATTGCTTCGCAATTTGGCATTTCTTCAGCATTATATAGAATATACGGTATAGGTATTGTACAATGCTGAAGTAGAAGGGATACATAGAGTTGTTTGCTTGATTACATAATTAGAAATAAAGACAGTTGTTTGATTGACAGGCATACAACACCGTATTACTGCGGATTCATTAAATTCTCCCTCGCCCTGCTCGTCCGAATTTAAAGCATTTGATCTCTAATTCAATAGGCTATAAACAAGACAAACATAGATATAGGATTAGTTGCTCGCAGTAACATATTATTTTCTCTTGCGATACAATATTTTATTTTACTTTATTGTACATATTTCTTCGATTGAAACAATATATAAACACATGACATATGACATTGTTCCTCTTTCGCATCGTTTCTTTTCCCCCGGCTAATACCTCCAACGCCTGTACGTACAATAAACATAGAAGCAACTGCACATATACCTATGTGACCAACTTCAATTCGACGTAACTGCGAGCACCTTCGATACTAATACATTTAAATCCCAAACTTTATATAGTACTTTTAAACCCCACCCATAAAAACCGCCAAAACTTTCCTCGTGCCTCCTGCACCTAACATTAAACTTATAAATAGTACATACTATTACAAAACCAGTATCCGAACTAGTTATACTAGTTCCCATCTATAGATAATACTACAAATAGCAAACGGGAAAAAAACCTATTTCAAACGAAATAAAATACATTTATTATACGTTGTATATTAATGTTCGTAGATTTCATTGGTACTGGTTAGCCTCGAATTTATATGTTCATCGAAAGACAAACATTATAAAACGCTGTATGCACTATTTTGCAAAACCAAGAAATTAAATAGCCTCGAAAATTCAAGATTTCAATTATCCACGAAAATTGACACCTACGAAAATAAATAACTCTATGCACGTGCATAGTAGTCATACTATTTTTTAGCAAGCTGAAATAATGTATGTGTTTTATGTGTTATTAAAATCCCATTGTAATGCCTACAACATATATTGTTTCACCTTACTGTTTATGTCATTTTTAGATTTTTGTTTGGAAATGCTTCGTTGAAATGATGGAGTATAGACATGACAGAAGTCACAACTAGAATAACAAAGTTTTTGAGCTCCCTCAAACAGTAAATACTGTTTTTGCTTAAATCATAGCATTTGAAAATAGTTCCTGCAATATTTTACCACTACTCATGAAAACTGAACACAAAGCTGTAGTGTTGTTTGTTTTTACTTTTGGAAATTTCTCGTAGTCAGATTGGAGCATACCTTAAAATCATACTTACAGATGCAAGTACCGAAAATGACAGGTTAAGTGGTTTGTAAATGTAGGTCAAGGAAATATAAAAAAAAAAACACTTCTGGGTGTTAATTATTAGCTTTCAATATGAATAGATATGTTAATCTATGATATTATATCTTATTTTAAACATATCATATCTATCAGACTTCTATGTATATAAAACTTGTACTTACACGTGAAAACATCCTCTTCAAGTAAATATTTTATTTCACCAATTGTTACACCATACACACAGGCATACGAAACATTAAGATCTGATTTAGTCAAATTTTGTATAATTAATGTGTATCCATCTCCGGTAACCTTTCCGTCATATTTTCTATTAGGTCGTCCTGTTTTGAGATCAATAAACAGTGTGCGTTGTTCTGGTGAATACCTATCCCAACCTGAAGCTTGTGGGCAGCAGTTTGACACATTGCAAAATAGTGTCACGTTTTGTCCATAATCCGTAACCTTTCTAATGACTGTCCATTCCAACACACCTGAAACTTTCCATGTTGATTTTTATTTTATTAAAAGTGGCAAGTATCGTATAACATAACACATTAATTATCTAAAACTAAGTTAATGCTCTCTGACATAATATCAGACGGAGCTACTCCTCGCAGGCAATTGACAACACATATATTGTGGACATATATATATATAGAGAGAGTAACACAATCGAACGAAAACCGGAATTAAAAGCCATGCTCCTGAGGTAGACGATTTGTCAATGGTATTTATTGGGGTAGGTCATCCTTTATGTTTTATAACTAAAAAAAGATATTATCCTTAAAATAGGGATAATGAACAAATATTAGATCACAAGGGGTTTAACAGGGGGAGCGGAATCTGCTTAGCATTCCGGATAACCTGAGATCACCCACAGTTTTTGGTGGGGTTCATGTTGCACAGTCCTGAAAAAGGGTTTTGTTACTGTCGTTTTTTGTTTGTCCTTACATTGTCTCTTTCTCTCAACCTTTGAGTTTAAAATGTCTCCTTGAGTCTTTCAACTCTTATTGAAATGTTGATTAGAGGATGTTATTATTGAACAAATTCCGAATTCCGTTGATTTCATTGGTAACCATTTTCGGAATACAGGAACTAGATAGGTCTCCATCATGTTTCCTCAATAAGCAGAACGAAATAATTATACAGATATAACTCATATGACAGCTTTCATTTTATGACTTTTACATGATAATATGTCTCTCTGTTATATTGAGATTAATACATGGCCTTTTCCATATCAGCCTGGCTAACATCCCGAGACCCCCATATCAGCCCGAGACGGAGTCGAGGTGCTGATATGGGTCGAGGGATGATACCCAGGCTGGTATGGAAAAGGCCATGTATTAATAGCTTTATCATATACTTCCGACAATAGTTTTATGTAAGGCAAATAAACAAATGCAATAACTAAAACAGTCAAAAACTGTATAAAGAAGTTAAATTATGAATCAAATATACTATAATTGTCCGACAACAGCATCACTACCTCCATATATATATAGTGGGTCTCATTGGTGTCTAAGCGTGACGCGGGATTGCCGATTGTTTATAAGCGTGAAACGTAAAAGTCGAGGCATTTTGAAACATTGAAAATTTTGAAGAGTTTTATGATCATTATTACTCCCTGTTTGTTGTACTATAAAATGATTCTTAATTGTCAATGACATTTGTTAGCAAGTACTAAACTATCCCAACAAAAGTTCCCGTAAATTTTGACGTCGTCATTAAAAATATCTGACGTCACAATGGATAAGTAAACAATCGATACCAGAAACACCGGAAGTAACTTTCACGAGAAGCACTGTTATGGGTTTTTGCACGAGACGCTCCTGTTATGGGTTATCAGCCCGGGTGGGAAATTATGGCTTGTGTACTTCCGCACATTACACATATGCAAAAGCTATCATATCAATGATAAGTATATGATAAAATCTATTATCATATACTTAGACTAAATAACATATAAATTTTACCGTATGATAATAGCATTAAATTGACGTAAATTCCATATTTTTCGAATTGGTGCTTAGCGGGCTGATATGAAAAGTTTATCACATGCTTCGATTGTTATCACATGCCTTTCCGTAACGTTATCACATGGCATTCCGGTAATACTCGGCCAATTCCGGAAAATACACCTTAATGTTACGTTTTCAGTGAAAAACATTTCAAAGTAGTGTACAAAACAATTTCTTGAATACTGGAAAGTATATTATTTAAAATGATAAAAAAAAACAACAAAAAAAAAAAAAAAACAAACAAATTAATTAATAAATGCATTCTTTAAGTTTTTCTGAAACATAATTTAGAAAGTTTCTTTAAAAAGTTGACTTTTCCAAACAATGATCATTATGTATATTGTTGACTTTTTTTTGTCGATTCGTCCATATTAATATGTTTTTTTTTCTTTCTCTCTTTCTGTTGAGGCATATATGCTAGAAAGATTTCAGATTGAATGTATCAAATTTTGGGTCCGACGGCCGTGAACTTTTTTACTCTTTAAACTTCGGGAACCACGTAAAAGGATCAATATATGAATCTGTTATTTTTCTCTACTGTTGAAGCATATGATAAAAAGATCATAACATGTCATTTTTCATATCGCATGTATTATCAGCCCTCGGTCAATATCAGCCCTCGAGCCATGCGGCTCTTGGGCTGATATTGAACCTAGGGCTGATAATACATGCGATATGAAAAATGTCATGTAATAATCTGATATTATCATTCTATCAAGTTTTTGAAGTTTGACTTTATATGAGAAATAAAGCATATTTCAATAAATCCACACGAGATTTAATATATCAAGTTAAATGCGACCAGTATTGTTTTGACGAGCTGTGCAACCTGAATGCTAGTTGAAAACTTATTGTGTACTATTTTAAAAAGATAGTGGGTAGGATTACTAATAGATTTTACTTACTTAAGTGTTGTTAGAAACAATTATAATCTGCCTTTGAGTGAATTAATTTTGACGGCTGGTCTAATAATTAATCGCCTGTAATATTCGATATTTTTAGGTGATTTCTGTTATATATGCAAATATCGTTTATAATCGCTAAGTATATGAAAAAAGGTTATCTTCGATTGATCTCACGTAAGTTTTGGAAAATTCAGCCCTTTTTTAGGACAAGAGTATCGTAACTATATCCCTTTTTAGTAAATATGTTTAAAGGTTTGGTAAGCTTCTGTGCTTTGTAAAGAATTTTACCATAAAAGATTGGATGTAAAATATGCTGATTTATATTTATCAATGATGCCGTCGTATCGATAATAAAATTCAGTAAATATTTTTACTAGTTTGTGATATCGAAAACTCGAGTGTTATTATTTTTTCAGTAATACATATATTTGTTTCTTTGGAATTACCATACAACTATCATTTAATTACCTTGTAATGAACAACAGTTAATCAGAATCAAACATGGTAGTACATACTTCATATCTCGCAAAAGCCTGGAAAATTTAATAATACATAGAGAATACAAAGCACAACTATAATAAACGGTTTACATATTGTTCTTGCTTTAGAGTAAATATAATTTGGATTTCACAAAACTTACTTTTTATGTACATTTCAAAGTGGCTCGGTGATGCTAGGGGAATTATTGATACAAATACATGACCCAGTACAGTTGTGGAGGAATCAAATATTTAAATGAATACAATATATGAACATTAAATATCTCCCTCGAAGAATTGTGGTTTGAGAAACAGTTTTACTTACAAAATACAACATAAAGCTCAACTGGATTGACAAGAATTGTTTTAAACAAAATAATCCTACTTCTATATCCTGATTATTAAAAGGCTGTATACTTACATGATGTATTGGCCAAATGCATAATTTACAAAGCCTTGCTCACTTGTTCAAAAAGTATTATTCACCCGGCAAACTAGGGAGTATTATCACTATTAGAATGATAAAAACAATACAAAATTAAGCTTTGATAATTTCCTATGTTATTTCTAGTTTAATGCTTCGATTGTGTTGTTCATCAACTATTCAATTTAGGAAAATCTGTTCTCGTCAATGAGGTTGTATTTGTAAGAGTATTTTCCCGAACTTATAATTTGTTTTCTCCTTAAGTTGTCAATGCGCATAGCCTATTCTTTTTCTCCGGCTCAACAAACAAAATATCTAAAGGTTAAGATAGATCAATATGGTATCTAGTTTTGTTCAAGTAAAACGTACTAACAATCTATGTATATGATTCATTTTTTAATAAACTTTGTTTCTACTTTACACATAATGTCTGTTTTAAAATAAGAACTGTGATCCTCTATTTAAAAGACTTAACAAGGTGAAATCTGCATATAATTTGTGAACAATGAACCACTACATGTTCACTAGAATAATATCATACCATTTGTTAAAAATATTGGAAATCGGTTTGTTGATATACGAAAGATATCAACCAATTAGGAGATAACTGTTTAGTTATTCAAGCTGCAATTACATCGACCAATTGTTATATGCAGTATGGTTATTTCCATTTTTATTAAACTGACAGAAAACAAATTCAAATCATTCATTTAATATCTGCCATAAGTCTTCTGCGCTTGTGCTTGGGTTAACGCTTACATAGCAACCTGTGTGAAGGAATGCCATAAAAATTGGTGACGTTATCCAAATAAAATGAATGTATTGAATATTAATTGCTAGCAAAACATCGAAAAACGTCCATATGAAAAACATGAAAATCCACGTCTACTTAATAACGTTTACAAACAGATACATGATTGTACCTATCAGGTTGATAAATTCTTACGTTTTATTTAGTCAGCTTTTTACGGTATTACGTCTTAATAGAGGTTTCTCAACATCTTACGAACGGACGAAACTCTACAAACGTATCGTTATGGAGCAGTAATTTTGTTATAATAAAATCTACGATAAATGTCTACCTATATATCAGTGTGCTTAAAGACAACAGTAAACAATTGCCTAGTCTTTTTGCAACCTTGCATTTTATTTTTGAGGTTAAACATCGGTGTTCCAATTCATTTTCTGTTGTTGAATGCTACGTATTCTTACGTTGATTTTCGTTTGTTTACATGTCGAATATATTCGTTCGATTTATCTCCCTTATGTTGTTAAAACAATCGTTAAGTCTAATTTGCATTTCATTTGATTGATTGTTGAATGTTAAACGTTCTGTTGCAAGTATCCCATGCTTTTCACGACCAGATTAGCGTTTGTAAATGGATTGAAAAATGATTGAGATGAAACAAGTTTATTTTTTTGTTATTTAATATATCACATAGGCGGATCCCCGGGGGTTGGGTTGGGGCTTTTGTGGGAAAAAATGTTATTATGTAGGGAATCACTTAATCATGACTGGGAGTGGCCCTTCTAAGGTCAGTCAGCGGGCCCCTAAATATGAAAAGTTCTGGATCCGCAACTGTATCCGCACATCCTTTAAAAATATGGAACGAATAAAGGAGGGTGAAATTGGGTAAATTCTGTCTCCTAGAATAAAGCACCCAACAGAAAAGTCTCAATGTGAGCTAGGTCCAAGTAGTCCGACTTGCTGTTAAATTATTTTTGGGAAGAAGTTACAGAAATATAAAGGTGCACTCAATCAATCGTAAAGTTATAGAGTTTTGTGTATTCTTGTTGAAAGTATGAGTGCTACAGCACCAACAAAACAGATAGTTACATCTATACTATTAAACGATAAGACCTCATTTTGGGTGTCGCTTCTCTTCTTTCCACAATTAATTGATCAACACGCCTCTGAGTCCTATAGGTACAGTGCATAGTGCCATTTGTCATCCATTCATATATGATTATTCAGATTGAGTTATTTTTGGAGAAAAACGAGAAAAAAGGCATCCGGATATTGTCCCGTCATTGGACGAAATTTTAAGTAAGATTAGACTTCCGGTTTGCGTTTTTCTGTATACTTTGAACGTACATATACAAAGAATAAAGTGTATTTTCAGAATTCTATCTGCTATCATTTTCAAGTTTACTATCCACGGCAGTCACAGAGTTTATTAAATAGAGAGGGTCTGTATACTATATCAATGACCACTATGGATCGATTAGTAAACTTAGAATTGAAAGTAAATACACTATATTTATATAGTAATGAATGTTCATAATATACAGATAAGCGCTAAAAATATTCATGTGAACTTTTGATACCTTTTCTGAAATTCTCTAGTCATTAAATCTTTTACAAAAATCATTGATTACAAAAAAAGAAGATGTGGTATGATTGCCATGTTGAGACAACTCTCCACAAGAGACCAATATGACACAGATATTAACAATTATAGGTTACCGTACGACCTTCAACAACGAGCAAAGCCCATACGACCTTCAACAACGAGCAAAGCCCATACTCAGCTTTAGTAGGCCCCGAACTGACAATGTAAAACAATTCAAACCAGAAAACTAGCGGCCTTATATATGTACAAAAAAATGAACGAAAAACAAATATGTAACACATAAACAAACAACAACCACTGAATTACAGGCTATTTTGGGAGAAAAACGAAAAAAAAATGTGTCCGGATATTTTTCCGTCATTGGACGAAACTCTGAATGCCCGCAATTTCGCGGGTGTGTTCTAGAATTTACCATCCTTGCTTAAAGTATTTCAGTTTGGGTTATTTAACTTACTTTTTATGAAATATAAAGACTTCCGCTGCCCTTAAGGCCTGTTTTAAAATTAAACATAATTTGTGCGCATAAGTACTTGGGGCAGGACAATTATTTTCGCGTTCTTTCTGTATACTATGATCATACATAAACTATAAATAAAGTGTATTTGCTATTTACTATCCATTCCAATAGTTCACTAACCACGGCGGTCACTGATATATTTCTGTATACTACATACATATACTATATGAAATTGAATAAATGGTATTTGCAATTATAGTATATATATATATATGTTCATAGTATAAAGAAAAACAGAAGGAATAAAAATCGGTAATTGGAAAAAGGGGGAGGGCAAAAAAATGTGCCCAGTCCCCGAAGTACCTTTGACTTTTGATTCCTCTCCTGAAATTCTCCAGTTAATTTTTTTACAGTATACATACGCTGTAATTCCCCGCGATTTCGCGGGTGTGTTCTAGTAGTTTTTTAAAGTGCACTTTCATTAAATTCTATTTTCAAATTTAAAAGAAAAAAAATGAAAAAAATAAAAACCGAAGAAAACATGAACAGCATTCCATAAAAACTCCACGAAAATAATAATAATAATTATTTATATATACTTACAAAGAAAATAAGAACTGCGAAGAAAACAAAACAAACCAAAAAAACCTAAATACATTACAGAACATCTTTTTGGAACTGTTTTTTTTTTTTTTTTTTTCAAATATTTATTTCAATGTTTCCCTTTAGTTATCTTCTTGACTTTATCAGTTTAGCTAGAATATAAATCAGTTATAATTATTTAAGGTCAAGAAGTGATCATTTAAATGTTAGAGTTAGGGCAAGGAGGTTACCCCGGATCCGAGGATGTTTAAAAAAAAAAAAAAAAATAGAGGCGTTCACTCCTAAATTAGTTTTCCCTAATGTTTGCAAAAGACCTTTTTCCATTGATCTTATCATTTCTAAAATTCAAAATTATTTCTAGCCTCTTTTATTCCAAAGTTCTATATTTACCCTTTTTCATATATATGTATTAAAAAATTCGAAATGATGTTGTTATGTTTATCAACATCTTTTGTACGATTGCTGTCCTGTGCCTAAATATTTTATATCCTTCGCCATAATTTATTGATCAATTAGATTTTCAACTGTTTTGATTAAACCGTAAATTGTATATCATATATTATATATATCAAGTAACAATAATATGTTTACGACTCAAAAAGGTCTTACAAATTCCAAAATGTAAATATTTTTTATGCAAAAGAAATTTCGAAGGGAAGAAGATCACAGCCGATAGTCCAAAACTATTGAATAAATGAATGCTCCCTCTTTTCTCGTTACGGCAAGTTACGTGAAGTTAGGTCAAATTTCGTTCGTTCGTAAGATGTTGAAAAACCTCTATTAGAGGTTTCCCGATTTGTGATCGTACCAACCGTAGTACGAACTGGGAGCCGTCATTGAACTTTCTTAAAAAAATGCATTTATGCACTTATTGACAACGTATGTTTTATGAATTGTTAACAAAAGTATTTGGTGATTTTTAGCTACTTCTTAATATAAATTTCACGTAGATGTGTGGTCCGTGTAACACTTATCAATTCAAAGTTTTAAAAAGTTTTGAATTTTAGATTTTTAGAATTTTGATCAAAGTTTTAAAATATCAAAATTTCAAATTGTGTAAAAGTTTTGAAATTTTGAAATTTTAACCAAATTATTAAAATATTAAAATTCTAAATATCGTTTATAAATTTGATAGTTTAGGAATTTGATTAAACTTTTAAAATACTAAACCTAACGTGCAATTTTGATTATTTCACTTTTTGAAAGTTTGATTTTTATATTTTTGATTAAAATATCAAAAATAGAAAAGGGGCTAAAAGAGTGGTACCTGTAAAAAGCAAAACGAAATAAAAGCGGAACGAAACAAAACAATATGAATTGAAAACATACTGATACTTTAAAGTTAATGTATGAAATAAAACCACAGACAGACAGTTGTAAGCAGTCAAAAATAGGATGACAATATAAATAATTCTCAAAAGAAGAGAATTCATTTCAAAACCAGACGTAAGGCTCTGATATTGGCCATTTTCCTTGCTGGTTTTTCTAGCACCATTATTTAAGAAGAAACAGGAGTAACAGTAAAAACTGAACAACTCGCAGTAGGTCAGATGGTATGGTTAGATTGAGCATGTATATATATTTTCTACTGAACTCTATAAGCAATAAAAAGGCTCAGTACACGGTGTATTATCTCTTTTGATTTCAATTGTTTTTTGTTTTGCTCTACGACTTCTTACTTTCTGCAATCATATTTGCTAAAGAATATATCATTTCATGTACATCATGAACGATCATCTTTAACGTTTTAAATTGTTCTTTGTAAGTTGTTGGCCCTTAATATTCAGCTTTGAGCGTTCCCTAAGAAGGTCGATCAAGAAAAGCGCTTCGGTCGTAACTTTTAACGTTATTTTTTCATTTTTATCGGTTGTATGACGATCATAATTCTATTGACTTGTATCAATGATTTTAGTTAATATTTTTTTGGTACAGTAGGAATACTGAATGCATGGTGTCCCAATTAAGGTTGTGCTAGTCTACAATGTGGAAGGTTTTTAATATATATATATATATATATATATATATATATATATATATATATATATATATATATATATATCTCTTATTTACGCTGAAATTAAGAGTACTAAGATCAAATATTAGTAGATTGGAGCCAAGATACTGTTACAAGGTATCTACAAAAACTCATCATAGATGGATACCAGGATTTAAATTTTGCCGGATTTTGCGCCAGTGACGCTCGAATCAAACTAAGTTAAAAAGGCAAATAAAGTCTAATAAAATTAAAAAGGCTAAATAAAGTAAAAGTTTAAATCTAACTTATAGCTCTGGTTTTGTAAAAGTTGAAACCTTTCATATCATATATAAACGTATACCATAAATATTATTTTCACGAGAATTCATATTTATGTAATAGTTGCCGCTGTACTACATTAAGCGCCCATCTAGCATTCATATTTATGTAATAGTTGTCGCGGCATTTTGAAAATTGTAAATTCATTTCAAAAGTTTATATCAGCGATAAATGGTTATCTTTTGGAGAATTCAATATATAGAAAGTCCCTTTTTTTTACTTTGATACTACCATGAGGGGCTTCGATAAGGGTACATTAAAATCTCCATTTTGATAAAAAAAAAAAAAAAAAAATTCTTTGCCAGCAGAGGACAAAAGAAAAATTCTGAATCAAAATTTTCTCCATGTTTTATAGTGTTATATTTTGAACCAGACAAGTTGATTAATAGCGATGAAAAACTTAATAAAATTGTTAGCGCTTCGACAAAACAACCACGCCTACTTTTAAAGTTAAATGGTTGCTACCTTATAGACAACGTTTGGACTGGTTATCATATACGTAGCTCCATTATGGTTCCTAAATCAACCACTGTTTTTAAATAGTAAATAAAAGGAAAGGGATTTTTTTGTATTAAGGGATATTATTGTTCCGTATTTGAATTTTGTTATTTGAGCATTTTTAAATTACCGTACGACAATCGACTTTGGGCAAACTAAAAGAACACATGTACATCCAGTCAGAATGGGGCGTGTAAAGAGAAGCCACACTGTCAGCTGCAAGATGGATTTTTCCATTTTTGGCCGTACACCAATGTTGCTCTCGAAAAACCAGTACAATGTAAAACGCTGAATTTTAAGTAAATAATTCACCTACGGAACGCTGAAACTGAAATTTGAAAGTCAAGAAAAATAAGAACCGAAACAATTGAAGAGGTGTTTTGCCAGAGTGAAGTTGAAACATATCAAAATCCAACTGTAAGGGCTACTTTCCCCTAGGGAGTTGCATCCTACGTTTCTTCGTAATTTGTACGTAAACAACCCATTTTAAATTATCGATTTTTTTTGTTGCCAGTGACAAATATTTCATGAATGTTCCGGAACAAATTAGAAATAAATACAACAGGGGAAGAGTGTGCATAATGAAGACATATCCTTTCAATTAGTTTAATTGAGGTCTGGAGCTGGCGTATGGCAGTAACTGCTAGCCTTATATAGAGTAGTCCTTTGTTAATTTATTAGGTCTTTCCACTTTTCCGTGGAAAGACCTATTGGATTTCTTCTGATTATTATTATTAGGTCTTTCCACTTTTCCGTGGAAAGACCTATTGGATTTCTTCTGATTATTAGGTCTTTCCACCTTTCCGTGGAAAGACCTATTGAATTTGTTCTGATTATTATTTTTTTTTTTTTCTTCTGCCTAAATTTTTTTCTTGCGTAGTATTGATGTTTCAAAAGATGTCGCTTAAATATTTGGAATATGATGTCGTATAGTTTATACGCTTTAAAAATGTAGAACTGCGTAACAAAATACTTTACGTTGTAAGAGTTGTCTCCCCAAACACTGTTTTTCTTGTGGCCACTACTCCTTCGCAACCGTAAAAGATTACGACAATTTTTTTTTACCAAATTGCTCGTTACATCTTCAGGATGAGCCAATTAATTTGGACTGAAGTTTTCCAGGGACTCCATATGAGAGTTATTTCCCCTTATGTATTTGATATAAGTGATTTCCATTTCTAACTGGTAAACCATAAGTTATAGAGACCTAGGGTCTTTTGATTTGAGATCCTTGGTCCAAAAAAATTAAAATTAGGTCAAGGTCAAAGGTCAAGGTCATATTCTAAAATTTGATTTTGGCTTATTTTTACTAATTTTCAAAACCTTATTAGATATTGACAAAATATTTTTACTAAATTGTGAGTTGCGACATGTTGTTACTTATAAATTTTGGTTGGAAGGGTGCGTAAACAATAAATGAGAGTTTTCGCCCATCTTATATTTAAAATCATGCCTAAAGTGATATAACTCATTTACCATACATATTACAGACCTAGGGTCTTTTTATTTGAGGTTCTTGGTTGGTGACCTTGAAATTGAGGTCAAGGTCAAAGGTTAATAGGACGTTCTAGATTTTGACCTTTGCTTAAAATTCATATTTATACATTATAAAGTCATAGGAACTGACATATTAGATTGATTTTTAATATTTTGATAATAAAATAGATCTTTACTTGTGGAAAGACCTTCAATTGTTCTTTGAACAATTGGTTTTTAATTATTATTTTTTTTTTTTCTTCCGCCTAATTTTTTTCCTTCGCCTTTTTTTTGTTTCGCAAGATGTCGCTTCGATATTTGGAATATGATATCGAACAGGTAATACGCTTTTTGAAACCAACTCTGCTTAACTAAATACTTTCCCATATAAGAGCTATCTCCCCAAACACTGTTTTTCTTGTGGCCACTTCTCCTTCGCAACCGTAAAAGATTATGACAAATTTATTTACCAAATTGTTCGTTATATCCTCAGGATGTTCTGTTTTATTTTGACCGAAGCCGTATAGAGATTCCATATGAGAGTTAGTTCCCCTTTTGTATTTGAAATTTTGAAATGTATTTTAAACTGGAAAACCATAAGTGATAGAGACCTAGGGTCTTTTGATTTGAGATCCTTGGTCCAAAAAAATGAAAATTAGGTCAAGGTCAAAGGTCAAGGTCATATTCTAAATTTTGATTTTGGCTTATTTTCACTCATTTTCATTAACCTTATAAGATAGAGACAAATTATTTTTACTAAATTGTTAGTTGCGACATGTCGTAACATAATAATTTTGGTTGAAAGGGTGCGTAGACAATAAATGGGAGTTTTAGCCCCTATCACATCTAAAATTATGCGTAAAGTGATATAACTTATTAACCATACATATTAGAGACCAAGGGTCTTTTGATTTGAGATCCATGGTCCAAAAAAATGAAAATTAGGTCAAGGTCAAAGGTCAAGGTCATATTCTAAATTTTTGATTTTGGCTTATTTTCACTAATTTTCATTAACCTTATAAGATCTCAACAAATTATTTTTACTAAATTGTTAGTTGCGACATGTCGTTACTTAATAATTTTGGTTGAAAGGGTGCGTAGTCAATAAACAGGAGTTTTAGCCCCTATCATATCTAAAATTATGCGTAAAGTGATATAACTTATTTACCATACATATTAGAGACCTAGGGTCTTTTGATTTGAGATCCTCAGTTTGTGACCTTGAAATTGAGGTCAAGGTCAGCGGTAAATTTGACGTTGTAGAATATGACCTTTGCTTAAAATTCATATCTATACATCATAAAGCCATAGGAACTTACATTTTAGACTGATTTTTAATATTTTAATATCAAATTAGATATTTACTGGTGGAAAGACCTTCAATTGTTCTCTGAACAATTGGTTTTTAATTATTATTTTTTTTTTCTTCCGCCAAACTTTTTTTCCTTCGCAGTTTTTTTGTTTCGCAAGATGTCGCTTAGACATATGGTACATGATATCGAACAGTTATTACGCTTTTGTAACTGACACCGCGTAACCAAAAT
The DNA here is from genome assembly GCF_965363235.1 of Mytilus galloprovincialis. NCBI lineage: Eukaryota > Metazoa > Mollusca > Bivalvia > Mytilida > Mytilidae > Mytilus > Mytilus galloprovincialis. The sequence continues at coordinate 21,663,539 of NC_134850.1, read as the reverse complement.
CTTTTCAATGTAAGAGTTATCTCCCCGAACACTGTGTTTCTTGTGATCGCTTAATATTCGCAACCGTATAAGAAACCAACAAATGTATTTTACCAAATTGCTCTATATATCCTCAGGATGATTTGATTTATTTTGACTGAAGCTATCCAGAGACTCCATATGAGAGTTATTTCCCCTTTTATATTTGATATAAGTGATATGCATTTTTAACTGGAAAACCATAAGTGTTAGAGGCCTAGGGTCTTTTGTTTTGAGGTCCTTGGTCCAAAAAAATGAAAATGAGGTTAAGGTCAAAGGTCAAGGTCATGATTAAAATTTTGATTTTGGCCTGTGATCTCTTATTTTCAGAAATCATATAAGATATTGACAAAATATTTTCATAAAATTGTTAGTTACGACATGTTGTAACACATACATTTTAGTCGAAAGGGTACGTAGACATTTGACGCGAGTTTTCCCACTTTTTTTTTTATCTAATATCATACGTATGGTAATATAACTCATGAACAATATAAAGTAGAGGACTAGAGTCTTTTGATTTGAGGTCCTTGGTTTATGACCTTGAAATTGAGCTCAAGGTCATATGCTAATTAAACGTTCTAGATTTTGACCTTTGCTTTTACCTCATATGTACACATGATAAAGCCATGGGACTGTTTGCATTACGTTGTAAGCAATGTGACCTTAAAAAACACAACCGGAAGTGACCTTTTGTAAACCGGAAGTAGCTATTTTTTGCACTAAATCAATGTAAAAGTATATAGAACCATATATTTTTGGAATCCGTGTCAAGTAAACTATCAAACAATACTGGAAGTAAACTTTTTAAACCGGAAGTAAAAGATTGTCTCCTTTTTCTTTTTTTTTTTTTTTTTATAGAAACCATATATTTTTGGAATAAGCGTTCAATAAGCTGTCATTTGACGCTAAAATTGACATTTAAAACCAAATTTTAATATTTTCATATAAAAAAAAAGGTCTTAACTGGTGGAAAGACCATCAATGATTCTCTGAACGATTGGTTTTTAATTATCATTGTCATTTTGATTAGTTTCTTTTGTTTCCTATTCTGAAATAGGACTTGTGTTTCCTTTTCGGGTGCGTTTTACTGTTCGTATTACTGTGTGTTTTTCATTCTTTATTGGCTAGAGGTATAGAAACATGTTTAACCCCGTCGCATTTGTGCGCCTGTCCCAATTTAGGAGCCTCTTTTAATTTTAGTTTATTGTTATATTTCGGAGTTTAGTATAACGTCTATAATCACTGAACCAGTACACTTTTTTTGTCTAGGGGCCAGCTGAAGCACGCCTAGTACAACGTTCATTGCGACGGTATATATTAAGTATTCCTTCCGTATCATTTCTTTGAACTGAAATAAATCATAAAAGGCAATATATTATCGTCATGCAATCAATAAAAAAAGAAAACAAAACGTTAAAAGTTGCATGCGACCGAAGCACTTTTTCTGTATCTATACCTTCATCAGGAACGTCAACAAGGCGAGTAACACTATTTGGTTTACTGCGAGTTGGTCAGTTTTCACTATTACTTCTAAATGTTGGGCACTGGGAACACCAAATAGCTTTGAATTATTTATCTCAAACGCTAACCTTATATAAGAGATTTAAATCAACTTATTTGATTCCGGTTTAAATAGGTTAAACTATATTTTTTTTTAGATAGATGCACAACCTTAAAATTTCAGGATACTGTTATCCCATGTGATGTCTAATATGTTTCATAAAAAAAAAACAAAAAAAAACTTCTTCTTTTCATTATTTATTTTGTAATTAAAAATGATATGATTTATTTCGTGCTATTTATTTATTACTAAGAATGATTGTTATCAGAGCCGTGTTTACATCAGTGTTTACAGGTACTCCTCTTTTCGCCCCTTTTTTATTTTGATATTTTAATCAAAAATTTAAAAATCAAACTTTCAAAAAGTGAAATAATCAAAATTGCACGTTAGGTTTAGTATTTTAAAAGTTTGATCAAATTCCTAAACTATCAAATTTATAAACGATATTTAGAATTTTAATATTTTAATAATTTGGTTAAAATTTCAAAACTTTTACACAATTTGAAATTTTGATATTTTAAAACTTTGATCAAAATTCGAAAAATCTAAAATTTCAAAACTTTTTAAAACTTTGAATTGATAAGTGTTACACGGACCATGTGTTCCCTATTCATAACAAACGATATTGTGTGTATTCGATTATACTTTCAACCAACCGTTGCAAGTAACCGTTGCAACGAACGGTTTGTGATTAAGATTTATTTCCCTTGAAATTGCACAGGCAAAAACAAGCTGAAAATAAAACACATTCATATTTTTTTCTAATAATCGCTTGCTATATAGATATATCAGTATAGATTGAATAGGTTGGCTTTTTGTTTGGGTAGGCTTTAATAACCGCGATAGAATAAGAGCTATTTTAACTTACAATTTGACCTTATTGAAAATGTATTAATAATAAAATTAATATAAACGCAAAACCCAATCACTATTACGTGAATGACTATTGAAGGGCTATCAAGGTCGTGTAAACCTACCATTTCTCAACTCCATAGTTAAATCAGTTTAAGTATAGATAGAATGTGCGTACTAAACTTGCGAAAGGTTTAACTAGTTAATTTTAATAAAAAAAAAATGACATAGAAGATAGAAATATTCAACTACAAACCTTTAATAGCATGCCTTTTGATCATATGCCGCAACAGTTATCAACACACTTTTAACTACATTATGAGTATCATTTCTTCGCATTCTTTTTTTATTTAATTTAATATTGTAAGTTATTTAAGAATTGAAGTTCATTGTCTCTACCTTTCATATATTGTCTGACCCCCAGGGGGGACTGGGGAATAGAAATATGGTCACTTGTTCTTCTCCCGACCGGCAGTAAAAAGCTTGCCAACGTGGGCGTCCGTTTGGATGTGCGGGATGTATCAAGTATGCATCCACATCCGTACAGGTGCAAAGAAAGTGTCACGCTCCTGGTACGTTAAGAACCCTTGCAACAACTCTTTGAGGGTCCGTAGGTGACCTTTGCAAGGCAAAATGCCTATCCCTATCCAATATACCCTCATTTTCCTGTGGCAGTCAAGATTTTTTCGACCATCATCCCGGATGGCCTTTATTATTACAAGACCTACCTATTGTATGTATTGTTAACTTGTTCTCGTCCTGAATATGCATAGAAATATTTACCACTGGACGTTAAACAGGTCGAGAACTCTAGATTATCTGACGTCAGAATATATTTGCATAGTAATTTCCAAAACACAAGGCCAGTATGGCCTTGAAAAACTGACCAATCGACTCAATGAACTACAATGCATTGTGGGCTACTACGAGTAAACTACTACTTAAAACACGTGGAATTAGTGGGAAAACAGTCAACTAATATATTGTCTGGGACTCTTATTTTCAATGTTTTTATTCTGCAAATATATTTAATGTAAAATATATAACGTAATCCTCAATTTGCATGCTCAGATTAAAAAAATATTGTTTACTGGCTTCAAGATTCGACTTTCTTTTTCGCCTTGCAAAAGTAGTTGAACTGGTTTTGTGCATTGTTATGAATTGAACCTGCATTAATTTCACGACATGAAACAGTGAATTATCCAATGAAGTGACCACTGTCAAGTAAGAAAATCATTTGAGCTCTTTTAAACCGGTATAATGTCATTCCAAAATCATTTCTGCCTAGAAAACACGAAAACTTTCATTGAAACACTTCTTTCTGTACTGAATGTGTAAATTTTTTTTATCAGGACCTGAACTAAAAGTAAGAACATCATAATATTCAGTATGCTAAAAATAAGTGTTATGAAAGCGGCAGAGGCGGATCCAGCCATTTTAAAAAGGGGAGGGGGTTCCAACTACATGTCCTCATTCAAATGCACTGATCGCTCAAAAAAGGGGTCCATCCCCCCGGAACCCCCACCCTCCTGGAGCGGGTACGGTATATAGCTCAATTCATTTTTTATGTTTCATCCATTGATAATATCCGTTTGTTTCGAATTTCATCACAAAATATACCTTAGAGGTTTTATTATCGTTCGGCTGCTGTCCTGTTGACATATGTAAAATATCTCCAATATCAAAAGTTTCTGGACCATAGTGGGTGCCATATTACCTATTATTTTTTTTTCTAAAACGTGCTTTGTATATAGAAATAAGAAGATGAGGTATGAGTGCCAAAATGAGACATATTTCCAACAAAGACAATTCAGTATATAAGCAGTCATAGGTTCAATACTGAAAAATGAAGTAAGCTATTATTATAATAAATGACCAAAAAATAACTTGTGTAAAACAATCCAAACAACAACAAACAAAAAACCGGTCCAATTAAATATATCAAAGGAGAAGAAATCTATCCCATCAAAAAAAAATATTGTATAGGAGCCTGTATTTCAGTGGTTGCCGTTTGTTTAAGTGTTACATATTTGTTTTTCGTTCAATTTTTTGTTTGTTATATACTTAAGGCCGTTAGTTTTCTCGTTTGCAATTGAATTGTTTTACATTGATATATCGGGGCCTTTTATAGCTGACTATGCGGTATGGCATTTGCTCTTTGTTGAAGGCCGTACGGTGATCTATAAATGTTAATTTCTGTGTCATTTTGGTCTCTTAAAAAATTGTGGACAGCTGTCTCATTGGCAATCATACCACATCTTCTTTTTTTTTTTATCATAGGTCCAACGCTGCAATTTTCACAAAACATATAAAATTTTCCAACTTGTCGCACATACATATGGATAACATTATTACAGCTTATTTCCTAATGCATGTAGACCAAAACTTTGGTTAGCTTGCTTGCTTTGTTTGTATATTGTTCAAAATATAAAATCTACAAGTTAAACTATGCCTATATATATATGATATATTGTTTAAAGATGTCAATATTTATTTAGTTTTAAGCTTGTATAATCAACTATACAAACAAAGCAAGCAAGCCAACCAAAGTTTTACTTTGCAGGTATAAGAAATCAGCTGTAATGATTTTTTTTTTAAAGTACGAGCCTGTTAAAAAACGAACAAACTGAAACTACAGTTGCTGACTTCACTACCTTGAAAACAAAGGGAACAGCTGACAAAAATAAATACTTCTTCGCCTTTTTTTACGAACACGAAATTCAAGGATCACAAATTTGCCTTTATTTATCTGTACGGAAGTAATACTTTATATCACGAACTATAAATGAGGATACACAAAATGAAAAACTGAGCGAAATTGTGAATCCCGCATTGCACGAAAAAATGTGTTGTATTTCAGTAAATAACACGTGTTCTTGGTTGATTGTAAACACGTAGTAGTCCATCATGCATTGTTACTCATTTAGTGGATTGGTCAAAAACCTAGGTAAAAATAAATTGCGTCACATGTAAATAAACAATTACATGTGCGAGAACATAAGTATGCTAATTTATGCATTTCTATATAAGGTAGTGGTCCTGACCTGTTAAACAACCAACAATCAATTAATCAATATATTTAATTATTATTTTCTCCATTTTCAAAATAAATCGTATTACACGAATGCGACATTTTACCAATAAAAGTGTCAATTAAAAGATACGTTTATAAAGTATTCAAAGAATATAATGTCTAGTCTTATTTATTCTATGATGATTAATAATTAAGTCTAAAGATGCAAGATTTTGTTTATTATTTGTTTTTGGCTTTGAACTAGATGGTAATAAGTGTGAGAACTCTAAGATATGTACAAGTACCAGGCCACGTACACTCTGTTTTTAGTTAGGTGTATTTCTAAAGTCTTTTTCAAATGATTTCTATAGTTCGCTCTTATGTTGAACTGTAACACAACTGTCCAGTTTACATATTTAACTCCGCCATATTATGTATGTATATGTTCCTATCCCAAGTCAGGAACCGCGCTGAAGTACGTCCATTATTCATAGTTCATTATTCATTATTCAATAATGAATAATGAAATAGTTCACTATTCACTATTCACTATTGAAAAATGAATAATGAATAATGAAATGGTTTATGTTTCATTATTCAAATTGAAGCGGTGAATAGTGAAAAAAATATAGAAAAAAATTGACTGTGACACAATAGCTATATTTTGATTCGAAATGACCATAAGAGGGTTTACGGAGGACCTAAATGCCACAAAATGCATAAAAATGAGGAAATTTAAAAAAGAAGATGTGGTATGATTGCCAATGAGACAAATATCCAGAAAGACCACAATGACACAGACATTAACAACTATAGCTCACCGTACAGCCTTCAACAATGAGCAAAGCCCATACCGCATAGTCAGCTATTAAAGGTTCCGCAACGAATATTAGAAGTCCTAAATGCCGAAATACGCGTGAAAATCAAGAAATAGCCAATTTTGAATAATGAAATGGATATTTTGAATAATGGAATGGAGTGCGGCGACCCTTTAGCCCCCAATTATAGATAAACCTTATACCTCATTCGAAAGCTGATTACAAGACGAACAAAATGTATATAGTCAATATGTTCCGCAACGAATATTTGAAGACCTAAATGCCGAAATACGCATGAAAATTAAGAAATAGCCAATTTTGAATAATGAAATGGATATTTCGAATAATGGAACGGACTGCGGCGACCCTTTAGCCCCTTATTATAGATAAACCTTATACCTCATTCGAAAGGTGATTACAAGACGAACAAAATGTATATAGTCAATATGTTCCGCAACGAATATTAGAAGACCTAAATGCCTGATTACGCGTGAAAATTAAGAAATAGTCAATTTTGAATAATGAAATGGATATTTTGAATAATGGAATGGACTGTGGCGACCCTTTAGACCCTAATTATAGATAAACCTTATACCTCATTCGAAAGCTGATTACAAGACGAACAAAATGTATATAGTCAATATGTTCCGCAACGAATATTAGAAGACCTAAATGCCAAAATACGCGTGAAGATTAAGAAACAGCCAGATTTGAATAATGAAATGGATATTTTGAATAATGGAATGGACTGTGGCGACCCTTTAGCCCCTATTATAGATAAACCTTATACCTCATTCGAAAGCTGATTACAAGACGAACAAAATGTTTATAGTCAATATGTTCCGCAACGAATATTAGAAGACCTAAATGCCAAAATACGCGTGAAAATTAAGAAATAGCCAATTTTGAATAATGAAATGGATATTTTGAATAATGGAATGGAGTGCGGCGACCCTTTAGACCCTAATTATAGATAAACCTTATACCTCATTCGAAAGGTGATTACAAGAGGAACAACATGCTTATAGTCAACATGTTCCGCAACGAATATTAGAAGACTTAATTGCCAAAATACGCGTCAAGATTAAGAAACAGCCAATTTTGAATAATGAAATGGATATTTTGAATAATGGAATGGACTGTGGCGACCCTTTAGACCCTAATTATAGATAAACCTTATACCTCATTCGAAAGCTGATTACAAGACGAACAAAATGTACATAGTCAATATGTTCCGCAACGAATATTAGAAGACCTAAATGCCAAAATACGCGTGAAGATTAAGAAACAGCCAATTCTGAATAATGAAATGGATATTTTGAATAATGAAATGGATATTTCGAATAATGGAATGGACTGCGGCGACCCTTTAGCCCCTAATTATAGATAAACCTTATACCTCATTCGAAAGCTGATTACAAGACGAACAAAATGTATATAGTCAATATGTTCCGCAACGAATATTTGAAGACCTAAATGCCGAAATACGCATGAAAATTAAGAAATGGCCAATTTTGAATAATGAAATGGATATTTCGAATAATGGAATGGACTGCGGCGACCCTTTAGCCCCTAATTATAGATAAATCTTATACCTCATTCGAAAGCTGATTACAAGACGAACAAAATGTATATAGTCAACATGTTCCGCAACGAATATTTGAAGACCTAAATGCCGAAATACGCGTGAAAATTAAGAAATAGCCAATTTTGAATAATGAAATGGATATTTTGAATAATGGAATGGAGTGCGGCGACCCTTTAGACCCTAATTATAGATAAACCTTATACCTCATTCGAAAGGTGATTACAAGAGGAACAACATGCTTATAGTCAACATGTTCCGCAACGAATATTAGAAGACCTAAATGCCAAAATACGCGTCAAGATTAAGAAACAGCCAATTTTGAATAATGAAATGGATATTTTGAATAATGGAATGGACTGTGGCGACTCTTTAGCCCCTATTATAGATAAACCTTATACCTCATTCGAAAGCTGATTACAAGACGAACAAAATGTATATAGTCAATATGTTCCGCAACGAATATTTGAAGACCTAAATGCCGAAATACGCATGAAAATTAAGAAATGACCAATTTTGAATAATGAAATGGATATTTCGAATAATGGAATGGACTGCGGCGACCCTTTAGCCCCTAATTATAGATAAATCTTATACCTCATTCGAAAGCTGATTACAAGACGAACAAAATGTATCTAGTCAACATGTTCCGCAACGAATATTTGAATACCTAAATGCCGAAATACTCGTGAAAATTAAGAAATAGCCAATTTTGAATAATGAAATGGATATTTTGAATAATGGAATGGAGTGCGGCGACCCTTTAGACCCTAATTATAGATAAACCTTATACCTCATTCGAAAGGTGATTACAAGAGGAACAACATGCTTATAGTCAACATGTTCCGCAACGAATATTAGAAGACTTAATTGCCAAAATACGCGTCAAGATTAAGAAACAGATAATTTTGAATAATGAAATGGATATTTTGAATAATGGAATGGACTGTGGCGACCCTTTAGACCCTAATTATAGATAAACCTTATACCTCATTCGAAATGTGATTACAAGAGGAACAACATGCTTATAGTCAACATGTTCCGCAACGAATATTAGAAGACTTAATTGCCAAAATACGCGTCAAGATTAAGAAACAGCCAATTTTGAATAATGAAATGGATATTTTGAATAATGGAATGGACTGTGGCGACCCTTTAGCCCCTAATTATAGATAAACCTTACACCTCATTCGAAAGCTGATTACAAGACGAACAAAATGTATAATGTCAATATGTTCCGCAACGAATATTAGAAGACTTAATTGCCAAAATACGCGTCAAGATTAAGAAACAGCCAATTTTGAATAATGAAATGGATATTTTGAATAATGGAATGGAGTGCGGCGACCCTTTAGACCCTAATACTAGATAAACCTTCTACCTCATTCGAAAGCTGATTACATGACGAACAAAATGTATATAGTCAATATGTTCCGCAATGAATATTAGAAGACCTAAATGCCTAATGACGCGTGAAAATTAAGAAATAGTCAATTTTGAATAATGAAATGGATATTTTGAATAATGGAATGGAGTGCGGCGACCCTTTAGCCCCTAATTATAGATAAATCTTATACCTCATGCGAAAGGTGATTACAAGAGGAACAAAATGTATATAGTCAATATGTTCCGCAACGAATATTAGAAGGCCTAATTTCCAAAATACGCGTGAAAATTAAGAAAAAGTCAATTTTGAATAATGAAATGGACTGCAGCGACCCTTTAGCCCCTAATTATAGAGAAATCTTATACCTCATTAGAAAGCCGATTACAAGAAGAACAAAATGTATATTGTCAATATGTTCTGCAAGGAATATTAGAAGACTTGATTGCTAAAATGCGCGTGAAAATTATGAAAAAGTCTATTTTGAATAATGAAATGGATATTTTGAATAATGGAATGGACTGCGACGACCCTTAAGCCCCTATTATGGATAAACTTTATACTTCATTCGAAAGCTGATTACAAGAGGAACATGATGTATATAGTCAATATGTTCCGCAACAAATATTAGAAGACCTAAATGTCAAAATACGCGTGAAAATAAAAAAATAGCCAATTTTGAATAATGAAATGGATATTTTGAATAATGGAATGGAGTGCAGCGACCCTTTAGCCCCTAATTATAGATAAACCTTATACCTCAGTCGAAAGCTGATTACAAGAGAAACAAAATGTATACAGTCAATATGTTCCGCAACGAATATTAGAAGACCTAATTGCCAAAATACGCGTGCAAATTAAGAAAAAGTCAATTTTGAATAATGAAATGGATATTTTGAATAATGGAATGGAGTGCGGCGATCCTTTAGCCCCTAATTATAGATAAATCTTATACCTCATGCGAAAGGTGATTACAAGAGGAACAAAATGTATATAGTCAATATGTTCCGCAACGAATATTAGAAGGCCTATTTGCCAAAATACGCGTGAAAATTAAGAAAAAGTCAATTTTGAATAATGAAATGGACTGCGGCGACTCTTTAGCCCCTAATTATAGAGAAATCTTATACCTCATTAGAAAGCCGATTACAAGAAGAACAAAATGTATATTGTCAATATGTTCCGCAACGAATATTAGAAGACCTAATTGCCAAAATACGGGTGAAAATTAAGATTAAGTCAATTTTGAATAATGAAATGGATATTTTGAATAATGGAATGGACTGCAGCGACCCTTTAGCCCCTATTATAGATAAATATTATACCTCATTCGAAAGCTGATTACAAGAGGAACAAAATGTATAAAGTCAATATGTTCACGAAAATTAGAAGAGCTAACTGCCAAAATACGCGTGAAAATTAAGAAATAGCCAATTTTGAATAATGAAATGGATATTTTGAATAATGGAATGGACTGCGGCGACCCTTTAGTCTCTAATTATAGATAAACCTTATACCTCATTCGAAAGCTGATTACAAGAGGAACAACATGATTATAGTCAATATGTTCTGCAACGAATATTAGAAGAGCTAAATACCAAAATACGCGTGAAAATTAAGAAATAGCCAATTTTGAATAATGAAATGGATATTTTGAATATTGGAATGGACTGGCAGACCCTTCAGCCCCTAATTACAGATATATATATTATACCTCAATCGAAAGCTTATCAAGAGAGGAACAAAAGGTATATAGTCAATATGTCCCGCAACGCATATTAGAGAAGTAACGAAGGACTTAAAGATCGAATTACGCATGAACATTAAGAAATAGGCAATTTTGAATAATGAAATGGATATTTTGAATAATGGAATGGACTAGCAGGACCCTTCAGGCCTTAATTACAGATATATATTATACCTCAATCAAAAGCTTTTTCAGAGAGGAACAAAAGGTATATAGTCAATATGTTCTGCAACGCATATTAGAGGAGTAACGAAGGACTTAAATATCGAAATACACCTGAACATTAAGAAATAGCCAATTTTGAATAATGAAATGGGTATTTTGAATAATGGAATGGACTGGCAGGACTCTTCAACCCGTAATAACAGATATATATTATACCTCAATCGAAACCTTATTAAAAAAGGAACAAAAGGTATATAGTCAATTTGTTCCGCAACGCATATTAGAGGAGTAACGAAGGACTTAAAGATCAAATTACGCGTGAACATTGAGAAATAGCCAATTTTTAATAATGAAATGGATATTTTGAATAATGGAATGGACTGCTGCAACCCGTCGCCTTTTATTCAGGATTTTTTTACACCAAATCAAAGCTTATTAATAGAAGAATAAACTGAGAATAAACATTATGTGCCGCAATGACCATTACAGGGATTACAGAGGACCTAAATGCCAAATTACGCTTGAAAATTAAGAAATAGCAAATTTTGAATAATGATTGGGTATTTTGAATAATGGAATGGAATGCTGCGACCATTTATCCCCTAATTATAGATATACTTTATACCTCATTCGAAAGCTTATTACGAGAGGAACAAAAGGTATATAGTCAATATGTTTGGCAACGCATATTAGAGGAGTAACGACGGACTTAAATGTCGAAATAATACGTGAATAAATTGAGAAAAAAACCAATATGTACCGCAATGACCATTTTAGGGGTTACGGGGGACTAAAATGCCAAAATACGCGTGAAAATTAAGAAATAGCCAATTTGCATAATGAAATGGATATTTTGAATAATGGAATGGAATACTGTGACCCTTCAGCCCTTTATTACAGATCTACCTTATACCTCATTCGGAAGCTTATAAAAAGAGGAACACATGGTATATAGTCAATTTATTCCGCGGAGTAACGAAGGACTTAAATATCGAAATATGCGTGAACATTTTGAGGGGAGTTCTGCTAGGACCGGACTGAAAAATTCGAAAATCTTGCACGCTCGTTGACGAGGTTAAGAGGAGAAAAAGTGGGGGCTGGGGTCGTGGGAAAATGTATCTTTGTGGAAGAAAGAAAACACACCAAGAAAAATCCACAGATAATAAACACAATGGATTGTGAGATTACAAATATGTCTGATCAGAGAGAGAATATGGCGCAAGAGGTCAAAATTTTGGAAAATACTGCTGAGGAAACCCTCAAATGGCGAGAAGTTAGTCAGTACTCACCCTGGATTGTCAAAGACATTAAAGATGTTGACACGAAGTTGACACGAAATGTGGGTTCGCAAAAATCATAACCTTGTGCTGGAAAGGGAAAAATATCCGGGGATGTGAAAGACTAAACAATCAGCTGACCACCGTCGGGGCAAAGAGAGAGACCGATGGAGCAGTGCAAATCGTGAGCTATGGGATGGAAAAAAAAACCAGGCGCACCGGCTATGATTACCACGGCTTTTATATTTTTGATAAGGACGGTATAATTGGAAGTGTTAGGATATGTTGTTTAAGCCTGGAAATCGGGTATAAAACCATTGAATTGAGTTTTTGAGGCAGGTGACGACTTTCCCAAACTCGGCATCATAGATCAGTTCATCATTAGCTAAATCAGATCTGATACATTGCTCAACCAAGGACTCTTTGGACTGGGGCAATCGCAAGGTATCGTGGTGTTTTTTTGGTTTTGTTTTGTTACATGCCTAGAAATTAGTGTGAGATCCATTACGGTGGTAGCATTCAAGCAAGCTAGAAACCCCAGAGGAAGGGTGGCTATAAGACTTGTACCGGTCAAAGCTGAACCCAGGGTACTGCTGGTTAACATCAAACTAACCACAGAACAAGCACCCAGTGCTACAGATACAGCTTTGTCCAGACGTTTATAGGCATTCAAGGTAGTTTGATACCTTCAAATTTCTGCATCGAGTTGATTCGACACACATTGTCGGTACCAAGAATCTAAATCGTTCATTTATTTTATAGGAGCATACCGAGGAGGGCAATGTTTTTGAAGGGACTGTAAGCATCTAAATATAAGATCAGAACGGCTCCGTCATGGAATTGCTGACCACGCTCCAAGTAGAGTCCATACCCATAGGTAATCCGGGCGTTTGGGGATTTGAGGTAGAGACCGTTGCCACTGGGATTCACTGTGTAAACGCAAGAAGATGAAAACGGTTAGTGAGATGTTCACCTCTGAGATCGATGAGCCTACCGTCTTGATCGTTGATATATGTTTGCATGCGATTGCTGGTTCGCAAGATCACTAGCAAGTATACTACCAAAAGGTGCTTGGGGGTTTGAATGATTTTCATACCAGGACCGTCTGCGGGAAAAAAAAGCTGTAGATTGAAGACTGTTGTGTACCATTTACATAACTTCATGGTTGATATCACCATTCACCAGAATGCTGTTGATTCTGATGATATTTACAATGTGCTCCCCTTCTGTATAACCGTTTGTGATCATACCGAACGTGTAAATCTGCCACTTGGATCCCAAGACGGTGTTGATGTTATTGACAACTTTGAGGTCTACTTGATAGAGTTTGGCGAGGGTCAGCGTTGCTTTAGGGTCGCTTGGTTGGCATCGATGATGATCTTCGTTTTGTGTTTGTTGAGCCGTAGCTGTCGCTGGATTTCATTGTTGATGTCTTCGATGTCATAGGAACCTGTGCTCAGTGCGATGGAAAACCAGTTGGCACCATCATCGGGAGAGTAGCAGATTGAATGGTTTCCTGTATACATATGAATGTTAGGGGTGGAATTATTGGTTTTCAGATTTACCAATGCCATCTCGTAGGTCTTTGATTCCTTGAGTTGCAGTGGAGGTTGAACCGGGAAAGAATTTGGCTATCGTTTCCAGAAACGATGAAGGAAAACCCATGCTTGGGGTTGGTGATTTTAGCAATTGCTGAAACCATGTGTTATCCATTTATTTATGGTACACCATTATCACATATTTTTACTTCCACTCTTCGATACCGTCATACTTCTCAGTTGTTGATCACAACGATCGCATAGACTTCGGCAGGGCGGCTGGCAAAGAGGAGTTACTTGTAGGTGAATTTTATCCATTTTTGTACTTTTTGTACACGACGTTCATCTTCTGACTATCGGATTCAAATGGACTGGTGACTCACATCAATGGCAAACAGTAGATACAGATCGTTGAAATCGGAGGGGTTAATGTTGCAGTTGCTGATAAAACGGTCAATGTTGAAGTAGTTAGAACTCTGCGACATTCTTGTACTCTCTGGCGATCTTGGTTTGTGTGAAACTGGCATTGAAGTCTAACGCCAGGTAGCGTTCTGCGTTGAGGGTGACGTAGATAGTTCGCAACCGGCAGTGGTCGAACACGGCTTCATTTTAAGTCCGATCGTACTTTTACCGGTCTGAAAGGCTACGATGATGTATCTCAGTTTCTCCCGGCCGCTCTTGGCAGACAAACGCCAGTGGAACTGTAAGGTTTCGGTAGCACTTGTAGAATCACACTGTCGTATTCGGAACCAAAATCGATCTTACTCTTGCTTTGGATGGTCTTTTACAACCGCAGTTTTTTTTTATCGGAAGGAAGGAAGGACGTGAGGAACAAACCAAGAGATCTTACTCAGGATGATTTTCGCCACGTCGTTGACGGCAGCAGCAGGATGGCATTGTCGTCCGAGTCGCGCACGAGTGACAATTCGTGCTTGAATCCATACACAATCTTGTTGTAATCGTCTGCAAAGCCGAAAATATGTCTCAGGGGTGTGGTGAATGAAAACGATCCTTTTATTGGCGGGCTTGGTGATAATATACCCATGACGTGCTGCAAAGCCTGTGTTTTCGGCCTCGGCTTCGGTAGATGAATCTTTGTACCACAGCTAGTTAAGGCCTTGGGATTTGGAGAAATTGTTGGGATAAATCAACATTCCCAGCATAGTGATATCAACGACTGGGTCGTTGATATGTTCGATCAGCTGGCATGAGAGCTTGCATTAATTGTAACTGATAGTCTTGAAGAGAAACATGATTCCATTGTGAATGAGAGACCCTAGATCTGCATTAGCATATGAACTACCGTGGTTCTTTAACAGTCGCCCCTTTACCAAGAGATAACTTTCAGCGGGATGGAGGAACAAGTCTTGGGTTTCGATGTTGATTCGGATCTCACCTGAATTATTCAGGTTGGCACCAGCTTGAGGTTCGTATTCGTGAACCTTATATTTTTGGAGACTTACGTCGTAGATCAACCCTTCGGTGATTATAAGGATGTTGGACATTATGTATTTATTTATAGCGCTGCACAAAGTCGTGGCTGGTAGCAATGCCAGAACCGGAGATCAGGTTGTTCAACTGGATTTGCTGCGGTTTGCTGGTTGACCATTGGACTGTTGAGTGGACATTCTGCATTTTCGGGGGCGGGTCACTTTATCAACCACATGGTCGACGGCTTTGGGGCCCCTTTTTCAACACCTCTCAAGGCTTCATTGGTGTTTGCACTCACGGTCTTACTTCCTATGGTTTTGGTGGCAGAGGAAGTAAACATGCGTCCAGCCAAACTGTTAATTGTGCCAAACAGTCCTCTACCACTGTATGCCTACTTTCAGGCGTAACCTTTCTTGATTTGCAACATTTATTATAGGATACTATGATGAAGCGCCATATATTCTTCGATGCTGATATATCTACCCTTTTTCATAGCATGGACAATCGACACAATTTCGTTGCGCACACCATTATTTCCTGCTCGGTATGCTGCAGCACACAGTTCCAAGCGATATAGAAGCTGCTTGAAGTTGGAAAAAAACACGGTTTGCATCTCACTGCCAAACTTATATTTCTGGTAGATGTGGGACACGATTCCCATCCACTTGTAATTCTTACTCGCTTTCGGGGTTCTTGAAAAGATGGAATTGCCTTTATACTAGGGATGTCAAAAGATCTGAAATTTAATACTCGGATACTCGGTCAAGATACTCGAGTACTCGGATGAATCTTAAACGTCTATTGAAAAGTTGAGATTTAAGGTGGGATGCAGCGTTTTGTTACATATAAAACTAACGTACTATAAACATTGCTCCTCTGTTTTTGTGTCAATTAAGCAATGAATTACCGACTGCCGTTTTCTACAAATAACCTATCATAATAGCAGTTTGTGTACGTGTTCATGAACCAAATTACAATAAAAAAAAACAAAAATATTTGCATATAAAGTCCGACAAAGTAGCCAATATATGTATCATCTATTCATGAGGAGTTGGTATCTTTTATGATAGGACTTGTCCATTAATTTGGCAACAATAATATTGGACTTCAAATAACTGTTTTGTGTTGCTTAGTCTTCCCTTTTTGCACCATCGTTTATCTGATTTTCTTTTTTTTTAAAGCCATGACGTTGTCAGTTTATTTTCGACTTTTGTTTTTTTTAATATTAAACAATTATAGTTAAGTTTAAAATACAGAGTGATTAAATTAATTTAATTGTACATCTCATACCAATAACGTTTACATAGAAGTCTTGATTAACAAACAAAGGTGAGTTTTATGGCTTGTGACGAGTTAATTATTAATCCATGAAAGTGTTGATCCGTATACAAACACCGTTAAAAATGTCCCTAATCTGTTGCGTAGGGTTCACCGCCGGTCACTTTGATTTTGTTCTTATTTAGAAATATGATCTGGTCAACAATTTCAGACGAAAGACTGTTTGACTTTCTATTTTTTGTTACAAGTAGTGCACATGAAAACATTCCCTCGGAAGGAAAGGACGTTGCTGATACTACTTTAACAAATAGTAGCCTCAGGATAATCATATCTATAATCTTAATTGATTTTATTTAATATTACGAAGGGGATATTTCAACGGAACTAAAGTGAGTGGAAATGTGAAGAGAAAATATCTCAAAATGTATAACAGGCAAACGAGTATCCGAGTACTAAAACTGTACTCGAGTACTCGGCCTTCCGAGCGAGTACCCGAGTACTCGAGTACTCGTTGCCATCCCTACTTTATACATATCACCGGAACTTTTCAGGATCTCTGCATAGTCGTCAAGGTCGTCGTGCTGGAACGATTCTGGTTTCTTTTTCACCATAACTTCCCAGAGGCCAAGGGTTCCTTTGTACTTTACACTATCCATGAACAAATTATCGCCGTCAAAAGTAACTGGTCAGCTTCTGATGAAGATACCATCGTTTTCAGATCGCAATCAAAAGGTGTGGTCGGCGGATGTAGTCATACTGAGCTGCAAATGCTGCTGTGCTCGAGCTCCAAGGACTGTTTCTGTAGGTGGTGCAATTAGTAGTGGGTCGGCAAACTTGGGCGGTGGAGGAGGGAGTACTGGCACTGTTGCAGGAAGGTCTGCAATCTTTTTGGTGATCTGTGAAGCTGCCTCTCGCTAAGCCTCAACCACAGGCTTGAACACCTTGTAAAGGTCCCGGCTAAGTTCAATCTTGTAGAGGCGATGTTGCATATTACTGGCTTGAATCTTCCGTTTGGTGTCTTGCAACTCCCTGACAAGTGCCTGACGCTGCTTAGGGTCGATAATCTTGATAAATGTCATTTATCTAATAGGATCGAATGCTGTTGAACGCCCCTAAGCGTTGGTGTGAACGCCCCTAATCAATGAGTTGCGCATGAAGGTATTACACAGCTGATACGGATCCCTTTTCTTCGAAAGATTCAAGTGTCATGGGTATGTGCACTGGTGGCCTCAAAGCGTCTTGGCAGGGCATTGAGGTTGAGAAAATCGCTACACCTTACCATAATGGTGGAGTTCCATGCATTGAAATCACCTCCACCGCTGTAGATCGGTCGAAGGATCACTCAACTGCATTTTCAACATGGAACCCACTCAAAATTGCATTTGCAGGGCCATTCGAACTTGCAGGGCTGGGGTTCCTCTGTGTCCAGATATTATCTATTTATATTATCTTATACCTCAAAGAACTCATTTAATTTGCATATTTTCCATTTGCCTTGGTGCTTGTAAAATCGATGGTTACAAATCCATAGGGCTTGGACCAGCAATGCTTACACAGAGCGTCAAACTGTACTGTTCCTTGGTGAGATCGTTGCAGTGATCGTGTCGGATGTGGTCGATATTCTTAGCATTCTGCTGAAAGAGGCAGGGGAAGTTGGCATTCTCCCGGATCGACTGGCGGGGCAGTGTGAAGTATTTCTGGCACAGGTAGAAACAATCGACGTTGTCTTTACACGTGTTCTGTTTTCTCAGCATCAAGTCGTCGAACACCATCAGGTTCACCATGAGGTTCTTACGGCTGGGATCAAGTTCTCGGGGGTTTGGTACATCGCTTCCTTGATCGAAAAAAGTATCGATACCACTCGGGTGTCGTGGTGGTGATAAGGTGTTGACCACATCGATCAACGAGTAGGGTGACTTGCCTTTGCACTGTAGTAGGTCTCGATATCTTCTTTAGGGAAGCTTTTTTTTCAGCGCTTGCTCCAACTGCTGGTAGATAGGTTGTTGAAGCGATTATCCGTAGACGTACAATCGATTTTAGTCGGAGCCATCAATCGCGCTGGAATAGGTTGTTCAGCAGCGTCGTCTTACCACAGTCCGATTTCCCAATGATCAACTGACTTATCGATCGCTGAAGTAGGAGGTAGTGATTACTCCTCGCGGGGGCGTTGGCACTGTAGGAAATGTCTTCAACGTTCATTTATTAAAATAACATAGAGATGATTTTCTGCGTGAAAGTCATAGAAAGACGGACACAGTTAACACAAGCGCTAGCGAGGTAATGACCAGCAACGGGCGACGAAGAAAGGTTGGCAACTACAAGGTGTGCGATGCCAAGAAGTCTCAGTTCGTTGCCACAACCGGTACAGGGTTCATGAACAAACTAATCAACCGATTACCCATGGAATTGCATGTACCCGGACACAACTTCACCGGGCGAGGGACTAGACTTAGAAAGCTACTACTTCCCGATGGCACCCGAAGGCTTGGTCCACGATCTTTGTTATGCCCAGCACAAGGATGCAACCGCACGCAACACCATATGTGACGAAGCTATGCTAGCCTCGCTTAACACCATTTCCAACTGTACCAAACACGAACGCTTGGACTGCAGTATCGTCGGACCAATCATCGGTACCAAAGTTCGATTCCGTCTAGGTGTTAAAAAACTGTTCGCTGGACTGATGAGCTAGCTGAGGAGTTGCACAAACCAGTTTGACGTTAGTTTCATAAACGCTGTGTAGCGGTGGGTGGTGTGGATGAGACCTGGGCGGCTGACCTCATTGATATGAGTGACTTCTCTAGGGACATCAAGGGAAATAAATTTATCCTGAGCATTATCGATGTCTTCTCGAAATATGACTGGCTGATACCACTCAAGAACAGGAAGGGGCTGATGGTGCGGGATGCCTTCCAAGCGGTGTGTCCAAGAAGCTATGTACAGACAAAGGCACTGAGTTTTACAACACACATGTAAATCAGCTGCTTCAAAAGCATGGTATCGATCTCTACTCCACCGGGAACGAAGATAAATCGAGTATTGTCAAACGTTGAAACCGCACCATGAAAGAGAAAATGTTCAAATACTTTTCAGCCAACTCCACACGCACCTATATCGATGTCCTGGACGATCTTGATCGCCAGTGCAATACCACCAAGCACCGCTATCAAGATGATCCCTGTTGCCGCAAGTCATAAGGAGAATGAAAACAAGTTGTATTGGAACCTTTACGGCAGCATACCTCCCATTAAACCACCGCGATTTTCCGAATCACCAAGATGAAAGGTACATTCGAGAAGGGATACACCCCTGTCGATGATAAATAGAGACAATCACATTACGCGGGATTCATACATGTACTTATACGCGTTACCACTCTCTATATGTAACGTCATGGTTGCTATATATAAACGTCATTGTATTCCAGCATTAAATCATCCATTTGTATAGACGTCTTTTTCTCTATTCATACAACACAACGCAAACTACAATTATACGATCACGAGATTGGTGCCGTGACCAGGATAAAAGATGGATTCGTCGAGAATCAAGTGTATTCGAGCTGGAAATAGAGCGGCTGTCACGAAGTTTGCAGTGACAACAAATATCAAAAAGGCATTTCTGCAAGTTGGACTTCATAAATCTGACCGTGATGTAACTCGCTTTTTTTGGTTAAGTGACCCAACAGATTCAACCAGTCCGTTTACAACATATCGTTTCAAGTCAGTCTTATTCGGAGCTACATGCTCACCATTTATACTGAATGCAACTTTATTAAAACACTTTGAAGAGAATCCTAGTCCAACAGCTTCAAGAATTACACAAGACTTGTTTGTAGATAATGTTTTAACTAGTTTTACTGCCGAAGACGACTTAATGCAATTTTACCGTGATTCCAGGTGTTTATTACAGAAAGGAGGCTTTAACCTCAGATCATGGAACTCTAATTCTAACAGACTACGAGAACTTGATGAAACAGAAAACGTACTAGATTCCAGTAACGAGGTCAACATACTTGGAATGCGCTGGAATGTTGCGGACGACAAACTTTTATTTGCCGAAGTAGACATAGATTCAACCATGGTAGATGTAACCAAAAGAGAAATATTACGACAGTCGTCTAAAATCTTTGATCCGCTTGGCATACTTAGTCCCGTGACAGTGAAAGCTAAGATACTAATGCAGTCACTATGGAAACGTAATTTTGGATGGGACGAACGCTTACCTGAAGATGTAACTACGCAATGGACTACTTTATCTACAGATCTTAAAGATACAAAATCAGTTGAATTTACCAGACTACTTAACAACGATGGATTATCGCCACAAACAGCAAGATTACACATTTTTACCGATACTAGCAAACAAGCTTATGGAGCATGCGCCTACATTGTACAAGGAAAACATTCGCAATTAGTTATGGCTAAAAACAGAGTTGCACCTCTTAAAGTAATTACTTTGCCGCGATTGGAGTTGATGGGCGCCGTAGTCGGAGCGAAATTAGCTAAACATGTGTCAAATATTTTAGGAATTACAGAAATTACATTTTGGTATGATAGCCAAATCGTTCTGAGTTGGTTGTATTCGTCAAAAATACAAAAACCATTTATAGCTAATAGAATTACACCCCCCACTGGACCGAGGAAGTATTCACCATTTCCCTAGTTTTGTCAGAGGTCAACCGGGCAATCTTTTCTACGATCTTTTCATCTATCTTCTCAAGGGTTTCAACCAAGTCCTTGGCCGCGGTGAAAATCTAGTTTCCAGAGTGAAAGTATCTCTCGTTCTCATCATCCGCCTTACCTGTTGGATTAATCTTGTTACGGCCAGAAATCGCCTTTAAATTGTAGCCAACAAAAGACACAAATCAATACTAAAATTTAACAATATTTATTATACAAAAGTTTACAAGAAGTATTTTACAAATATTACTGATAACTTAACTGTCAAAATATGAGTCCACTCTTTTATCTTTATCTGTATCCGGAAATCTTTCGGAATCCAATCTGAATATTATGTTCACTACTAAGGTCACAATCCAGTATGATGTTGTTTGTAGAATAAAAGTGTCAATCCAAATGCCGTGAATACTAATGTCTATCAATGTCTAAGTCTAAGTTTAATTATTGGAATTTAACTTTAGTGTCTGTATATATAGTGTTGTCATGGAAAATTCTAAAACACTCTATAATGGAACATTGTGGAAAATCCTGGAAAGTTACAACGGAAGTTTCTGGAATAACGTAGAAGTTTAAATTACGCATCTTTTATAAGGATCATTCTAGAAAGTTCCAATCATTCTGTGATTGTTCCAGTGATTCCTAAACTGCACAGTTATAAGATTATTTGGTAAACAACTATCAGGCCATACAACACAAATTAGGCCAACATAAATAAACATAATAATTACAATATCATAACAATCTTTTCAAAGGTACAGTGCATGATCACATTGGTTTGCCCCTTACAATGCCCATATTCTATAAGTTCCCCACGTGACACCCGAGAGACCTCAAGGGGGGTCTGCACATCCATGCCATGATGGGGTCATATTCCAGGTAGTAAATACATCTTTAAAGGCTTTCTACGGCAAATGTACCTCAATGTTATCCCCAGTGGCCTTCCTATCTTCCCAAATCTTTTCCTGCACCTTCTTTAGCAGTCGATCTATCGACAGCCTGCTAACCCCTTTCAACCCAAGTTGTTTTGTCTGGGTGATAATCTCCTTCCTCGTGTGGGGTTTGGGACGACGATGAAATTTAAGATTTGTCTTCGTTTCTATCACCTCTCAACCAACTGATCTTTCCTCAACCGGGAATACCCTCGAAGGTGGTTCATTTTGACTATACCTCTCAGGGCTTTCACGTTTTCAACTACTAACTCCATGTTCACTATTGGATTCATGTCTTTATCCTAACAATAAAAAAAATCAATTTAGGTCACCCCAAAAACACCATCCCCAGTTCACTGTTTTTCAGACCAGTTTTGGGACCTACAAAACCTATCCTAACACTCTCGATCCTACATCCTTATGAAAAATCAGAAAGTCGTGAAACGTACCCGGTGTATCTGGATTTTTTAATCCCATAGCTCAAAAATTGCACAGCTCCATCGGTCTCTCTCTTTGCCAAGACGGTAGAAAGCTGCTTGTTTAATCTCTCACATTCCCATGTGCGAATAGTCCCCCTTTCGAGCACAAGGTTACAATTTTGCAGACTTTTACTTCGTGTCAACATCTTTAATGTCTTTGACAATCCATGTTGAGTCCGGCCTTAATCCTTGCCATTTGAGAATTTCCTCGTCATTGCAGCGCTGTTCTCGATTGGCCTTAACAGCGTCCACTTTTTTTTCAGAATTTATACCTCTTTCGCCGTATTCTATCTCTGATCAGACATATTTTTAATCGTAAAATCCATTGTGTTTATTCTATTTTGAATTTTTATTGTCGAGCCTGCATCTTTTGTTGCAGAAAGCTCGACATAGGGATAGTGATCCGGCGGCGACGGCGGTGTTACATTACTTTTTAAAAACTTTATATTTTAGAAGGTAGAAGATCTGGATGCTTCAAACTTTATATATAGATGCCTCATGTTACGAACTTTCCGTCAGCCACATGTCCAATGTCATTGACCTCATTTTCATGGTTCAGTGACTACTTGAAAAAAAGTTAAGATTTTTTGTAATTTAAATTCTCTCTTATTATTAGTAATACGATAACTATATTTGGTATGTGCATACCTTGCAAGGTCCTCATGTCCGTCAGACAGTTTTCACTTGACCTCGACCTTATTTCATGGATCGGTGAACAAGGTTTAAGTTTTGGTGTTCAAGTCTATATCTCAGATACTATAAGCAATAGGTCTAGTATATTTCGTGTATGGAAGGACTGTAAGGTGTACATGTCCAACTGGCAGGTGTCATCTGACCTTGACCTCATTTTCATGGTTCAGTGGTTATAGTTAAGTTTTTTGTGTTTTGGTCTGTTTTTCTTATACTATATACAAAAGGTCTACTATATTTGGTGTATGGAATGATTGTAAGGTGTACATATCTAGCTGACAGGTGTCATCTGACCTTGACCTCATTTTCATGGTTCAGTGGTCAAAGTTAAGTTTTTGAATTTTGGTCTATTTTTCTCATACTATATGCAATATGTTTACTATATTTGGTGTATGGATTGATTATTAGGTGTACATGTCTAGCTGACAGGTGTCATCTGACCCTGACCTCATTTTCATGGTTCAGTGGTCAAAGTTAAGTTTTTGAGTTTTGGTCTATTTTCTAATACTATATGCATTTAGTCAACTATATTTGGTGTATGGAAATTATTTACATACTTATCTATAATAAAATTATGTCAGTCGCGCAGGTTTTATTTGATTGACCTCATATTCACGGTTCATTGCTAAGTGCTATGTGTTTGTGTTTTGGTCGGTTTTTCTTAATTTATAAGCAATAGGTCAACTATATTTGTTGTATTGAAGAATTGTTAGATGTACATGTCTACCTGGCATGGTTCATCTGACCTTGACCTTATTTTCATGGTTAATTGATCAATGTTTCATTTTCTTGGTTTATGTTGAGTTTATGTGACAGTTGTAATAAAGCTTTATATTTAAGACTATCAAAATAATATCAATGATTAGTAAAGAAGGCGAGACATTTCAGCGTGTGCACTCTTGTTTTTTTTGTGTGTGTGTGTTTCTTTCTTCCACAAAGAATGTCTTGATTAGGGATCGAATGGTTGCAGCAGTCCACTCCATTATTCAAAATAAGCTATTTCTTAATGTTCAAGCGTATTTTAATATTTAGGTCCTTCGTTACTCCTCTAATATGTGTTGCTGAACATGTTGACTATATACATTTTGTTCCTCTCGTAATAAGCTTTCTAATGAGGTGTAAGGTTTATCTATTATTAAGGGCTAAAGGGTCACAGCAATCCATTACATTATTCAAAATATCTATTTCATTATTCAAAATTGGCTATTTCTTAATTTTCACGCGTATTTTGGCATTTGATCCTCCGTAAACCCTCTAATGGTCATTGCGGCACATATCGTTTATACTCAGTTTATTCCTCTATCAATAAGCTTTAATTTAGTGTATAAATTTTGCCTTGATTAGGGACTGAAGGGTTGCAGCAGTCCATTACATTATTCAAAATAAGTTATTTTTCAATGTTCACGCGTATTTCGAAATTTAAGTCCTTTGTTACTCCTGTAAAATTCGTTGCGGAACATATTGACTATATACCTTTTGTTCCTCTCTTGATAAGCTTTCGATTGAGGTATAATATATATCTGTAATTAGGGGCTAAAGGGTCATAGCAGTCCATTCCATTATTCAAAATAACCATTTCATTATTCAAAATATCCATTTCATTATTCAAAATTGGCTATTTCTCGATGTTCACGCGTAGTTCGATATTTAAGTCCTTCGTTACTCCTCTAATATGCGTTGCAGAACATATTAACTATATACATTTTGTTCCTCTATTAATAAGCTTTCGATCTAGTTATAATATATATCTGTAATTAGGGGCTGAAGGATCCTGTCAGTCCATTCCATTATTCAAAATTTCCATTTCATTATACAAATTTGGCTATTTCTCAATGCTCACGCGTATTTCGATATTTAAGTCCTTCATTTCTCCTCTAATATGCGTTACGGAACATATTGACTATATACCGTTTGTTCCTTTTTTGATAAGCTTTCGATTGAGGTATAATATATATCTATAATTAGGGGCTGAAGGGTCCTGCCAGTCCATTCCATTATTCAAAATTTCCATATCATTATTCAAAATTGGCTGTTTCTCAATGTTGACGCGTATTTCGATATTTAAGTCATTCGTTTCTCCTCTAATAGGGCGGAACATATTGACTATATACATTTTGTTCCTCTATTAATAAGCTTTCGATCGAGGTATAATATATATTTGTAATTAAGAGCTGAAGGGTCCTGCCAGTCCATTCCATTATTCAAAATTTCCATTTCATTATTCAAAATTGCCGATTTCTCAATGTTCACGGGTATTTCGATATTTAAGTCCTTCGTTACTCCTCTAATATGCGTTGCGGAACATATTGACTTGATACATTTTGTTCCTCTTTTGATAAGCTTTCGATTGAGGTATATTATATATCTGTAATTAGGGGCTGAAGGGTCCTACCAGTCCCTTCCATTATTCAAAATTGGCTATTTCTCGATGTTCACGCGTAGTTCGATATTTAAGTCCTTCGTTACTTCTCTAATATGCGTTGCAGAACATATTGACTATATACATTCTGTTCCTCTATTAATAAGCTGTCGATCGAGTTATAATATATATCTGTAATTAGGGGCTGAAGGGTCCTGCCAGTCCATTCCATTATTCAAAATTTCCATTTCATTATTCAAATTTGGCTATTTCTCAATGCTCACGCGTATTTCGATATTTAAGTCCTTCATTTCTCCTCTAATATGCGTTACGGAACATATTGACTATATACCGTTGTTCCTTTCTTGATAAGCTTTCGATTGAGGTATAATATATATCTATAATTAGGGGCTGAAGGGTCCTGCCAGTCCATTCCATTATTCAAAATTTCCATTTCATTATTCAAAATTGGCTGTTTCTCAATGTTGACGCGTATTTCGATATTTAAGTCATTCGTTTCTCCTCTAATAGGGCGGAACATATTGACTATATACATTTTGTTCCTCTATTAATAAGCTTTCGATCGAGGTATAATATATATTTGTAATTAAGAGCTGAAGGGTCCTGCCAGTCCATTCCATTATTCAAAATTTCCATTTCATTATTCAAAATTGCCGATTTCTCAATGTTCACGGGTATTTCGATATTTAAGTCCTTCGTTACTCCTCTAATATGCGTTGCGGAACATATTGACTTGATATATTTTGTTCCTCTTTTGATAAGCTTTCGATTGAGGTATATTATATATCTGTAATTAGGGGCTGAAGGGTCCTGCCAGTCCCTTCCATTATTCAAAATTGGCTATTTCTCGATGTTCACGCGTAGTTCGATATTTAAGTCCTTCGTTACTTCTCTAATATGCGTTGCAGAACATATTGACTATATACATTCTGTTCCTCTATTAATAAGCTGTCGATCGAGTTATAATATATATCTGTAATTAGGGGCTGAAGGGTCCTGCCAGTCCATTCCATTATTCAAAATTTCCATTTCATTATTCAAATTTGGCTATTTCTCAATGCTCACGCGTATTTCGATATTTAAGTCCTTCATTTCTCCTCTAATATGCGTTACGGAACATATTGACTATATACCGTTGTTCCTTTCTTGATAAGCTTTCGATTGAGGTATAATATATATCTATAATTAGGGGCTGAAGGGTCCTGCCAGTCCATTCCATTATTCAAAATTTCCATTTCATTATTCAAAATTTGCTGTTTCTCAATGTTGACGCGTATTTCGATATTTAAGTCATTCGTTACTCCTCTAATAGGGCGGAACATATTGACTATATACATTTTGTTCCTCTATTAATAAGCTTTCGATCGAGGTATAATATATATCTGTAATTAGGAGCTGAATGGTCCTGCCAGTCCCTTCCATTATTCAAAATTGGCTTTTTATCAATGTTCACGCGTATTTCGATATTTGAGTCCTTCGTTTCTCCTCTAATATGCGTTGCGGAACATATTGACTATATACATTTTGTTCCACTATTAATAAGCTTTCGATCAAGGTATAATATATATCTGTAATTAGGGACTGAAGGGTCCTGCCAGTCCATTCCATTATTCAAAATATCCATTTCATTATTCAAAATTGCCGATTTCTCAATGTTCACGCGTAATTCGATCTTTAAGTCCTTTGTTACTCCTCTAATATGCGTTGCGGAACAAATTGACTATATACCTTTTGTTCCTCTCTTGATAAACTTTCGATTGAGGTACAATATATATCTGTAATTAGGGGCTGAAGGGTCCTGCCAGTCCATTCCATTATTCAAAATATCCATTTCATTATTCAAAATTGACTATTTCTTAATTTTCACACGTAATTAGGCATTTAGGTCTTCTAATATTCGTTGCGGAACATATTGACTATATACATTTTGTTCGTCTTGTAATCAGCTTTCGAATGAGGTATAAGGTTTATCTATAATTAGGGTCTAAAGGGTCGCCGCACTCCATTCCATTATTCAAAATATCCATTTCATTATTCAAATTATCCATTTCATTATTCAAAATTGACTATTTCTTAATTTTCACGCGTAATCAGGCATTTAGGTCTTCTAATATTCGTTGCGGAACACATTGACTATATACATTTTGTTCGTCTTGTAATCAGCTTTCGAATGAGGTATAAGGTTTATCTATAATTATGGTCTAAATGGTCGCCACAGTCCATTCCATTATTCAAAATATCCATTTCATTATTCAAAATTGGCTGTTTCTTAATCTTGACGCGTATTTTGGCAATTAAGTCTTCTAATATTCGTTGCGGAACATGTTGACTATAAGCATGTTGTTCCTCTTGTAATCACCTTTCGAATGAGGTATAAGGTTTATCTATAATTAGGGTCTAAAGGGTCGCCGCACTCCATTCCATTATTCAAAATATCCATTTCATTATTCAAAATTGGCTATTTCTTAATTTTCACGCGTATTTCGGCATTTAGGTCTTCAAATATTCGTTGCGGAACATGTTGACTATATACATTTTGTTCGTCTTGTAATCAGCTTTCGAATGAGGTATAAGATTTATATATAATTAGGGGCTAAAGGGTCGCCGCAGTCCATTCCATTATTCGAAATATCCATTTCATTATTCAAAATTGGCCATTTCTTAAATTTCATGCGTATTTCGGCATTTAGGTCTTCAAATATTCGTTGCGGAACATATTAACTATATACATTTTGTTCGTCTTGTAATCAGTTTTCGAATGAGGTATAAGGTTTATCTATAATAGGGGCTAAAGGGTCGCCACAGTCCATTCCATTATTCAAAATATCCATTTCATTATTCAAAATTGGTTGTTTCTTAATCTTCACGCGTATTTTGGCATTTAGGTCTTCTAATTTTCGTTGCGGAACATATTGACTATATACATTTTGTTCGTCTTGTAATCAGCTTTTGAATGAGGTATAAGGTTTATCTATAATTAGGGGCTAAAGGGTCGTCACAGTCCATTCCATTATTCAAAATATCCATTTCATTATTCAAAATTGGCTATTTCTTAATTTTCACGCGTATTTCGGCATTTAGGTCTTCAAATATTCGTTGCGGAACATGTTGACTATATACATTTTGTTCGTCTTGTAATCAGCTTTCGAATGAGGTATAAGATTTATCTATAATTAGGGGCTAAAGGGTCGCCGCAGTCCATTCCATTATTCGAAATATCCATTTCATTATTCAAAATTGGCCATTTCTTAAATTTCATGCGTATTTCGGCATTTAGGTCTTCAAATATTCGTTGCGGAACATATTAACTATATACATTTTGTTCGTCTTGTAATCAGCTTTCGAATGAGGTATAAGGTTTATCTATAATAGGGGCTAAAGGGTCGCCACAGTCCATTCCATTATTCAAAATATCCATTTCATTATTCAAAATTGGTTGTTTCTTAATCTTCACGCGTATTTTGGCATTTAGGTCTTCTAATTTTCGTTGCGGAACATATTGACTATATACATTTTGTTCGTCTTGTAATCAGCTTTCGGATGAGGTATAAGGTTTATCTATAATTAGGGGCTAAAGGGTCGCCACAGTCCATTCCATTATTCAAAATATCCATTTCATTATTCAAAATTGGCTGTTTCTTAATCTTGACGCGTATTTTGGCAATTAAGTCTTCTAATATTCGTTGCGGCACATGTTGACTATAAGCATGTTGTTCCTCTTGTAATCACCTTTCGAATGAGGTATAAGGTTTATCTATAATTAGGGTCTAAAGGGTCGCCGCACTCCATTCCATTATTCAAAATATCCATTTCATTATTCAAAATTGGCTATTTCTTAATTTTCACGCGTATTTTGGCATTTAGGTCTTCTAATATTCGTTGCGGAACATATTGACTATAAACATTTTGTTCGTCTTGTAATCAGCTTTCGAATGAGGTATAAGGTTTATCTATAATAGTGGCTAAAGGGTCGCCACAGTCCATTCCATTATTCAAAATATCCATTTCATTATTCAAATCTGGCTGTTTCTTAATCTTCACGCGTATTTTGGCATTTAGGTCTTCTAATATTCGTTGCGGAACATATTGACTATATACATTTGTTCGTCTTGTAATCAGCTTTCGAATGAGGTATAAGGTTTATCTATAATTAGGGTCTAAAGGGTCGCCACAGTCCATTCCATTATTCAAAATATCCATTTCATTATTCAAAATTGACTATTTCTTAATTTTCACGCGTAATCAGGCATTTAGGTCTTCTAATATTCGTTGCGGAACATATTGACTATATACATTTTGTTCGTCTTGTAATCAGCTTTCTAATGAGGTATAAGGTTTATCTATAATTAGGGTCTAAAGGGTCGCCACAGTCCATTCCATTATTCAAAATATCCATTTCATTATCCAAAATTGACTATTTTTTAATTTTCACGCGTAATCAGGCATTTAGGTCTTCTAATATTCGTTGCGGAACATATTGACTATATACATTTTGTTCGTCTTGTAATCAGATTTCGAATGAGGTATAAGGTTTATCTATAATTAGGGTCTAAATGGTCGCCGCACTCCATTCCATTATTCAAAATATCCATTTCATTATTCAAAATTGTCTATTTCTTAATTTTCACACGTATTTTGGCATTAAGGTCTTCTAATATTCGTTGCGGAACATATTGACTATATACATTTTGTTTGTCTTGTAATCACCTTTCGAATGAGGTATAAGGTTTATCTATAATTAGGGTCTAAAGGGTCGCCGCACTCCATTCCATTATTCAAAATATCCATTTCATTATTCAAAATTGGCTGTTTCTTAATCTTCACGCGTATTTTGGCATTTAGGTCTTCTAATATTCGTTGCGGAACATATTGACTATATACATTTTGTTCGTCTTGTAATCAGCTTTCGAATGAGGTAGAAGGTTTATCTATAATTAGGGTCTAAAGGGTCGCCACAGTCCATTCCATTATTCAAAATATCCATTTCATTATTCAAAATTGACTATTTCTTAATTTTCACGCGTAATCAGGCATTTAGGTCTTCTAATATTCGTTGCGGAACATGTTGACTATATACATTTTGTTCGTCTTGTAATCAGCTTTCGAATGAGGTATAAGGTTTATCTATAATTAGGGGCTAAAGGGTCGCCACAGTCCATTCCATTATTCAAAATATCCATTTCATTATTCAAAATTGGCTGTTTCTTAATCTTGACGCGTATTTTGGCAATTAAGTCTTCTAATATTCGTTGCGGAACATGTTGACTATAAGCATGTTGTTCCTCTTGTAATCACCTTTCGAATGAGGTATAAGGTTTATCTATAATTAGGGTCTAAAGGGTCGCCGCACTCCATTCCATTATTCAAAATATCCATTTCATTATTCAAAATTGGCTATTTCTTAATTTTCACGCGTATTTCGGCATTTAGGTCTTCAAATATTCGTTGCGGAACATGTTGACTATATACATTTTGTTCGTCTTGTAATCAGCTTTCGAATGAGGTATAAGATTTATCTATAATTAGAGGCTAAAGGGTCGCCGCAGTCCATTCCATTATTCGAAATATCCATTTCATTATTCAAAATTGGCCATTTCTTAATTTTCATGCGTATTTCGGCATTTAGGTCTTCTAATATTCGTTGCGGAACATATTGACTATATACATTTTGTTCGTCTTGTAATCAGCTTTCGAATGAGGTATAAGGTTTATCTATAATTAGGGTCTAAAGGGTCGCAGCACTCCATTCCATTATTCAAAATATCCATTTCATTATTCAAAATTGGCTATTTCTTAATTTTCACGCGTATTTCGGCATTTAGGTCTTCAAATATTCGTTGCGGAACATATTGACTATATACATTTTGTTCGTCTTGTAATCAGCTTTCGAATGAGGTATAAGGTTTATCTATAATTAGGGTCTAAAGGGTCGCCACAGTCCATTCCATTATTCAAAATATCCATTTCATTATTCAAAATTGACTATTTCTTAATTTTCACGGGTAATCAGGCATTTAGGTCTTCTAATATTCGTTGCGGAACATATTGATTATATACATTTTGTTCGTCTTGTAATCAGCTTTCGAATGAGGTATAAGGTTTATCTATAATTAGGGTCTAAAGGGTCGCAGCACTCCATTCCATTATTCAAAATATCCATTTCATTATTCAAAATTGGCTATTTCTTAATTTTCACGCGTATTTTGGCATTTAGGTCTTCTAATATTCGTTGCGGAACATATTGACTATAAACATTTTGTTCGTCTTGTAATCAGCTTTCGAATGAGGTATAAGGTTTATCTATAATAGTGGCTAAAGGGTCGCCACAGTCCATTCCATTATTCAAAATATCCATTTCATTATTCAAATCTGGCTGTTTCTTAATCTTCACGCGTATTTTGGCATTTAGGTCTTCTAATATTCGTTGCGGAACATATTGACTATATACATTTGTTCGTCTTGTAATCAGCTTTCGAATGAGGTATAAGGTTTATCTATAATTAGGGTCTAAAGGGTCGCCACAGTCCATTCCATTATTCAAAATATCCATTTCATTATTCAAAATTGACTATTTCTTAATTTTCACGCGTAATCAGGCATTTAGGTCTTCTAATATTCGTTGCGGAACATATTGACTATATACATTTTGTTCGTCTTGTAATCAGCTTTCTAATGAGGTATAAGGTTTATCTATAATTAGGGTCTAAAGGGTCGCCACAGTCCATTCCATTATTCAAAATATCCATTTCATTATCCAAAATTGACTATTTCTTAATTTTCACACGTATTTTGGCATTAAGGTCTTCTAATATTCGTTGCGGAACATATTGACTATATACATTTTGTTTGTCTTGTAATCACCTTTCGAATGAGGTATAAGGTTTATCTATAATTAGGGTCTAAAGGGTCGCCGCACTCCATTCCATTATTCAAAATATCCATTTCATTATTCAAAATTGGCTGTTTCTTAATCTTCACGCGTATTTTGGCATTTAGGTCTTCTAATATTCGTTGCGGAACATATTGACTATATACATTTTGTTCGTCTTGTAATCAGCTTTCGAATGAGGTAGAAGGTTTATCTATAATTAGGGTCTAAAGGGTCGCCACAGTCCATTCCATTATTCAAAATATCCATTTCATTATTCAAAATTGACTATTTCTTAATTTTCACGCGTAATCAGGCATTTAGGTCTTCTAATATTCGTTGCGGAACATGTTGACTATATACATTTTGTTCGTCTTGTAATCAGCTTTCGAATGAGGTATAAGGTTTATCTATAATTAGGGTCTAAAGGGTCGCCGCACTCCATTCCATTATTCAAAATATCCATTTCATTATTCAAAATTGGCTGTTTCTTAATCTTGACGCGTATTTTGGCAATTAAGTCTTCTAATATTCGTTGCGGAACATGTTGACTATAAGCATGTTGTTCCTCTTGTAATCACCTTTCGAATGAGGTATAAGGTTTATCTATAATTAGGGTCTAAAGGGTCGCCGCACTCCATTCCATTATTCAAAATATCCATTTCATTATTAAAAATTGGCTATTTCTTAATTTTCACGCGTATTTCGGCATTTAGGTCTTCAAATATTCGTTGCGGAACATGTTGACTATATACATTTTGTTCGTCTTGTAATCAGCTTTCGAATGAGGTATAAGATTTATCTATAATTAGAGGCTAAAGGGTCGCCGCAGTCCATTCCATTATTCGAAATATCCATTTCATTATTCAAAATTGGCCATTTCTTAATTTTCATGCGTATTTCGGCATTTAGGTCTTCTAATATTCGTTGCGGAACATATTGACTATATACATTTTGTTCGTCTTGTAATCAGCTTTCGAATGAGGTATAAGGTTTATCTATAATTAGGGTCTAAAGGGTCGCAGCACTCCATTCCATTATTCAAAATATCCATTTCATTATTCAAAATTGGCTATTTCTTAATTTTCACGCGTATTTCGGCATTTAGGTCTTCAAATATTCGTTGCGGAACATATTGACTATATACATTTTGTTCGTCTTGTAATCAGCTTTCGAATGAGGTATAAGGTTTATCTATAATTAGGGTCTAAAGGGTCGCCACAGTCCATTCCATTATTCAAAATATCCATTTCATTATTCAAAATTGACTATTTCTTAATTTTCACGGGTAATCAGGCATTTAGGTCTTCTAATATTCGTTGCGGAACATATTGACTATATACATTTTGTTCGTCTTGTAATCAGCTTTCGAATGAGGTATAAGGTTTATCTATAATTAGGGTCTAAAGGGTCGCAGCACTCCATTCCATTATTCAAAATATCCATTTCATTATTCAAAATTGGCTATTTCTTAATTTTCACGCGTATTTCGGCATTTAGGTCTTCAAATATTCGTTGCGGAACATATTGACTATATACATTTTGTTCGTCTTGTAATCAGCTTTCGAATGAGGTATAAGGTTTATCTATAATTAGGGTCTAAAGGGTCGCCACAGTCCATTCCATTATTCAAAATATCCATTTCATTATTCAAAATTGACTATTTCTTAATTTTCACGGGTAATCAGGCATTTAGGTCTTCTAATATTCGTTGCGGAACATATTGATTATATACATTTTGTTCGTCTTGTAATCAGCTTTCGAATGAGGTATAAGGTTTATCTATAATTAGGGTCTAAAGGGTCGCAGCACTCCATTCCATTATTCAAAATATCCATTTCATTATTCAAAATTGGCTATTTCTTAATTTTCACGCGTATTTTGGCATTTAGGTCTTCTAATATTCGTTGCGGAACATATTGACTATAAACATTTTGTTCGTCTTGTAATCAGCTTTCGAATGAGGTATAAGGTTTATCTATAATAGTGGCTAAAGGGTCGCCACAGTCCATTCCATTATTCAAAATATCCATTTCATTATTCAAATCTGGCTGTTTCTTAATCTTCACGCGTATTTTGGCATTTAGGTCTTCTAATATTCGTTGCGGAACATATTGACTATATACATTTGTTCGTCTTGTAATCAGCTTTCGAATGAGGTATAAGGTTTATCTATAATTAGGGTCTAAAGGGTCGCCACAGTCCATTCCATTATTCAAAATATCCATTTCATTATTCAAAATTGACTATTTCTTAATTTTCACGCGTAATCAGGCATTTAGGTCTTCTAATATTCGTTGCGGAACATATTGACTATATACATTTTGTTCGTCTTGTAATCAGCTTTCTAATGAGGTATAAGGTTTATCTATAATTAGGGTCTAAAGGGTCGCCACAGTCCATTCCATTATTCAAAATATCCATTTCATTATCCAAAATTGACTATTTCTTAATTTTCACACGTATTTTGGCATTAAGGTCTTCTAATATTCGTTGCGGAACATATTGACTATATACATTTTGTTTGTCTTGTAATCACCTTTCGAATGAGGTATAAGGTTTATCTATAATTAGGGTCTAAAGGGTCGCCGCACTCCATTCCATTATTCAAAATATCCATTTCATTATTCAAAATTGGCTGTTTCTTAATCTTCACGCGTATTTTGGCATTTAGGTCTTCTAATATTCGTTGCGGAACATATTGACTATATACATTTTGTTCGTCTTGTAATCAGCTTTCGAATGAGGTAGAAGGTTTATCTATAATTAGGGTCTAAAGGGTCGCCACAGTCCATTCCATTATTCAAAATATCCATTTCATTATTCAAAATTGACTATTTCTTAATTTTCACGCGTAATCAGGCATTTAGGTCTTCTAATATTCGTTGCGGAACATGTTGACTATATACATTTTGTTCGTCTTGTAATCAGCTTTCGAATGAGGTATAAGGTTTATCTATAATTAGGGTCTAAAGGGTCGCCGCACTCCATTCCATTATTCAAAATATCCATTTCATTATTCAAAATTGGCTGTTTCTTAATCTTGACGCGTATTTTGGCAATTAAGTCTTCTAATATTCGTTGCGGAACATGTTGACTATAAGCATGTTGTTCCTCTTGTAATCACCTTTCGAATGAGGTATAAGGTTTATCTATAATTAGGGTCTAAAGGGTCGCCGCACTCCATTCCATTATTCAAAATATCCATTTCATTATTAAAAATTGGCTATTTCTTAATTTTCACGCGTATTTCGGCATTTAGGTCTTCAAATATTCGTTGCGGAACATGTTGACTATATACATTTTGTTCGTCTTGTAATCAGCTTTCGAATGAGGTATAAGATTTATCTATAATTAGAGGCTAAAGGGTCGCCGCAGTCCATTCCATTATTCGAAATATCCATTTCATTATTCAAAATTGGCCATTTCTTAATTTTCATGCGTATTTCGGCATTTAGGTCTTCTAATATTCGTTGCGGAACATATTGACTATATACATTTTGTTCGTCTTGTAATCAGCTTTCGAATGAGGTATAAGGTTTATCTATAATTAGGGTCTAAAGGGTCGCAGCACTCCATTCCATTATTCAAAATATCCATTTCATTATTCAAAATTGGCTATTTCTTAATTTTCACGCGTATTTCGGCATTTAGGTCTTCAAATATTCGTTGCGGAACATATTGACTATATACATTTTGTTCGTCTTGTAATCAGCTTTCGAATGAGGTATAAGGTTTATCTATAATTAGGGTCTAAAGGGTCGCCACAGTCCATTCCATTATTCAAAATATCCATTTCATTATTCAAAATTGACTATTTCTTAATTTTCACGGGTAATCAGGCATTTAGGTCTTCTAATATTCGTTGCGGAACATATTGACTATATACATTTTGTTCGTCTTGTAATCAGCTTTCGAATGAGGTATAAGGTTTATCTATAATTAGGGTCTAAAGGGTCGCAGCACTCCATTCCATTATTCAAAATATCCATTTCATTATTCAAAATTGGCTATTTCTTAATTTTCACGCGTATTTTGGCATTTAGGTCTTCTAATATTCGTTGCGGAACATATTGACTATATACATTTTGTTCGTCTTGTAAGGTATAAGGTTTATCTATAATTAGGGGCTAAAGGGTCGCCACAGTCCATTCCATTATTCAAAATATCCATTTCATTATTCAAAATTGGCTGTTTCTTAATCTTGACGCGTATTTTGGCAATTAAGTCTTCTAATATTCGTTGCGGAACATGTTGACTATAAGCATGTTGTTCCTCTTGTAATCACCTTTCGAATGAGGTATAAGGTTTATCTATAATTAGGGTCTAAAGGGTCGCCACACTCCATTCCATTATTCAAAATATCCATTTCATTATTCAAAATTGGCTATTTCTTAATTTTCACGCGTATTTCGGTATTTAGGTCTTCAAATATTCGTTGCGGAACATGTTGACTATATACATTTTGTTCGTCTTGTAATCAGCTTTCGAATGAGGTATAAGATTTATCTATAATTAGGGGCTAAAGGGTCGCCGCAGTCCATTCCATTATTCGAAATATCCATTTCATTATTCAAAATTGGCCATTTCTTAATTTTCATGCGTATTTCGGCATTTAGGTCTTCAAATATTCGTTGCGGAACATATTGACTATATACATTTTGTTCGTCTTGTAATCAGCTTTCGAATGAGGTATAAGGTTTATCTATAATAGGGGCTAAAGGGTCGCCACAGTCCATTCCATTATTCAAAATATCCATTTCATTATTCAAAATTGGCTGTTTCTTAATCTTCACGCGTATTTTGGCATTTAGGTCTTCTAATATTCGTTGCGGAACATATTGACTATATACATTTTGTTCGTCTTGTAATCAGCTTTCGAATGAGGTATAAGGTTTATCTATAATTAGGGGCTAAAGGGTCGCCACAGTCCATTCCATTATTCAAAATATCCATTTCATTATTCAAAATTGGCTGTTTCTTAATCTTGACGCGTATTTTGGCAATTAAGTCTTCTAATATTCGTTGCGGAACATGTTGACTATAAGCATGTTGTTCCTCTTGTAATCACCTTTCGAATGAGGTATAAGGTTTATCTATAATTAGGGTCTAAAGGGTCGCCGCACTCCATTCCATTATTCAAAATATCCATTTCATTATTCAAAATTGGCTATTTCTTAATTTTCACGCGTATTTTGGCATTTAGGTCTTCTAATATTCGTTGCGGAACATATTGACTAGAAACATTTTGTTCGTCTTGTAATCAGCTTTCGAATGAGGTATAAGGTTTATCTATAATAGGGGCTAAAGGGTCGCCACAGTCCATTCCATTATTCAAAATATCCATTTCATTATTCAGAATTGGCTGTTTCTTAATCTTCACGCGTATTTTGGCATTTAGGTCTTCTAATATTCGTTGCGGAACATATTGACTATTTACATTTTGTTCGTCTTGTAATCAGCTTTCGAATGAGGTATAAGGTTTATCTATAATTAGGGGCTAAAGGGTCGCCACAGTCCATTCCATTATTCAAAATATCCATTTCATTATTCAAAATTGGCTGTTTCTTAATCTTGACGCGTATTTTGGCAATTAAGTCTTCTAATATTCGTTGCGGAACATGTTGACTATAAGCATGTTGTTCCTCTTGTAATCACCTTTCGAATGAGGTATAAGGTTTATCTATATTTAGGGTCTAAAGGGTCGCCGCACTCCATTCCATTATTCAAAATATCCATTTCATTATTCAAAATTGGCTATTTCTTAATTTTCACGCGTATTTTGGCATTTAGGTCTTCTAATATTCGTTGCGGAACATATTGACTATAAACATTTTGTTCGTCTTGTAATCAGCTTTCGAATGAGGTATAAGGTTTATCTATAATAGGGGCTAAAGGGTCGCCACAGTCCATTCCATTATTCAAAATATCCATTTCATTATTCAAATCTGGCTGTTTCTTAATCTTCACGCGTATTTTGGCATTTAGGTCTTCTAATATTCGTTGCGGAACATATTGACTATATACATTTTGTTCGTCTTGTAATTAGCTTTCGAATGAGGTATAAGGTTTATCTATAATTAGGGTCTAAAGGGTCGCCACAGTCCATTCCATTATTCAAAATATCCATTTCATTATTCAAAATTGACTATTTCTTAATTTTCACGCGTAATCAGGCATTTAGGTCTTCTAATATTCGTTGCGGAACATATTGACTATATACATTTTGTTCGTCTTGTAATCACCTTTCGAATGAGGTATAAGGTTTATCTATAATAAGGGGCTAAAGGGTCGCCGCAGTCTGTTCCATTATTCGAAATATCCATTTCATTATTCAAAATTGGCTATTTCTTAATTTTCATGCGTATTTCGGCATTTAGGTCTTCAAATATTCGTTGCGGAACATATTGACTATATACATTTTGTTCGTCTTGTAATCAGCTTTCGAATGAGGTATAAGGTTTATCTATAATTGGGGGCTAAAGGGTCGCCGCACTCCATTCCATTATTCAAAATATCCATTTCATTATTCAAAATTGGCTATTTCTTGATTTTCACGCGTATTTCGGCATTTAGGACTTCTAATATTCGTTGCGGAACCTTTAATAGCTGACTATGCGGTATGGGCTTTGCTCATTGTTGAAGGCTGTACGGTGAGCTATAGTTGTTAATGTCTGTGTCATTGTGGTCTTTCTGGATATTTGTCTCATTGGCAATCATACCACATCTTCTTTTTTAAATTTCCTCATTTTTATGCATTTTGTGGCATTTAGGTCCTCCGTAAACCCTCTTATGGTCATTTCGAATCAAAATATAGCTATTGTGTCACAGTCAATTTTTTTCTATATTTTTTTCACTATTCACCGCTTCAATTTGAATAATGAAACATAAACCATTTCATTATTCATTATTCATTTTTCAATAGTGAATAGTGAATAATGAACTATTTCAT
Source organism: Mytilus galloprovincialis (assembly GCF_965363235.1). Taxonomy (NCBI): domain Eukaryota; kingdom Metazoa; phylum Mollusca; class Bivalvia; order Mytilida; family Mytilidae; genus Mytilus; species Mytilus galloprovincialis. Next base: position 21,623,889 of record NC_134850.1, on the reverse strand, counting down.
TATTCATTATTGAATAATGAATAATGAACTATGAATAATGGACGTACTTCAGCGCGGTAAGTCAGGAGCCTGTAGTTCAGAGGTTGTCGTTTGTTGCTGTGTTACAAATTTGTTTTTCGTTCATTTTTTTACCATAAATTAGGCCGTCAGTTTTCTTGTTTGAACTTTTTAAGAATTTGATATTTAGGAGATTTTTAAAGCGGACAATGCGGAAAGGACTTTGCTCATTGTTGAAGGCTGTACGGTGATCTTTTATGGTTGTTTAATTATGTGTCATTTGGTCTCTTGTGGAAAGCACATGTCCTTGTCTCAGATTCCCCCTATATACCTCAATATATATTAAGCTATATATCAGTGGGGGGGGGGGGGGGGAATTGCCTGTGATGGACAGTTGTCTCATTGGCAGTAATATCATTTATTCATTTTTATATTGGTGTTTTTCATCGAAAATAGAATAAGGAAATATGTCTTATTTATCAATACGTTTTCAGTTACTTTTTTTAGAATGCATTTCAAGAAAAATTTCTCAAGTCATTGGCGGATCCAGTGGGGAGGGGGATACGGGGGTTGGAACCCCCCTTTTTTTGGCCGATCAACGCATTTGAATTGGGACATATAGTTGGAACCCCCCTTTTTAAAATGGCTAGACCAGCTCCTACAAGTTGTTAATAATAAAATATGAGAAGAGTCCCTTTTCTCACTCAATGCAAAATCTTTAGCAGGTTTCCAATCATCTAAAAAAAAAATCTTTTGACGAAACAATCGAAATTAATTATTTAATTTTAATGTATAATTTCATGCAAGAACTAATTATACAATGAAATTAACACAATTTTGACACGTTAACGAATATAAATAAGAAACAAAATATTTTTCTTTTTATAAATACACGAAACAAATACAATACCAATACCAATAACGAACGCAAATCTATATTTAGAATATCAAGGTCATGTCAAATCAGTTCGTTTCAGGTCTGTTTGATTCATGCTCTTTTGCACAACTAAATAATTTCATAAGGAATCATAAACAAAGTGTTCTAGAAACGTTCAAATCGTTATCAAATAAAACGTTAAGCTAGTTTTTTGCTGATATGCATTTCAAATCTTTTGATTTTATAATGATGAATGAAATGATCTCATTCATTAAATGACTTCTCCAAAACAGCACCAACGGTTGTGTTACGTACCAACCGTACCTGATACGTAGCAAATCCGGAAACCTCTATTTAGACGAAACGTGCGTCTGACGTATCAATCTATCAGCATGATACATTTGATTACTATTTACGAACTTCCCATTTATTTAATTTACCGTTGAGTTCAGTACTTTTGTTATACTCTTTGTAATACACGAGAAGGAAAACTTTGCAATGTATTCCAAATTAAAAGCAAATGTAAGTAACGAAAAGCAAAAGATGTCTATAAACAACATATTATACATAATATAAAACAAAATTAGTTCATTTCCGAACCACCAAATTGACCTTTTTATCACACATTTACAGGAATAAAAAAAATATGCTGAACTAAACGATCCTTCAATAACCATAAACCACAGTTAAGTCACATAAAATTTTAACTATGCCAAACAGTAAACAATAACATGTTGATTTAAAATATATAAAATGTTTACCAAAATCAATAAACAAACAGTTACAACAAAAAAAAATACCAATATGGCAAATGTCGACTAAAACAGTACCATCATCTACAAGCAAATGACATTCATAAATACCCAAACAAATTCCACATCCGCTACGCACAAAGGAATAATGAATTCTTCATAACAAAGATAAATTAAAGAGTTTTTCACTCAAACAGATACTTTGCATATGAAATATGAAAATAAAGAGATGTGGTATAATTGCCAAAAAGACAAGTAGGCTCAAGAGTTCAAATGAACGGGATGAAAGCGATTAGAAGTATCTGTAAAAACTTCTACAAGGAACAATACATTGATGTAAGGGGTTATAATCAAGTATTCTCGACACGATTATCTATTACACTCCATAGCGGCGATATATTGGTCTATAGAACATTGTTGACTTCATATATCATCGATTTCTTCTGAAATAATGTTCAACAATACGTAGAGTTCAACTACAGAAATCAAGTTTATGAAGAGGACCGTTTGATATCTTTTTATTGTCGATGCAAATTCTCAGTAATAATAAACGTGTGTGCATGAAATAAAGAAAAATCATATTTGGAGAAGTGGGTGTTTAAATCTAAATTACTTTGTATTATTATATGCAAACTAATCACGTATTTGTTACAAATGGAGAAATAACACTTACTCTACTTTGTTGTGAAGTAGTTTTATTACTTGGTCGGTATTGTACAAGAGTTAACAATTCTTACCTGGTATAGTTGTACGGATGTGACTAATAACGTGTAGTACTTTTGCAAGGTCTTGCCAAATGTTATTTCTGGGTAAACGGATCACATTGTTTGTTAACTTTCTTATATTAAAACATATTGTCTACGCTAGGTCTTTCCTTAAACAATTTAAGATATTGAAACATCTTCAAATGAATGTCGCCTTATTTCCCTTTTGAACTACACGCCTTTCAGATAAATGATTATCAAGGTATCGTCACGTGGTATTTAAACTAAAATCATACTCGTTTAATCATGAATGATTTAATGATTATTATGATATTAGGTCTTGTCAACTTTCTATGCTTTTGTTCCGATTTTATCATTCATTGGTTGGTTGTGTCGCAAGTTGTTGAGTAGATATATGTATTTGGTATATGATATGCAACAGTTTATGCGCATAACCAAATGCTTTTCTTTGTAATTTGGGCTATCTTCCCGATCACTGTTTTTGTTTTGTTATTGCTACTTTTTAGCAACTGTTAAAGACAGTACTATTTCATGAATTTCTTCGTTATATCCTCAGATGCTAAGATGGTTTTGACTAAAGCGTTTACGATGAATTTGTAACTGGTAAACCATAAAGGATACAGCCCTAGGGTCTACTGATTTGATCGAGGTTCATGGTATAAAAAAAGTAAACTAGGTCAAGTTCACGTTCTTAATGTTTATTGGGGATTATTTTCATTTCTTTTTAAAAACCATATAAGATATCGACAGCAACTTTTACTAGATTGTTAGATGCGACATGCCGTAACACATACATTTTAGTTAAAAGTGAACGTAAAATAGCATTTTTCATTTATGCCCTTTGGGAAAACTGTCCGTAACTTTCTTCCCGATATCCCGAGCGACTCTGTCGACCTTTGAACAACCCTCGTTGTGGTTCATGATTGTGATGGTAAGGTTTCTGAGATCAGCTTGGGCGTACCCGGGTGATCTCAAATGACGATTCATGGGTAGGTCGGGCTTGCATGTGTAGTCACTTCGATGACCATTCATGCGTTTGTTGAATGACTATTGTGTCTTGCCAACTTACTGCATGCCACAACGACACTGAAGGAGATATATAAATTTATCTACTGTTTTAAATATTAATTTGTGCCAAATGAGTTTTGCTTAAATAAATACTTTTAAATGCACAGAATGGTTCATCCTAAGCCGTCCCCATGCATTGTGAACGGTTAAATATCGTATCATCTTAACTTGAAAATGAAAATAGACATAAGGGAACAGTTTCAAATTAGACGAAAATATACAATATAATAAGAACACACACTGCTTTGTATGTAGATAATATTTTTCTTATATCTTAGATTGTCCAATAGCTGAAAACATGTGGTCTAGATTCAATGCAGTCATATCATGGGAGATAATCAATTTATGTGAAGGAATGTAAGTTAATACAGAATAGGAATATTTTTTTTTCATTCAAGGCTTTCATTCATGTAATAGGATACTGTAAAATAAGATAATATTAAGTTAATGTTTCATCTGTTTTCTGAGTTACAATCGGATCTGCGAGATCAGGATGTCAGACATAAAACGATATCTAATAATTATAACACTACATTTTCTGTATGTAGTGTGACCTACTTGGTTTCAATCTGATCCTTTACTTTAAACACGATAACTTTAAAATGAATTAAATGTTTAACAAATTGTAGTTTGCATTTCAACCAGAACAATGATGACCTTAATATACACAGGTAGTAAATTTAGGCATTGAAGCACCATTGTCTTTTGAAAGAATATACATGTAACTCCAAATGAATAACTTAAATCTTGCATGATATGTTTTGTACTTTGTTTAAAGAATATCATGCCAAACTTTATTGTGTACCTTTGTACTTTCCAGCTAAATACAGCGTGTCTGCCCGACAATAAGGTTTATCCTACATTTTTGTTAACAAAAGTGTATTTTAAAACTGGATAAATTCTTGATTTTAACATATATTGAGTGGTACTGTTTCATACTATGCATCATCGTTTAAAATATACACAATTTACTCATATGAATAATATTTGGACAATATCTATTTGGAATCAGGACATGTTCAATATATCTATTTTTTATTTAAAACGTCAAATTATTCATAATCATATTTAACATACACCCTTGTCATCTTTGATAATTGTTTATTTTGTGAAAATACATAAAATGAAACGTACAATTGGATTGCCGATATAATGCAGATGACAAACATGATACCAAAACAGTTGCAAAGTCTATCAACGATTCAATAATAACTATGGTCTATTGTAGAATAAAACTTTCTTTAAAGAAGAGACGAATTCATATAAATTACTCAAAACAGAAAAATCAACCTTAATAGAAAATCAATACATTGTGATTATTAATTAAGTCTTTCCACATTTCTTTGAAAAGACTTATTGTATTTGTTCTGATTATTAGGTCTTTCCACTTTTCTGTGGAAAGACCTATTGTTTTTCTTCCGATTATTTTTTTTTTCTTCCGCCAAATTTTGTTCTTGCGATAAACATTTGTTTCTCAGTATGTCGCTTAGATATTTGGTATATGATATCGAACAGATTATGCACTTTTGAAATTTACCCTGCGTAACCGAATACTTTTCTTTATAGGAGTTATCTCCCCAAACACTGTTTTCCTTGTGTCCACAACTCATTCGCAACCGTAAAAGATTACAACACATAAATCTTAGTCGAAAGGGTCCGTAGACATTTGGCGAGAGTTTTTCCCCTTTTTATATCTAATATCATACGTATGGCAATATAACTCATTAACAATATAAAATAGAGGACTAGAGTCTTTTTATTTGAGGTCCTTGGTTTATGACCTTGAAATTGAGCTGAAGGTCATATGCTTATTTAACGCTCTAGATTTTGACCTTTGCTTTTACCTCATATGTACACATGATAAAGGCATGGGACTTTTTGCATTAGTTGTAAGCAATGTGACCTTTAAAAAAACAACCGTAAGTGACATTTTGTCAATCGGATTTAGCTATTTTTTGTACTAAATCAATGTAAAAGTATATAGAACCATATATTTTTGGAATCAGTGTCAAGTAAACTATCAAACAATACCGGAAGTAAACTTTTTAAACCGGAAGTAAAAGATTATCTCCCTTTTTTATAGATTTTTCTATATAGAAACCATATATTTTTGGAATCAGCGTAGAATAAACTGTCATTTGATGCTGAAACTGACATTTAAAATCAAATTTTAATATTTTCATTTTTAAATAGATTCTTACTGGTGGAAAGACCTTCAATTGTTCTCTGAACAATTGGTTTTTAATTATTATTTTTTTCCGCCACATTCTGAAATTTTTGTTTCGCAATATGTCGCTTAGATATTTTGTATATTGTTTCGTATAGGTTATACGGTTTTAAATCTCACCCTGCTAAGACGAACAATTTTCTTTGTAAGAGTTATCTCCCTTTTCACTGCTTATCATCTGTGTGCATCTCCTTCGTAACAAAAAAATATATATTGACAAAATTCTTTTTACAAATTGTTCGTTACATCCTCAGTAAATTTTGGCTAATTTGGATCGAAGCAATTCGATGAACTTTTATAGGAGTTATCTACCTTTACAATATAAATTTGTCGGTATGTTTTTTTAACTCATAAACAGTTAACCGTATAACCCTGGAATGCTTTTATTTGCGATTCCTAGGTCCGAACTAAGAAAACGAGGTCAAGGTCAAAGGTCAAGGTCAAGTTCTCAATTGTGACTTTTGCTTGTTTTTGCATTTTCTCCGACACTTTCAGAGATACATATAAAAGAACAAGTGCAAAATGTCTGCTTTATTGTAATGAAGATATGCTACATTTAGTCTTATACAATTAAATGGCATCTTATAGGAGTTGGTGCCCCTGAAATGTCTTGATATGAAGTTATTTGATTATAACTTCAATAAGTTCATTATAAAGACATTTGACCTTATACAAAATGTTAAGTGACAAATGACCTTGAAAAATGGCTATCGGAAGTGACCTTGAGAAAACCGGAAGTAGTTTTTTTTGCAATTTTTTCACATATAAAGTACTCAGCATCCATATATTTTGTCATATCGATACATAAACTGATTACTGAAGACTAAAAATGACTTCCAACAAACCGGAAGTGGCCAATTATCTCCCATTCTACATACAAAAGTATATAGAAAATAAACTTTTTTGGAATCATTGTGAAAGAAGCTATAAGCTTATTCTCTCACTTATATCACTCAAAAATATAATTAAACCATTATTTATCGCATCAGTATGAAGAAACTACCTACTTATCCAAATTTCTTTGATGTGGAAAGACTTTCAATTGTTCTTTGAACAATTGGTTTTTAATTACAAATTGCTTTATTTAATTGAAAATAAAGAGTTACAGTTAAAAAAAACAACTTCTTATACTATAAAGCAAGCATTCATTTTCCTTTTCAACTTCTAGAAAATATAAACTCTGCATATTAGATGGAAGCTAGTAATATATATTCTGCCAGTAGGGACACATATGAATACAGGCAAAAAAAAAGCAATAAAGTCTATTCTTAACGAGTTGTTTTATCTGAAGACAGCGCATCGTGGTAAAGAACATGAGTATTGTACGGTTCTGTTTGTCGTTTAACATTCTGTCTTTTAGAATCATTAAAAAATATTACCCCCCCTTATTTTAACCCGTCTCACAAACCGTGTCTTGGTGAGTGATAAAATTATAGTATGCGAAGATGACCTAAATAAAGAAAAAAGTTTTTGTTCTTTTGTTGTTCAAAATGAAGGAGTAAATTGTAGAATCGATGCATATTTTTCCAGCCCTTTAACTATCATTTACCTGTAAGAATCAGTTTCGGAATGTCTTTCTTTTTGGAATTCTGACACCCAAAGGGGTATTCTACGACAAGATAAACCTTTTTATATGCTTTATCTGACTTATATGCCGTAAACAAAATATAATCTAAGGTGAGATATACCTTTTTAATGCGTTCAGGTTTGTATACACCCTATGGCTTATTATGCTTGTGAAAAAAATATATATAAACCTTAGAAATCATTATTCAGACACAATACCTTAGAGTGTATGAAGAATACAAGTCACTTTGTTATTGTATCAACTTTTTATTTTTGGAAGGGGTTCTATGTTGTTTTGTTTTAAATTTGAAATGACATTTTTATGGCGGAAAAATGATTTTTTTTCAACAATTTTAATCGAATCGAATGAAATATTCAGAATATTTTTCTTTTGAATACTTTTTCAAACAGATAATCAAGATTTAATTTTATACCCTACCCACCCGACCCCACTTCGTTTAAACAATTCCCCCACCAATTGGGAGGTACGTGGATTTTGTTCAATACAATATCAGACTATGTTTTTAGTTAATCCGTTGATAGAGAAAAAGGCATACACAAAATCAATGCAAACAATTAAGAACCGACACGAAACTAGCACAGAAATCGTGATTCAGACCTTCTAAAATTCAAACTGACCATTATTCCATGCGTTCATCGTGTATCGTGCGTGTTGCGTGCGTGCATCGTGCATGTATCGTGCGTGTACCTATATAAAAGCTTATATATGTTCCGACTTTAAATAAAACTTAAATTCATACTTACTTTCTTGTGAACACTGAATTAACTTCATCGTACTTAACGTTCATTTAGATTCATGACTTTTTGTGTAAAATTTTTATCATCTGTAAACGTTAACATTTCGTGTTTATTCAGTGAATCTTGGCTGGGACTGACACATTTTGGTATAGTGATACATGCTGTACGTACAAACAATAAGATGATATTGACATTTCTACGACAGAACAGTTAAAATTGGAATTTCTATTCAACTGAGCGAAATGGGCTTAAAAATATACTGTTGGTTAACTGTTATTTCTGAAAATAGTTTGTCAGTTAAAATCAAAAGTGTTTTTGCAAAATTTAGATGTGGGGTACCTCCACTAAAAAAAACCTGGAAAGTATGACAGAAAAGAAGTCCGCGAGATGATCACATGTGTTGAAGATGAACTTCATGTCATTTTGAAATGCCCATTATATGTAAATTTAAGACACTGTAAATTTTAAATGTAAATAAGTAAATATATATTGTGTCTTAAAAGTCTCTCATTATTCTTTTTAAGATTGGTACATACAATGCAAATGTTTTAATGTTTTATGTTTATTTCTGTGATTCCCATTTTATGTTAGTATGTAGTGAGACTATAATTAAATTTTGAATCAGTATTATCGTTTAACTTGAGTCATTTCTCCAATGTTGAACTAGGCTACATTATAATTCTTCGCTTATTTGGCAAATTCATATTCTACTAAGACATTTTCAAAAATCTAAGTTCTGATAAATACCATTACAAATATCATTTTTATCTTAGTTTCTATAGTCACATGCACGTATTGTTATTCCATTGACAAAATACAATATACAAGATTTTCGGGTAAATGTGGGTTGCGGATTAAGATGTTAGATGTCAAACTTGAATTGACAAATTAAACTGTGGCGACTTTAACACGAATAGGTATATTCTCGTCAACGGTGTTTTTATTCTCAGTTCTTAATTTCATTTAAACTAAGCTAAATATGTTTTGTGGAAAGTTGAATAAAAATAAATATGATATGTATTTGAAGGGATTTTTTAAATTAAACAAATATAAGATTAGGCAAATATATCACGTATTCCTTAAGAAGGATTTTAAATTGAGGAACTTTTAAAACTTGAAATTGTGTTTACAAGTTTAAGATACATTCTTGTTTATTTAATTTTATTGATAAAATAGTTAAATATATGATATTATCATAACAAGTCTTTCTTTGAATGAAATAAACATGGAACACTTTCACGGATTCATTTTACATTGTGTTCATGGTTAATATCAATGACACGGTTCTTAATGTATGTCTAAAACATGTAAAAGATTAATATCCGAAAAAATAATTCACAATAGTAAGTTGTTAACCTTCTAGGATTATTAAAGAATGACGAATTCTTTTTACCATGTGTTTTTTTTTGTTCTGTTACTGAGGACATTTTTTTGTCCTTTATGAATCCATATGACAAAGTTGACTTTAATAAGGATACATTTTGTCTCATAGAAAAATCGGTAGTTTTTCTCCGATATATTTTTTTTTCATTTTTTACCGAATATAAAAGATTGAAAAAGTTTCGTATGCATCTATCAAGATCCAAAAACATTTGACTAGTATAAAGGGTTGCCTTGGTTTTATTGCTCAAAACGGTATTATTAGTGTTGATTTACATTGGGTTAAATAATGAAATGTATGTTTCAGAAATTTACAAGTTTGATTTCGGCTTTGACTTCCGTAGCCTGGGGTCCTGGCTACTGATTTGCCCCGCTACATGTTATCAACGCAGTATGAGTAGGCAAAGTATCCAAGCTATGACTATCGGGGACACTGTCGTTTACAGTAAAAGACGAAAATTTACACATATAATGTTCTTATAAAAAAGAAGTTGTGGTATGATAGCCAATGTTCATAAATGTATTATACTTATTGTACTCCCTCTTATAATAAATCTATCATATATGCCACTGGACGTTAAACGATCAACTACATGTATAATTAATTCATCCATCTTATCCTTTTAGTGTTGTGATAATTTGCATATCAAATACATTAAACTGCAGATTTTCACTAAAGCTAGAAGGCCTATACTATTGCACATATCAAACAGACATTAGCATAGATCCCTACGTTTTGATCCCGTCACAAAACAACACTTTTTAAATTTCATGCAACCGTAACACTTTTCTGGATTTATTTCACTATAGGAACGTTCAACGCTCACAATATTATGTGTATTTATGTGTTTGTCTAAAGTCAAAAGCATGTAGTTCAGTGGTTTTGCGTAACATCAATTCTGTTATATACATGTATTTGGGCTTTTTTGTTGCAAGATAGCTTTGAAATAAAGAAGGCCGATATAGTTTACTCATTTGAATTGTTTCATAGTTTTCATGTCGGGGCCGGGCCTTTAATAACCGACTTTACAGTTTCCGTATTTTTTCATTATTGAAGGTCGTCTAGATATAACTGCTAACTGTTTGTGATACATGTATAAGTATCAAAATATTTAAGCTATGAAGATGCAGAGACATCTATACACATATATATGTCATTGCATGTGTATATATGTCTCTGGAAGATGTGTAAACCCTTAAAAAAATCATATGTCTTTGGGCAATACCTACGGGAATTAAATTAATAAAAACCATTAACAGGAAATCGGAATAAAAGTGTTTGCAATTATTAAATTCAAGTAAAAAGAAGTGTATATGTTCCAGACCATATGAGTATTTGGACCGTACGAGTATACGCGTACGGTCCAGTACGAGCTGACCATAAATGTTATTTGATAATATGGGTTAAATTGAAACAATCTTTATTTTTAGTTTTACAAATTGTTATTGATAATTTATTATAATTAGATAGATAAAATGAACAAACGAACAATTGAAATTAGATATTTGTTTAATTGTATATCTGAATCCTATTTCGGTACTCTCACCCAAGGTAACAATTCAGGTAAAATAATATTTTTAGCATTTTCATGTATGCAATTCGTGCATGTTCTTTTGGATTTGAATTTTTTTGGTAAAGTTGCTTAATATTCTAAAACGATTGAACTCCCACATTATGTTTACTTCCGATATTTTCAATTTCAGTCTTCATAATTCAATTAATGTATAACTGATCAACATGCTTAATACAAGAGATTAACATATTTAATTAGCGTGAATTAAAAAAAGTTAAAATATAAAGTTTTTGTTTCAATTACAATTGAACTTTTTTATATTAATTTGATAGTTAAGTAATGTTGATCTGCTATATGCATTTGTATCTAATAAACTTTACCCTATTTTAAATATTTTTTAGTTAAATATTAGTCAGACCGTACGCGTACGGTCCGACCGTATGAGTATTTTGAAAAAGTACGCATACGGTCCAGACCGTACGCGTACGGTCCAAATACTCATACGGTCTGGAACATATATATATAATCGTGGCCACAAGTAATTTTTTTTCTGTTTAATATTAAATTTATATTAAGATCCATTTTGTTACATCTTGTGATCAATTTTATTTGGCAATCGCCTATGGCAGTCAGCAGGGTTAAAGAACACCAGTTGTTCGACCTGTTAGTCAAATGCGTTTTGTTTAAATATATACTTTTTCACTTTTTTGGTCTTTTGGTAAATGTTGTTTGTGCTGTTTTTAGACCCTTCTACAACGAAATTTTGTTCACATGCACAAGTATAAAAATTGCGGTTTTTATCCAACACAATCATAGGTTTGAACGTAGTTTTCAATTTAGACTCGTTTATATTTTTTCGTTTGGGCTTGTATCATATTTTCCCTCCGGTGTATATGATCCGTTCATCCTATATGACTCTTAAAATTCAAGAGTCTATCTAAAAATGAGGGTACTTTTTCTAAAAATGAGGGTACATTTTATTTGGCCTTCCAAATACCGTTTCGATCCCTAACATCACTGGAGAGACATTTATTGTCGAAATCCGGATCTAGTGTACTAAAAAAATATTGACACCGTATGTTTGTGGCATAACATCGTGGCCACAAGTTATTATTTTTCTGTTTAGTATTAAATTTATATTAAGATCCATTTTGTTACATCTTGTGATCAATTTTATTTGGCAATCGCCAATGGCAGTCAGCAGGGTTTAAGAACATCAGTTGTTCGACCTTGTTAGTCAAATGCGTTTTGTTTAAATATACTTTTTCTTTTTTTTGGCCTTTTGGAAAATGTTGTTTGTGCTGTTTTTAGACCCTTCTACAACGACATTTGTTTTTCATGCACACGTATAAAAATTGCGGTTTTTATCCAACGCAATCATAGGTTTGAACGTAGTTTTCAATTCAGACTCGTTTATATAACCAAAAATTTGCGAAAGCAAATTTACAGATCTAACATTGTTGGGTTGATGTTTAGACGAGTTATATATATATATATATATATATTGTGATATATAATTATGATGGTTTTTCCATGTGCTCAATGATTTTTGTTTAAATGAACATTTTTAAATGCACAAAAATGTTCATTCCAATCCGTCAAAACTGCATAGTGAACTGTTGAATATCGCATCATCTCAACTTAAAACAAAAATAGATACAAGCCAACAGTTTTATATTCCGCAAAAATATACAGTATAATCAGAACAGACACAGTTTGGAATGTAGATAATGTTTTTCTTCTATCTTAGATTGTCCAATAGCAGAAAACGTATGGTCTAAGTTCAATGCAGTCACACATGGGAGATAGTTTTAGGTAATCAAATTATTTGAAGGAATGTAAGTTAATTTTCCAATTATGTGATCTGTAATAAGAGAACGATGTCCTTTTATTTCAAGAAGGAATCTTATAAGTACAATATTCTCATAACTTGTTATCTAATATCTCTCGTGAATTTCTTTTCTTATTCTCACACACAACTGGTGTGTCTCATCTGCAGACAAAAAGGTAGGCAATCCTTTTTTGTCATTATATTTTTAACAATATCATGATATAAACTATATTTACCAAAGTATTGAACACTTTATAGTTCTTAATTTAGACCCCTTATCTACCTTAAGACAAATGCTTGTGGGCGAATGATACCAAAGGGAGAGTCAAACTAATAGTTTGAAAATAAACTGACAACGCAATGGCTAAAAGATAAAAAGACAAACAGACAAATAATAGTACACAAGCAACAACATAGAAAACTAAAGACTAAGCAACACGAACCCAACCAAAAACTGGTGGTGATATCAGGTCCTCCGGAAGACAATGCGTTGTACAAGTTTCAATATAATAATGGTTTTATTTTATTACTTTTATTTTCAGATAAAAGACGATCAGTAAAATATTTGCTCTAAGATGATAACCTTTTGTTTATTTGCATTCCGCTAACCCTAAGTTATCAACCCCAAATGCTAATACACTCATTTCAAAAACAAAAATAATTTATTAAAACAAATGAATGATGATTTAACATATGTTAAACTCAAACTACAATAATTGTATTTTAAACAACATAATTTCCTGTAATGGATGACATGTTAAAACAACAAAAACAGGTTTAGGACGACATATAAAATGAAACACTATGATTACAAATGATACGAAAAGGTATATAATCGACGCTAAGGTTGACAAATAAGACTTTAAATTCGGGTATCGTATCTAAACACAAAAGTGATTTAAAATTTTTAATTAACTGTATTTCAATTAAATACTGTGTTTAAACACCTAAGTAATGGTGTCCGCGTATATTCATTTCTTATTACAATCGTCCCTTCGAAATCTTTAACCTGATATACAATTTCATTATAACTATTCCTTATTGAACAAATATTTCATAATACTTATTTCGTGAAAAATAACAATAATGATAACTAATAACATTCTTCCTTTTATTTTTATTTTGGAACACTCATCATGAGGAGGCGAGGGTATAGCAAAAAAGATATAAAACCCGTAAGGAAAGCTGAGATAAAAAAAAATACGAGTAATGAGACAAAAAAAACATAGCCATCCTTTAAGAATTAAAGCATTACAATTTTTCTGTTTTCAGGGTTTATATGATTCAGTTCTACCGTGATGCGTTTTCAGATTCATCACCCAACAATTTCCTGTTTACCGTCAAGTATTTGGGCGAGGTATCATTAGTGAGCAGTAACTCGCAGTTTCACTTGTTAAAGGTGTGTTTATCCGTGGTCATAATTTTAGGAGGGGTTGACGTGCTCAATGCAGAAACAACTTACCATACAATATTATGAAAGTCAGCCTGCTGGCTGGTAGACGTACAGGTAAGAAGGATAAGAAGATATCCGTTTTTAGTAATAAATGCATGAAAAGTAAGAATTACTTGACAGCAATAATCGTGCCATTTTCCGAAAAGAAAAATAGCCTTAGGCACAATGTTACCCCAGATACAGGCATTACATACCAAAGCAGGTTTTTGTGGACAAAACTAATCAATTTAGGTTCACACGCAGTATAGTCTCCTAGGACAACAGGGTAATGGTTTACAGTTAAATTCAGAAAACAATGCCTTAAAATTGATGAGCTTTCATTCGGAGGTCCACTTTTTTTATGACAATTTCACACCACATAAAACCAAAAAAATATGGGAAAAGGTTACATTTTTACCTACGCAATATATGAAAAGGTATACATTACTAAAATTTAAACAATATGAAAAGGTTAAGGGTAACAGAACCCCCAGCGGCAACCCCTATCAATTAAGTCTTGGAATGCCCCCGCCCCCTTTCCTTTTCGACAGTTTCCTTGGGATTTTGTCATTTTAGAATAAATAATAATACTGCATGTCATACTCTGTACGTTTCCTCTGTTGGCACCATTACTGAAAGCTACGTGTAGAACAAGACTGGGGCTACTATAACACAATATAGTCGTCTGAGACCAAGCTCAGAAAGAAGATAATGTAAAGTTAAACATGCAATTATAGTTCGGGTATCAGATATATGTGGAATATGCATAGGGCGCTTAAAAACTTTCCAAGTCAGTGGAAATATGTGGTGACTTCCAAACAAAAACGTGTCCATAGTAAATGGTAGCCTCACTCATACAATCATTTTATATGTTCAGTGGACCGCGAATTTGGGGTTTCAAACTCTAATATTGCATACAAATTAGAAAGATTTTATCATAGGGAACATGTGAACTAAGTTGCAAGTTGATTGGACTTCTCAATTCATCAAAACAACCTTGACCAAAATGTTTTACCTGAATCGGGACAGACAGACAGACGCAAGAACGGACGCACAGACCAAAAAACATAATGCCCCTCTCTACTGTCGTTGGTGTGGGCATAGCAAACAACCAAGCTGAATATTGTTTTGGCGCGTCTGCAGATATTGATTGAATGTTGTTTGTGTTTCGTCCAGTGACAAATATTTCATACGTTTTTAGGACAGGACAAGGTACAGTAGTAGATATCGTAATTAATTATTTAAAAAATCAAACTGGCCTAATTTTTAAATTGATTTTGTTTAAATCTAAAAGTTCATACTAAAATAACATCGTCCACATCTCCCACAAACACGTATACCTTTCCCATCATATAATTACAAGCAGTGATATCAGAAAATAGTTACTTGAAATTGATGTATAATTTTAACATGTTTTAATGAACTAAAAATTGAGTAGGATACCTGGTCAACATTACTCAAATTAAATTTGACCTGACTTCATCGATAATTAGTGTTTATACACAGTCCCACATTTAAAGTCTAATTTGTAAACCTCAGCGTCGAGTTTATACCTTTTTGCAACATGACTAATAGTTCGAATTAAAAATATACCAATACAATTAGAAATATAATAAATGTGGAATGTGTCAAAGAGACAACAAATTGACCATAGAACAGACAACAGCCGACGCCCATCAATCAGTCTTCAATGTAGCTAGAAACTCCCGCACCCGGAGGCGTCCTTCAACTGGCCCCTAAACAAATATCTATTCTAATTCAGTGATAATGGACGTCATACTGAACTCCGAATTATCCACAAAAAACTAGAATTACAAGACTTACAAAGGTCAGAGGCTCCTGAGATCTCAGCCCAAGTTTATCATGTTTATAATATTGTATTTTGTGAAAAATTATAATCTAACTTGATACATTGTACAAATGCATTTAAGTACAGAATAGGAATGATTTAATGTTTAGAATAGTCAATGCTATCGTTCATTTGATGGGATACTGTTAAATAAGATAATATTAAATGAACAAACAAAACAAATACATTTTAAATTCTTATTTTAATCTAGTATCCTGTTCTTTAAATGTATGATAATTGTTTTAACTCATTTGTGTCATCTCATTCTTGCGTTACAATCGGATCTTGTAGGTCAGGATGTCAGACATTGAACGATATATAATATTTGTTAAACTACAATGTACGTTTAATCAGAACAAGGATGACCTTACCAAATGAGTTAATTTTGACCTTTTAGCACATTTTATTGAAACTTATTGTCCTTCAGGTTGACTTTTCAAAAGAAATAATTATCATTCTGAAAAGATATAACTCCACATGAATATATAAAAATATTCAAATATAATTTATCCTTGCATGACATATTTACTTTTTTGTTTAAAGACGATCAACCCAAACCTTAGTGTGAACCTTTGTACTACGTAGCTAAACACGATTTGTCTGTCAAACACCAAGGTTTACCCTACATTTTTGACAAACTATGTGTATTTTAAAACGTTATAAATTCATGTGTTAACAGATTGCATGTTGAAGTTATTCTTATTCACATCTATTGTTTACTTAGTCTGTTTTATTATTGATTATTATTTATATCAAAAAGAAATACATTCAAATAATATAACATTTGGATTGCCTAAATAAGGTAGAAGAAATATTTTATACCAAAACATAAACAAAATATATCATGTGTATTACAAATACACGATTCTATCAAAACCATGGTCCAGTGCAAAAGACGAACAAAAAAAAAAAATAACAAGGGAAAAACAGATGTACAGTCCATAGTCAGGAGCCTGTAATTTAGTGATTGTCGTTTGTTTATGTGTTACATATTTGTTTTTCGTTCATTTTTGTAAATAGAAAAGGTCGTTAGTTTTCTTGTTTAAATTGTTTAACGTTAATATTTCGGGGCCTTTTATAGCTGACTATGCGGTATGGGCTTTTCTCGTTGTTGAAGACCGTACGTTGACCTATAGTTGTTGATGTCTGTGTCATTTTGGTCTCTTGTGGAGAGTTGTATCATTGACAATCATATCACATCTTCTTTTTTATACATATGAATTAATCAGAATAAAATATCAACTTTGATAGAAGTTTGATTTATTTTATTTGATGATAAAACGTTTTGTTTCTAATATTTCAAATAATTGTAATACTAAATATACACATATTTGTGTTCATCTACTAGTAGATACAATTTAAGAATAATTAAATAGAGCAATACATTTTTTCGAAAGGTACTCATCTGCAAAAAAGCAACTGAATTAAAGTTTAATGTAAAGTGACTGATACCTACCTTCATTAGATGTATTTATATCAAGAAGCAGTGGAATACAAATACATACTCAGTTATACAATGTTCATATTGATTAGCCAAAAACAATGAATCGGTAATATATACTTATTATTTAAAGGTCTTTCTTGTCGTTTAACACATCGAGGGGTGTCAGGATGGATGAAATAGTAAACTGATCTCAGGCAGGTCTATCTCCGTTCGATCCTGACATCCAATCGTCTATTATACGACAAGAAAAACATAAAGATATGCATTATCTGATTTATTTACAGCAATTGTTATAATGTTCTCCAAAGATTTGTAGAATTTGAATCATATGTTACCTATCATATTAAAAATGGGATATTCCTTTATTATGCGTTAGGTTTAAATACGTCATTTATAATAAAACACAAAAAAACAGCTAAATAATCAAGATTTAGCACGTGATTACAATTTCTCCTGTGAACAAATAGCTTGAATTCGCCTCCTAATTTTCATAGTAGATACTTTTATGTTTACTAAGTAACTATGCATGAACAACAAGGGTAAGATTTATTGTATCTTAATCAATATATTGATATAAAAATTGATACTCGCTATTTTGGAATAAAATGCTGTGTCCCAAATAACCAAATACAAAAGAATATAGTTAGTTTTTACATAAAAGTTTGTGATACAATTAGTCAGCCAAAAAAGAATATAAAAAAATTTAAGAAAAAGAATACTGAGTTGTAAATTGGAAAGTCTCCTAAAAAATTTATACAACGAAATTTAGAGAGACGGGCTTGTAATCTTGTAGCATCTGAACTTGAAAACGAAAATAGTATAAACAAAAAGTTTTATATAAGGCTAAAGTTTACAATATCATAGGAATTTAAATTGCTATGTAGTAAATAACAGGTTTCCCAAATCTAATGTTGTGAAATAGCTTAACATATATGGATTAGGTTCAATGTAGTCATATCAGGGGAGATAGCTTCAGATAATCAAATTGTATGAAGGAATGAAGTTGATTTACCATTTATGTGATCTGTAATAAGAAAAGAAGGTTTACAGATCTAACATTGTTGGGTTGATGTTTAGACGAGTTGTATATATGTCGTGTACATGTTATTATTTTGTACAGGTTATTACTTGTACAAACATTTAATACAAGTAATTACTTGTATGAAGCCATCATACAGGTTATTACATGTACAAAAACAATTGTACAAGTAATTACTAGTACAATTTTTATTGAGAAAAAGATAATAACTTGTACAAATCATTATTCTACGTTGGCCTATGTGATGTTCTCAACAAATTGTTTCGTATTAAACAAATAATTTATGAATAAAACCTTAAGGCATACAACATGTGTGTACTTTTTGTTTATCAAATGTATGAGCAAAACTTTAAAAAAAAAAAAAAAAAAAAGGCAAAACTAAAGTGTAAGATAGAAAACACTGTAGAAACAAAATAGTATAATGAAATGATTAATTTTATCATGACAATATATCTTCTAATAATTCGACATCCACACGCGTAAGAATATTATTTATGTAAAGGAAGTAAAGTTAAGTTCCAAAAACACAGCGCATCAAAGATATTTCTTACGGCAGCATGTTGTTTTGAATGTAGCAGAAATCGAAAAACTCATTCGCAAAGGAGACGAAATTATTTTTGTTGTACAGTTGATAGACCGAGGTCCGAATGACTATAGAAATTGCAAAAGAGTTGTGCTGAATATTGCTTTAAAAGGGATACAAAATAGAAACAAAAGTTGGAATCATGATTGGTTTAATGAGTCAAAATCAATAGAAAAAATTCAGAGACAATGTTGGACATACCAGAGAACACTGAGTTTAACGTCATGAAAGCAGTACAATTGCTTACTTTAAGTGTTGACCATGGCCATGTTCACTACAGCTGTCAAAGTGGTTGTCAGACATATTGTGAAGTTCCAGATGTCATGCGTCCTTGTCTAGTGCTTACCAATAGGTTATTTGATTTATCAAGCTTTACTTTTGTTTCCAATATCTGATATTACATATGCAACTTTTTATCATGATTTATGTTGGAAAATAAATGGTAGAAGGATTTTATTTTATTCTTGATTTGAACGACTTTGTCACTTTGCACCAGTAGTCTGTATGTGGCAACAAGCTGTTTAGGTAAATTTGCTCGAGGTGTCAATTTACCTAATGTTGTTATTTGCGTCTGTTGTTTTTTGTAATCTTCCAACATTTAAAAAAAATATCATTGAAACTCAAACCCAATATAGATTTTAAAAAACATACGCTGAATGATAAGAATAAATAAAAAAAAAGAACGAATAAATAAATACCCAACAATTGACAAAAATTCCCAGACTTACAAACCCAAAGAAAGGAATTTTTGAATAAAACATTAAAAGCAAAAGAAGAAACAAATATAACCCAAATATATTGTGTTGTACAAGTTATTATCTTTTTCTCACCAAAAATTGTACAAGTAGTTACTGGTACAATTATATTTGTACAAGTAATAACTTGTATGATGGCATCATACAAGTAATTACTGGTACAAAGTTTTTGTACAAGTAATAACCTGTACAAAATAATAAAATGTACACGACATATATATATATATATATATATATATATATATATATATATATATATATATATATGAAAGAATAGGAGCGATAATGTCATAATTTGTTATTTATGTTATTTAATATCTATAGTTTACTATGGAACGCAAATATTGTCTTGTTATTACCATTTCATTATATGATGTGTATTTACCTTTATATGATGTGCACTTGTCATTATAAGATGTTCAAACACCTTTATATGACGTGCAAATATCCATATATTATGTGCAAGTATCCGTATATGATGTCTAAACATCTTTATATGATGTCTAAACATCTTTATATGATGTTCAAACATCTTTATATTATGTCCAAATATACTTACACAATGTGCATAATTACCTAATATATGATGTGCAAATATACTTATATGCTGTGCAAATGTACTTATATGATGTGTAGACATACTAATATGATGTGCAAACATTATTCTATGATGTGCAAATGTACTTATATAATGTGCGAATATCCTTATATGACGTGCAAATGTGCTTATACGATGTGCAAATGTACTTATATGATGTGCAGACTTCCTTATATGATGTGCATTTTCCCTTATATTATGTGGAAACATCTTTATATGATGTGATTGTGGCATTATATTATGTGCTTGTAATCTTACAGCATGGTTCGGTTAACTTCATTATATGAGGTGCTTCCATCGTCGTTATTGTCAATGACCATGATTACGATTTTAATGATTACTGTGGACGTCATAACTGATTCCGATCTGCTTCTGTGGAATATTAATTACAAAGTGTGCTAGTGACATAATAAGTATATACGGAGCTCTTATCCCCATATGAAATTTACTGACCCCATGTATACCGTATTAGGTCACTAGCACACTATGTAACGAATTTATCTTACCGACTATTTCATCGTGTAAAATTAAGACTTGTGGTCTATCAAATGAGCAAGCCAGTCTTCAATACTGTTAGCATAAAGAAACTATTTCCAAGAATAGCCAACGATACCAACTTGTTAGGTTTAAATTTGTATAATGCTTAACGAATTTATTTCAATCTTAATCATCAATTTCTTCTTCTGTTCAAACCTTTATGATTTTTCTTAGTTCCGTTTTGTTTTTAAAAATGGACGTAACACCACTACTAACCGTCTATGAAATAAGCCCCGCCTCCCTACTACCTAATATGGAATATAAAGGGACGTAACTCCACTACTAACCGTGTATGAAATAAGCCCCGCCTCCCTACTTACCTAATATCAAATATACACGGTCTTCACGCGGACGCTTTTAACCAATCACATTTCTAGAAATGTATAGGAGGTAGGATACGACATATTAACCTGGCTTAAATCTGTAGCTATCGTTTTGAAAATAGTTGCGATATAGGAAGAGAAAAACCTTGACGTGTTGGTTCCTCAATTTAAGATGAAAAAAATCGATGTGTCTACAATAATTAATATTCGGAGTCTACAATAATAACCATACAGTAAAAATTATTAAGTTTAAGAAATAATTCTTAAAGCTGTTGCTATCGCAACCGAAAGTGTATTTTCAAGATAAAATCTGACAGACTCAGTGCAAAAATTAAAGTCTCAAACATTTCTGAGGAAGTTTAAGATCAAATAATACAGGATCTAGGTGAAGAAATTTCCCGGCTGCGGCGAAAATTTCATAGCTTGTTATTCGGTTTGAGCAAAGGCTACGAGTTGAAGGTCGTAATTTGACCTATAATTGTTTACTTTTTCACATAATGACTTAGATGTAGAGTGTCTCATTGGCACGCATACTATATCTTCTTATTTCTATTCATTGCAAAAGACACAAATGAACTCAAAGTCAACTTTAAAAATATTTCTTAACGACAGCTACAAAATTTTCTACTCTTGAATAATTGTTCTGGTATGGATTATTGGTTGATTAATTTGTTTATTGATTGATTGGTGTAAAACGTCATTTTCAACACTAATTTATCATGCTATTTCGTGTCAGTGAGTTTATATTTTGATGTAAGAAGCCGAAGTCCCTGGAGAGAACCACCGACTTTCGGTAGGAAAAATTAATAATTCTATTCAATTAAAATTGGAGTCCCTACCTGTCACGTGTCGGATTCGGACTCACAACCTAAGTGTAAACAGGCTAGATGTTTGAACCACTCGGCTACCGACACCCCCTCCCTTAAAAATGAATAAAAGGAGATATGGGATGATCTTGAACTCGGTGCATAATATTTGCGTTCATCTTTTTAATATGTTGTCATGCATTTATTGCACAACTTCACTTGCATGATTATGAAAAGAAGCTTGACGTCGAGCGGAAAATTGATATGTATCTAAAATACTAAAATAACGAGGTCCAATTTGTCAGCCGTCATCGGGTAAAAACGACAAATCAAAGAATTCAACTTTATATATAGCTAATAAAGGACAATGGTGTTGATTAAAAATTACACCACTCCCGACCCTATTGCTTTCCACATAATAAATATTGCCAATAATTAACAAGTTCCGGGTCGATTCCGATATCGATACCAATAGTATATTCACCTGTTACCTTTTACCTTATCTGTACGTTCCGCATCTGTCAGGCGCACCACCAAACGGTGTATTTAGGATTTTGCTATATACACGGGTCATAATAACAGGGTTGACACTACATGTATTAAGTTCAATCATTATCACACTGTTCCCTATTGAAGTATTTTAATCTGTATGACTTTATAAGATGACAATACGAATACTAAAAATCTGGACTTAAAATAAGGCGTATAGCCGGTAGAGTTTTCAATTTGTTAGCCGGCATGACGTAAAATAGCGATTCAAAAAATTCAACTTTATTTATAACTAATAAAGGACAATGCTGTTGATTAAAAAATACTTCATGTCAGGCCCTTTTGCTTTCCAAATAATTAATATTACCAATAATTGATAAGTTCCAGGTCGACGGGTGCAAACAGAAAGTTTTTGAAAGCAGATAAAACTGTACTTCTTATAATCGGCATGACTTTATCAGATGACCATGATGACAATTACCAATACTAAAATAAGGCTTACGCATAGTTATATACTTTAATACAGTCACGGACCCGCGATATCACGGGTGTGTTCTAGTATATATATATATATATATATATACAACTCGTATAAACATCAACCAAACAATGTTAATAAGAATGTTCTTATCCCGGGCATAAAAACAATGCCGTATTTGGCGAAACCTTTTCAACTTTATCTCCAGTGCTGTACAACTTTGTACTTTTTTCACTTTCGATCTTTTATATCTGGGCGTCACTTGTTAGTCCTGTGTGGACAAGGCGCGTTTTTGGCGTATTGCATCTTAAACCTGGTGCTTTTTGTTATCTATTAATCATGTTTTTCTTTGTCTAATATGTTCTCCTATTTATTTGTATTGTAGTCCTGTAATATTATGTTGTCATTTCAATGTTATATTTAACTTTGCCATTAAAGTGCGAGGTTTGGCATGCCACAAAACCAGGTTCAACCCACCACTTTTATTCCCCTTTAAAAGTGTCCTGTACAAAGTCAGGAAGATGGCCATTGTTATATTATTGTTCGTTTCTGTGTGTGTTGCATTTTAACGTTGAGTCGTTTGTGTTTTCTCTTATTTTTGAGATATTGAGATCAGACGTGGCACGGTACTTGTCTATCCCAAATTCATGTATTTGGTTTTCTTGTTATATTTGTTATTCTCGTGGTGTTTTGTCTGATGCTTGGTCCGTTTCTGTGTGTGTTACGTTTCGGTGTTATGTCGTTGTTCTCCTCTTATATTTAATGCGTTTCTCTCGGTTTTAGTTTGTTACCCCGATTTTGTTTTTTGTCCCTGGATTTATGAGTTTTGAACAGCGGTATACTACTGTTGCCTTTATTTAGATATGTAAACTTGCTTTCGCAATTTTTTTGTTCTTCCCTCGCCGGGATTCGAACCCATGCTACTGAGATATCGTGACACCTAATCGCCTATATATATAATGACTGAATAAATAGTAACGATAAATCTTACAGGGCGATGGATCATGTAGTATGATTCCGTACACTACAAAATATAATATATAACAAGTCAAAAAGGGTACAACATCACCATTAAATAACTATAAAATGAACAAATATTAGATATTTGGGATAGCAGATATCCTTCTTCAGTCAGTAATAGCACGATGTCAAATGAATCATGTCAATATATTCAAATTGAGACACTATCAAAATTTTGAAAGTTTATACCATTTAAGCGGACACCACAGACGCTGGTACAATTTAAAAATTTCAAAACACGGCGCAAAGATTACAAAGATATACCAAATAAAAATACTTTTTTGAAATGTGAACTGGCACTACACTAAATTTCCAAAGGTTGTGACAGTTGAGATGTTATAACTGCATGGAGAGCAGTCCTCAAACAAAAAAATCAAAAATGTCCTACATGTAACCGATCCAAGTTGGTATAGTATTTCAAATTAAAATTTTGACAACAGTAGGGCAATTGCAACAGAAACTACATATTTAAGCCTCCCAAACGAATAGCAGTTTAATATTGATAAGAAAAATTAGTTTTATTTAATAAGGTAAAATAATTGAACGTAGCTACGTACTTATACATCCATCCCAAATGAATGGACATGATGGAGCCATGTAATGTAAACTTGTATTTTAAAAAAATCTTCAAACTGTACAGCCAGTACGGAAGCCGGAGTTACTGGAAGCAAGTGATGACAGGAAAATGAGTGACTCATTCTATGCTTTTTTCATTTATGCCCTCTGGGTAGACTGTTTTTAACTTTCTTATCCAAAATCTTTCCCGAGCGACTCTGTCGACCTTCGACCAACCCTCGTTGTGGTCTATGATTGTGATGGTAAGGTTTTTGAGATCAGCTTATATATATATATATATATATATATATATATATATATATATATATATATATATATATATATATATATATATATATATATATATATATATATATATATATATATATATATATATATATATATATATATATATATATATATATATATAAGATAAGGTATGATTGACAATAAGATAACTCTACACAAGACACCAACATGACACAGAAATTAAAAACTATAGGTCGTCGCGCGGCCTTCAACAATAAACAAAGCCCATACCACATAGTCAGCTATAAAAGGCCCCCAAATGACAAAGGTAAAACAGATTAAACGAGAAAACTAACGGCATAAATTATGTACAAAAAATGAACGAAAAACAAATACCGGTTTGTACTAGACCGACACTCTGAGCCGAATTTTTAACATGTTCACAGGAATACATTTCACCTTACCCAGACACATTATTCTAATTCCGAGCCGAAAAGTCTTTGCTTTAACTCCTTAAGGGCATACGATACAGTTACAGGATAGGTAATGACGTTGCTAACGTAAATAGTTATTTTCGCGTCGTCTTATCGGGGAAAGATGCAGTTTTCGGCTCATTCAAACTGATGTAACTTGAAAACGAGTTCATAGACCCTCTTTTTTTAAATGCCATTTGGTTTGATTACGAGAGAAGATAATGTGTGCCAATTTTAATGAACACGTAAATAGTGCAATTTTTATTAATTTGATAAATATACAGCTAAAAAATGATGTTTTTTTTCTACATTCATGAACAATTGATAAATATGAATTATTTCTGAATAAAAAATGTACAAATTGTTATGATACTTATACAAAACAGAAATTACAAATTATTTAACAACAAACAATTTGTGTTTATCTTTTAAAACAAAAAAGTTATGTCTTTCTTTCAAAAGGGAAAATACGGCCACAAATCCGAATTTTGAGCAAATATACCAATTTCAACCTCATTTTACTCAAAAAGTAGCACATAAAGGTTTATTTTTATTACATATTTGATTTAATCAGGTAAAAAATCGTCTTTATGGAAATGTTTAGCAGGGAAGCAGCAAATACAAATTTTAAATGCTTTGGTTTTGATTCAAATCCACGACCAGACACACTTGAGGCGAACATGCTCCCATCAAATCACCGCCACTAGACAGCACAGCTACAACTCCGGATTCTAGTCAACAGGGCTTAAAACACTCATTCACATCGCGATGATCGTGAGGGCATTGCGATGTATTGTCGCCACGGGGATTTACGTTCGTTTTAGACTGGTAACCGATCGTATAAAAACATGTTAAATTAATAATATGAAAATGTTGTGTTGTTAGAAATATGTATATATATATTTTGTACGTAAACAAATATTAATGTCTATGCACACGTACAGAAAAATTGTGTGAAGGTAAGCGGAAGAATATCTCTAGAACGTTTTCGAGGGAAAATAAGAACGCCTACTTTAATCAAATCTATTAGAAAAATCGAATTATGACAGAAGAGTTTTCACCATGCACTTGCACTGCACTATTATTAGAATAGTAGAATAGAATAATATATAAATGGATGAAAATTATATATACATGTATATACAAATATTTATATAATATATAACAAAAAACAGAGTATACTTATTTGTACACTACAATATAAAAGTAATTATCGTGAGGTTGAATTCCTTGGTATTTATTCATCATCCACGCACGAACTTGTCTCAGAAAAAAATATATCTCTGTAAATTTACTTCACTTTCAGTAATAGAGATGCTATTGTTTTTAGTTTTTATACAAGTGCTTGTGACCATCCACAAGAACTTGCGGTCATCCGATGTTTAGTACTGCAGTCCTTTCGTCAGCCAATGAAATTCAGCCTGTGAAGTTCACATTTTTGAAGGTGTATATAAATCCGACAAAACCAAGAATCCGCAATGGTCTTTAAACAGTAAATAGAACGGGGCGTTTTCAGATCCTCCTAAGCATAGCTTGGACACACAATATCTGTAATTTAATTATATTTGTGTCTAAATGAACATAAAAACACTATATATGTATTTATTGTTTACTGTGGACTGGTGATCTCTAACATATAGAGAGTTGTGTTTTTGATTTGTCTAAGTGAAGAAATACGGCGGTGACTTTTAATATTATGCGTTTATCTTTAAAACTACAATAGATTTAACAAGTTGCTTTCCTAAAAAAGAAAGCAATGCGTGAACCCGAGATCGCTGACTGCCGGGTCACCAAAAGAGTGTTGATACATTTGTGTTAGATTTAGAAATGAAATAACTGACTGTGAATAGATCAGACCAGTTGAAAGTGTTTATTTACAGCTACTATTTTGTTATACATTTTAAAGCTCGACTGTTTTATTGATTACTTGGAAATGTACATAATTTGTCCGATGATAAATTTTGCAAATCACAATTTTACAAATCGGATGACTTATGCGAATTACACAAACCAATCGCAATATGAATGTATTCCCTCAGTTTGCTTTATAATCTGGAACTCTTAATGCATTTATTCTATCTATCATACCTCTTTTCCTGTATGGATGCATTCATATTCTCAACTCGTCATTGAAGCTGTCTATACTCATGGTAAATGTTGTATAGATAAGGCTTTAAAGTACAACATGAAATACCCTAACGATGATTTGTTCGCAGTTTGGTTCCACTTTAAGTAAAAAAAAAAAACAGATTATGGAAGTAAAAGAGAATGGACGACAGACATTAAGTTATGAAATAAGCTCACTCAAGCTCCTGTGTGCTAAAAACACCTTAAAACAAATTTAAAACCAAATAGAAATTACTTTTGAAAGCGAATTAAATCTGGTACTTTCTTTGCATATCTTCTATGGGATATAACTCTTACACATGTATTGAAAGTCATTTGCACGTTTTAAAATAGCAGTAATTAAAAAGTGATCAAACATTTATATTGTTTTGTTTTTGGCTGTGAGAATGATGCAGAAAGATCCAGTTAACTGTGCATGTTAGACATTACTAAGTATTAAATTAAGGAAATTCTATTTTTAAGGAACAATATTCAAGAGATGAAAAGGTAGAAAATTATCATTCATACATGAAATGCTTTAAAAATTATTGTTCTGAGCAGTTCTGGAACGACTTTACTGACTGTATTGTCTTGTGGCATCATTTAGAAAATAATCTTGGAAGGTTTGGGAAATCCGATTGGAACAAAGGGATTAAATACACAGGCACTTGTTTCTATCCATATGAAGGTCGACTATCCATATATATAGAAGAAGGTGGCTTACGAAATATAGTTTAGGTCTCGACAGTCTCCGCTTCAGACGCTTTTTGTACCCTTTAAATTAATGCAAAAAAAAAATCCATTCCTTATATGAATCGATTCAGTAAATATTTTGCTTTAACACTAAATTTATTTTATATCCCCAACAGTTTTCATCTTCACGGTAATCTAATCATAATTCACTAAACCATTTGAACTGTCAATATGCAAACAGACATGTTAATTTATTTAGTATGTTGTATTTGTGTATTTGTGTATTTTGATACGAGAGAAACAAGTATTTGCTTCTTGTTGTAGGCCGTCCGGTGACATAAAGTTGTTGATTGCTGTGTCATTTGATCTCTTGTGGAGAGTTGTCTCATTGGCAAGCATACAACATCTTCTTTTTTATAGTTTCCCTAACAGACAGGAAGATGTCTTGATAAGTTCGGGTGAAAATTATTAACGTCAGTTCATACATTATGACGTCATTGTTATGTCCGGGTCAAGTTGTTCGGGCCGGTTATGACAGTTGACAATTGTGTTGTTGCCAAAAGCTGTTGGAATAATAATGCTAGTGCAGATAAAGTCTGTTCTTTTAACACAACTTATCATAAACTCTAGATCTATTCTGTTAGAAGAGATTATCATTGTTTTTAAATGATGTATGAAGTAGTACTTTAAAGCTACACATAAATATATTATATAAAAATAACTGGTACTCATCTGTTCGGATATGTATACTATCCAATTAATCCTAAAACTACATAAATTATGGTTGTGTATATATAACAGGATATCGACAAAATCAAATCGGTTGTTTTTCATCTAGCTGGCAACAAGTACTAGTCGCTTTATAACAACCCTTCTGACGAGATAAAAAGTCATAAAAATGCTGAGAAACCGAGATGATATTGTGATAAAACAAGCAGACACTGGAATTGCTGTTGTGATAATGGACAGACCTAACTACAGCGCGGAAGCAGAGCGTCAGCTCTCTGATGAGAGATTGTATAAGAAGCTTCACTATGACCCTACTTCCGAGATGAGTTCCAAAATTACAAACCATGCACGATGAAGTAGATAGATGAGGATACAATTGGATATTCAAAACCAGAAAACGCCAAACCTGGTCGATTGTATCTTCTTCCTAAAATACACAAATAAAACAACTCTGATAGAGCCATTGTATCCGCAAACGGTCAGACGACTGAGAAAATCACAGAATTCGTAGACTTTCATGTGTGAAATCTCCCTTCTCACATTTAAGACACTACAGATTATCTTCGTAACATGGAGTCAAAGAACCCTTTTCCTCTGGACACCCCCATGTCATTTTAGATGTCACCTCATTGTATACCAACATAACTCGTGATGACAAAATACAATCTTGTTAGGACATATGTAAATTGTTGAACACTTTAAAACCACCTACAGACTGTTTAGTCCAGCTGCTTACTCTAGTTCTGAAATGCAACAATTTCACCTTTAATGGGGAACATTACCTTCGGATAAACGGGACGGCGATGGGGACGAAAATGGCCAATATTTTCATTGGCGAATTAGAGAAACATATCATTTCAACCTCTTTGTCCAAACCTTTGTCTTGATTCCGTTTCATAGATGATGTTGACATGGAATGGATTGAATCCCCAAAAAATGGATGATTTTATAAAACATGCTAGCAACGCTCACCAGTCATTTTATATACGAAACTTTACAAGTATATTTCTTAAACACAACTACATCTATTAAGGCCGGTGTCATATCAACAGATCTCTACTACAAACCTATAGATAAAAATGAGTACCTTTCTCCGCAAAGCTGTCACCCCAACCACTGTAAAAAAAAGTATTCAGTACATTTAAGCTCTCATAATAAAGCGGTTTTGCTCCTTTGAGGAGACTGTCACTAAACGGTTACAGTAACTTTGCGGATTATTTACCAAACGAGGTTTTAAAAATAGGATATCGATAAGGTGTTTGCGCGTGCTTATAATAACAGCTGCAATGACCTGTTAACAGATTAGGCGCAGCAAAATAGTTCCTTTTGTTTTAACAACCAATCCCACCTTTACTAACCTTTTACGTTTGATCCGTGCCAATTGGCAAATTATTCCCTAGCATCCAAAATTATCTTTTCTCATCCTCCTGTCTTAGCTTGCCGGAGAAAAACAAGTCTGTAAGACTAATTTGTGAGATATGACGTCTCCACTTTAGTTTTGTAAACACTGTTCAACCGCAGGATGGTGCAAATCGTGTGATAACAGACGATGTCTGACTTGCCAAAAAGTAAAATATTTACTTGCCACTCCACTGGGTTTGTGTACACTATATGTTGCAATGTAACATGCAAAACCCAAATTGTTGTATATCTTCTTCAGTGCCGATGTGGCATGCAGTATGTTAGCGAGACAGAACAACCATTCAATAAACTCATGAATGGTCATCGAAGTAACTACTACTGCAAGTCAGACCTCCCTGTAAGTCTTCATTTGAGATCACATGGGCACGCCCAAACTATCTCAAAACCCTTACCATCACAATCGTAGACCACAACGAGGGTTAGTCATGGGCCAAAAGACTTGCTCGGGAAATTTATTTTGATGAGAATTTCAAGGACAGTTACTCCAGAGGGCATAATTGAAAAAAAAAACATAGAATGAGTCACTGATTTTCCTGCCTTCACTTGTTTCCATTGTTTCCAGTAACATCAGTAACTTCGGCTTCCTTAATTGACTTAAAAGGTTTTGGATTTATTTGATTTATACTAGCTTAAATTACAGGGTTCTAACTATTTAAATGAAATGTACGCAGTCACGTTCAATTATTGAACCTTAGTCAAAATCTATTATTACTGTTTTAATCATTGTCAGGCTGCTATTTGTTTGGGATGTTAAAACACACAGTCTCTGTTTTAATTACTTTACAATGGTCAAATTTGAAATATTAGCTTAGATCCGTCAGTGCTGTATATTGGGAATATGTTTTCAAGTGGATGTTGTAAGACCTTAACTAACGTCATTTGTAATTTTAGAGTTGTGCCCGTTCATAAGGCAAATCGCAATTTTTATTATTCAAAGGTATATGTTTGTGTCGTGTTTTGGAAGAATTTGATTGTTCAGTTGCTTTTGTATTTTGGTGATGTTGTACCCTTTTAGACTATATATATATTATATTTTGTAGTGCACTGTATCATACTTTTATTCGGTCATTATATATATGTGTGTGTATATAAGTGGGACTTCTAAATATTAAAAGTTAAACCAATAGTTCATGTAATATCATGTTTAATAAAATTTAAAAAAAGCAACATAACATCAAATACACACGTTATTCAAATAATTTCAATTTTAGTTTTAAACTTCTATCATATTAATTGTTGTCGAATATTCAGAGTTAGATGTTATGGCACTAAATTGACATATTATTTTAAATGCATTTTTTGGGGTAAACATTTATTTTTTAATCATAGAATTTAATTTCTCTAGTCAATGAGAGAGTCACTATCCTGACTAATCCAATATATCTATAATACTCATATAAATTATATGAAACTGTTTTTTTTTTTTTTGAATTATTGAAAGTGATTTTGGATCATTCTGCATTTTTGAAATCTATTTTGTTATGAATCATTATTATCTATAAAATTATCAGTTGTATTTTAATATATTTTATCAACTATTTACTGAGAAATTGTTAAGAGTCAATTACTACAAATAATATACAAAAAGTTAGTCATAACTTCATAAATAACACTATATATGTAATTTTAGTAAAAGAAAAAGTAAGATAAGGTACAATTTAACATTTTTTTATGAATTATTTTCTTTAATCTCATACAATATTCCATTAGAAATAAGCCTCTTTTTTCAGGACCAATATGTTCCTAAAAATTTAACTGCATAATGTGAAGTTCGTAGGGTAACTTTAACTTGCTGTGGTAACTGGTAGGCCAGACATTGAAGTAGATAAATTTACAGGCTCGACGCCTTTATATACAGTTAATTTGAACTCAAGTCCAGGAAAAAAGTAAAGTTCTTTGTCTTCAGAATATTCTAGTAAGACAATTTGTGCAACAGGTTTTTTCTCTACAGTACCACTGTTTTTTCCATCGACTGTCACCTTAGGAATCAAAGTTTGGTCCAGACAAATGTTCGCCTGCAAAAACAAAATTAATGTAAATTTCTCAGATTGAATCATTTAATTCTACGGAAAACTTTGATAACTCTTAATTGCAAATATCTATGATTTCCTCATGCCCAGTCGTAGATAGTTTGTAAAAATGGGATTTATCTGTTAACCTTTTTCATTTTGGTAATGTTTCTGTTTCGAACTCTTGACATATAGGCTTGATTTTCCGATTCCCGAAATATATATTTTTAATGTAATTGACTCAGTATGGGATTCATGTATATGAAAACATATTATATCAAAGTGTATGTGCGGGAATTTCTCGCTACATTGCAGACCTGTTGGTGACCTTCTGCTGTTGTTTTTTCTATGGTCGGGTTGTTGTCTCTTTGATACATTCCCCGTTTTCATTCTCAATTTTATACACAATTGTTTGAAAGAGATTAGAGCAGTATTTTACAAATAAATTAGACCTATGTAAGAACACAAAGCTGAAAATCATATGTATCACGCGAAATGTAATTTTACATGAATTGCTACGTAATTACTTAATGTTTTACAACTGCACTATTTTTAACTCAGCACATGTGCCTTGTGGAAAAAATAAATGAACACATAAACTGAAAATATCCATTTACGTTTAAAGATTCTGCATTATATACATTTTTACAATCTTTATTTGGCCTCGTCAACTTTTATTAATTAAACGTCACTGATGAGTCTTTTGTAGACGAGATCAATGTCCTAATCCTTAATTCTCATACTTAATATACATCAAGATAATCTTTAAAAGCAAGTTCGACTACCTATTTTTGATATATTGGCCTGACAGACGACAAGAATGATTGACAGGGCCGAGATACCTACAAGATGTTGGATTTTTTTTATGTTACATAATTTTAGCAATTGTTTTGTATTCATCAAATACCTCTTTCAATAATTCCATAAAAGATTTTTTATATGCGAAGTTCTTGAACACGTGTATGAGTGCTTGAATGAAGTATGAACCAATCATGTTTTCACCAATTATCCATGGACCTTGTTCTGTAAATAACAATTCTGACTATTAGCATGTGCAAAAAATACTGTGGATTCATTTATTTTCGTGGGTACCAATTTTCGTGGATTGAGGAAAAATTGCATTTTCATGGACATGTGATTTCGTGGTTTTCCAAAAGTCTGCATTTAATCATACAGCAAATTTGCAATTCGTTGAACATTTAAATTCATGGTTTCCCTGTTCCCACGAAATACACGAAAATTGGTATCCAACGAATAATAATGAATCCACAGTAGATATAGGAAGATGTGTACTAATGAGTACTAATGAGACAACTCTCCATCGATTTATTTTTTTAGTTTTAAAAGCAAACCATTATATGTCAAAGTACGGTTTCAAAACTTATATCTTTAGCCATGCTCTACACTATGAAAAGATCTGTGTCCATGCTCACCTTGCCGCCTAAACTTGCTTAGATTTGTAATTTTACTTACAAATGATATATAAATGGCCCTTAAACTCAGTTTCCCATATTTTAATGTATATAATGTATGCTACAGTTAAGTTAAAATAAAAGAATGATATAATTACACCAATAAACGTCGTGATGCTGACACAAATGACCGAGCTCAAGCTTAACTCGGTGACAACTGTGACAATTTCTATATATCTTATCATGATTTTTATTTCACAGATATAATAAGTATGATGCTCTATCGTATATTGTTTAAATATCTTTAAGTGTGTGATTTGCACATATTTTTTTGGATTTGATGGACTTCAACAACGCATTTTTGCGCCTGTCCCATGTCAATAGACTCTGGATTTCGTAAGGGACGACATCAAACGTTCAATGTAGGAAAAAAAAACTTAATTCACATAGTTTTTTCACCCCCCCCCCCCCCCCCCCCCAATCCCCTCTCTTAACTTAATTTTGGAAAAATTGATTTACCAATAGGGATATATATAAAAATCGATTTTTGAATATACAAAACTTGTAGAATTTTAAGCCCCCACCCCCAAACTATTTGATTTAAGTTTTTTTTTATCCTACATCGATCTTTTGATGTCGTCCCTAAGTCTTTTATAATTTCAAATTTTAGTTTCTCGTGTACATTTTGGAGTTTAGTATGACGTCCATTTTCACTTAACTAGTATATTTTTTTATTTGGGGGCCAGCTGAGGCACGCCGCCGGGTGCGGGAGTTTATCGCTGCCTTGACGACTCATTGATGGCCATCGGCTGTTGTCCGCTCTTTGGTCGGGTTGTTGTCTCTTAGACACTTTCCCCATTACCAATCGCATTTTTAATCATCAACATATGTTTTCTTTTGATTCCTGATTACTACTTGAAAAGGACGTTGTAAAGAACGAC
Source organism: Mytilus galloprovincialis (assembly GCF_965363235.1). Taxonomy (NCBI): domain Eukaryota; kingdom Metazoa; phylum Mollusca; class Bivalvia; order Mytilida; family Mytilidae; genus Mytilus; species Mytilus galloprovincialis. The sequence continues at coordinate 21,589,251 of NC_134850.1, read as the reverse complement.
TAAAATGATGGCCAATTGATAAGTATCGGTGTTATCATGTAGGTCTTATATTACAAGCGGCATATGTTTGTGGTTTAAGATTTTTAGATCAGAGAAGAGTCGTTCGGTATCATATAAACAAATCGACTATCTCTGATTTTGCTATTGTGACATTTTAACTAGTCGCAAATTTATACGACAGGAAAAAACTCCTAGCAGGAGACATTTACACATGTCAAAGTATCACCCTGAATCAAAGTTTTGAAAACACTTCTCATATCTAATATCAAAACATAATGATCTATTACATTAATATGATTAAGTAAAAGCGAAAATGGAGTTGAAAATTAATTAAATATAAACCAGATAACTATACATCAATTGCTACTAGATATAAATAACTAGAGTAAATCAATAAGAGGCCATATTAATCTTTACCTATTCTTGGGTAACTAGATACCATAAATATGTCGTCTGTGTTTGGTTCACCTCTCTTGATAATATCATTTGTTGTAGAATCTGTTTGATCCAAAGGTTCAGTGTTGTCTAAAATTAAACGTAAACAGTTTAATATACAGGTTAAATACAAGTACGCAAGATACCCTTCAAACTTATTTGACTAAGGGGTTATACAAGATAATATGTTGTTTTGCAATAAACTCTTTTCGGCAGACAAAATATATGTATAGAAAATGTACAACACAAAAAAGGAACCTAGATTAAACTTTACTAGAACACACCCGCGAAATCGCGGGCATTCAGATCGTAGTTTAAAGTATGTAAAGTGTTGTTTGAAGAATTTTGTAAAATATTGAATGACTGGAGAATTTCAGCAAACGTATCATGAGTCATAGGTTATTGGGGATAGGAAAATGTTTTTTTTATCCCTCCTCCTATATTTCCTAAATTCCTAATTTTTGATTTTCTATCAATTTCAATATGAACATACCTTTAGTATGTTGTGAACATTTAAGTAAGGAGCCTGTAATTCAGTGGTTGTCGTTTGTTTATGTGTTACATATTTGTTTTTCGCTCATTTTTTGTACACAAATAAGGCCGCTAGTTTTCTCGTTTGAATTGTTTTACATTGTCATTTCGGGGCCTTTTAAAGCTGAGTATGCGGTATGGGCTTTGCTCGTTGTTGAAGGCCGTATGGTGACCTATTGTTGTTAATTTCTGTGTCATTTTGGTCTCTTGTGGAGAGTTGTCTCGACATGGCAATCATACCACATCTTCTTTTTTTTTGTAATCAGTGAATTTTGTAAAAGATTTAATGACGGAGAATTTCAGAAAAGGTATCAAAAGTTCACATGATTAATTTTAGCGCTTATCTGTATATTATGAACATTCATTACTATATAAATAAAGTGTATTTACTTTCAATTCTAAGTTTACTAATCGATCCATGGTGGTCATTGATATAGTATACAGACCCTCTATTTAATAAACTTTGTGACCGCCGTGGATAGGTATGGGCTTTGCTCGTTGTTGAAGGCCGTATGGTGACCTATAGTTGTTAATTTCTGTGTGATTTTGGTCTCTTGTGGAGAGTTGTCTCGACATGGCAATCATACCACATCTTCTTTTTTTTTGTAATCAATGAATTTTGTAAAAGATTTAATGACGGAGAATTTCAGAAAAGGTATCAAAAGTTCACATGAATAATTTTAGCGCTTATCTGTATATTATGAACATTAATTACTATATAAATAAAGTGTATTTACTTTCAATTCTAAGTTTACTAATCGATCCATGGTGGTCATTGATATAGTATACAGACCCTCTATTTAATAAACTTTGTGACCGCCGTGGATAGGTATGGGCTTTGCTCGTTGTTGAAGGCCGTATGGTGACCTATAGTTGTTAATTTCTGTGTGATTTTGGTCTCTTGTGGAGAGTTGTCTCGACATGGCAATCATACCACATCTTCTTTTTTTTTTGTAATCAATGAATTTTGTAAAAGATTTAATGACGGAGAATTTCAGAAAAGGTATCAAAAGTTCACATGAATAATTTTAGCGCTTATCTGTATATTATGAACATTCATTACTATATAAATAAAGTGTATTTACTTTCAATTCTAAGTTTACTAATCGATCCATGGTGGTCATTGATATAGTATACAGACCCTCTATTTGATAAACTCTGTGACCGCCGTGGATAGTAAACTTGAAAATGATAGCAGATAGAATTAAAATTCACTTTATAAAGTTAAATTTGTAGTATATGTATGTTCAAAGTATACAGAAAAACGCAAACCGGAAGTCTAATCTGACTTAAAATTTCGTCCAATGACGGGACAATATCCGGATGCCTTTTTCTCGTTTTTCTCCCAAAATAACTCAATCTGAATAATCATATGAATGCATGACACATGCGACTATGCACTGTACCTATAGGACACAGAGGCGTGTTGATTAATTTATTGTGGAAAGAAGAGAAGCGACACCCAAAATGAGGTCTTCTCGTTTAATAGTATAGATATATTCCGACAATAAACATCTGATTATACCTCCCTCCTCCTTTTTCTATCAAAGAGATTGCAGAAAATGAAATGAATAACACACAGTAAAATCTGTTTTGGAAAATATTGTATCTCCAAATTATTAAAATTTTTGGTAACAAAATATAGACAAATGAAGAAAGGAAAACACTGAACAACACATATAAACTATATGAAGAAGTGCATTTCTAAATAAATGGAATTATTTGGCAATGCTTTGATGTTACATAATAATTCATGCCCATCAGAATGTACATGTATATAACAAAATAGCTTCGCCATAAGGAAATATCCTCATGTATGTATGTGGAATACAAATTTTAGTACATTCTATAACAGGAACGTAAAGCAAAAGTAAAAGTTTGAAAAACCCCGTCGAAATTGCCGTATTTAAATTAAATATTTTTAACACACTGTTTCATTTTTCGTGGATTTGAGCGTTTAATTTCGCCATTTGGCTAGGGACTGTCCGTCGAATTTTCCTTGAATTAAGGTACTTTGTTATTTTACTTTTTTCGACGTTTAAGGTATTGCAATGATTTTCTTATGTTTATTTCAGAAATAATTATAATCTAAAATTGCAAAATTATTATTATTTAATGATTTATTAAAAAAAAGTACCTTGGAAACTGTAGGTTTGGACAAATATAACTTTTGGTTTCCCTTTGAAATGTTTACATTCTTTAACGATATTTAAAATTTCATTTTTTGGAATGAAGAATCCTTCTTCATGTTCTTTGTCATAAATCTTTGCTGCTTCACACTTTATTTCCCCTGACAAAAACAATATAGCCAAGCTATCATACTGGGAAGAAGTATCATTTTCGATCTCAATTAATTTCGTTTTCAAGAACTTTTTGATTTCTTGAAAAAAGAAAGGAAACTTTTTTATTAATTATTTTATTTAACTGTACAGACAGAGTTCTTCACATATACATAGATGTGTAAATAAGGGATAAAAAGTTTAAAAAAAGAGTAGTATACAAAACAACTAGTGTCTGCAACATGTTTACATTCGGAATGAAAAGACGTCCAATGAATTGCAAAGACATATTACATATCACATACAATTTGAATATAGAAGACACACAATGAATGAAAACTCAATTTGTTTTGATTTTAATTAATCTTAAGTACACAGTATAGAGAATTAAATACATAGCGACACGAACCAAACTTAAAACCGTGTAGTGTCAGAATATATGTACGAAATGCAGATGTTACTCTACACGTGGCACCCGTCGTGTTTCTCATGTTTGTTAAAATCCGCTGATTTGTGTAATTCGGTATTTCACATTTGGGGAAAAGAGGACGGATTTGTCTTTACGACAATTGGCAGATATCTGGCGTCATCTGTAAAACAGGTATTCAATAATGGTCACTCATCTCAGGATTGCGTCCGTAAAGTTTACTTAGAAATGGTTTCAACTTTATGACATGGCTAACTACCTTCTCGGGATCGAACTTTTACAACAAAAATAATGATAGGAATACAAACCATACTCCAAGTAATAGTTCAAGTCCTTAACCTCTTGTAAATTTTTTCAGATAACAAAAAGGAATGGTACAATATGGTTACTGTACATGATCACAATCATTAGTACCTAGTATTTTAAGAAATTTCTATCAAACCATTGTAGTCACAAGGTATTGCGGTTACAACACTTCAACAAATGTTATAAAAAATGCTTAAAAGTCCTCTTCTAACGTAACATGGTCATCTCAAAATAGTGGAAATATATACCAGGGTATCACCAGCCCAGTAGTCAGCACATCTGTGTTGACTTGAGTTATCATTGATATGTTCATAGTTATAAATTAACTGTTAACAAAACTTTGAAATACTAAGGCTTTTCTACCTCAGGAATAGATTACTTTAGCTGTATTTGGCAAAACGTTTAGGAATTTTTTGGTCCTCAATGCTTCGTACTTAATTTGGCCTTTTTAACATTTTTTTATTCGAGCGTCACTGATGAGTCTTTTGTAGACGAAACGCGCGTCTGGCGTATAATTAAAATTTTAATCCTGGTATCTATGATGAGTTTATAAACATTGGATAAATAAATATAAAAACAAGCATAAGTACGTTTTTATTTGTCTGTGTTGCGTTCATTTGATCATAGTCTAAGAAATGTTTAATTCCCAACTATATGAAGGGCCACATCAAATATAAAGTTGAATATCATTAAAATGTGAAAATCCAAAATGTCGTGTCAAATACGACTATAGCAATAGCCCACTGGTTGTAAACACTTATCATCCATAACAGGCTTATCCATTTGTACGCCAGACATACTAGCCGTCCTCGTCAAACTTAAGTTTAAATGATATACCTCTTTTGTCAAATTTTCAACCTGGTCGCCAGCTTTTAAATCATATCCCATGTATTTCAATAGCTGACACATGTTGGATTTATCAAAGTCTGAATTTCTGATACATTCTGAATACCTCTCTGCACATCCCTCTGTCTCCTTCTTGTCTTTCTCGTTCTGGCTTTCTAGACATGGTATGCACTGAGGACTGGATATCAAAATAAACTTTCCTCTGTATTCACTTCTCATTCAGTAAATCTTCAAACAAGTTAAGATTCAATTAGATTTTGACATACGTCTTACATTTCGTATACTTAAAGAACCATATTTGTGGGTTGAAATTGTTGGAGTTTCAAATATGAATGAGGTTGTTGAAAATTGACACCTTTATGAAAATCTCACCCCTGTCCCCAAATGTATTAACAATATGAATTACACTAAATAAGTTATTATAATTGATATTTGAAGGTTGTGTGTTGCAACTGTATGAGTATTAAAGTACACAAAATGGACAACAAATAATCATCCATGAACTTTGAAATATCAAAACGCTGCCCATTGGCAATACATAATAAACAAATAATCTAAAATTACTTCAAATAAACTATTACAAGATCCTACGTATTTCCACTAAAAGAGAAGGTTCTTAAATCAAAAATATTAATTTTTTAATTAAGTAAGACTAGAGAGACGCATCATCAGAGCTGTACTGAAAAAATACATGCAACTCACTTCTTAATTGACACCTTTGGTCAAGTGATGTATATTTTGAAATAACATATTAATTTGTCAAATATGTATTCTTCATTTTTTATTTGAGTGTAGAAATTCCCTTCAGATGATATGACATCTTTCTTCTGCACGGTGTTTCCACCAGCTGTGAAGTCTGGTCATTCAGGTACTAAATGCAACATTAAAAATAAAGGATTTAAAATAATCAGATCAAAACTAGCATAAGATAATTTTTACAATACATTTTTTTATGTATATATATATAATGTATATATATTATGTATATTATATAAGTGCCTATATATAGCAGCACATGACATACAAATCTATGGGAGTGTGGATTAATCAGTACAGAGATTAATTCAATTACACAAATAAAATTATAGATTGCCTAACAATGTAATTTGAACAAACTATTTAGTATGTAAATATAAGAATGTTTAAAATATTTACAAAATGATGAAAATAAACGCAATATTACGCTAGACCAACTAGCTCTATCAAGCGTGCATCTATCCAGGTGAAATCGGATGTAAATGATACGAAACTTTTGCAGCTTAATGTATATGTTACACTTAGCTGCCTTAAAAATAAGAAAAGTTTGCAGCTCAATGTCTATGTTGCACTTGAATTTAGCTGCCTTGAAAATAAGAAAATTTTGCAGCTCAATGTATATGTTGCACTTGGATTTAGCTGCCTTGAAAATACGTAATTGGTAGTTGAAGTTACCAACGTCCATTGGCCAATATTACGGGATAAAAAGGAAGATGCTTTGTTTTAAATTATTCTTTATCTTTCCTGTATCTTTTCTCGTTTTTTTCGTTAAGACCATCAGGTTCTAAAGTGTTGAGTTGGTGGATAAAAAAGTTCTCTTCTCCTTCTCGCCGTGGTGTCCCACTCGGTGTTGACTTCTATAATTTGGAAAGTAACATTATCAAAAGAATGTTTCGTTGAACGAAGATGTCTTGTGAGAGGACAGTTTTTGTCGGTTTTGTACGATGAACGATGGTTACTGAGCCGAATATTAAATTTGTCCATTGTTTCTTCCACATACTGAATGCCACAAGTGTCACATGTTAATATATAAATTGAGTTCTCTGTTTTACAGTTGGAATTGGAGAAGATGGTATAATTTTGTTTAGTAACGGATCTGATGAAAGACTGCTTGTATTTGCAGCTTTACAACACAAACAATTCCTTCGACAACATTGTTTGTAGCAACCGGGCGATGGAGTAGGCTGCTTTGCCAATACAGATGTCACAAGTTCGTCAAGGATGTTTTTATGTCTTCTAAAGGCCATGACTGGTGGTGATGACAATACTTTTTAAGATTTAAATCATTTTCTAAAATTTTACAATGCTTCTGAACAATGGATGACACATTTTTAAAATCAGGATGGTAAGTGAGTACAAGGGGTGTTCTGTTAGCTGCCTTATTCTTATCTTTGTACTGAAGAAGTTCTTGGCGACTAGTTCTATTTGGCCCCGTTCGAAAGCACTATCAATGATGTTGTTACTGTATCCTCGAACAACTAGATGTTTACGAAGTTGTTCAAAGTCTAGCATTTTTCGTATTTTCAGTAGAGCATATTCTCTTGATTCGCAATGCCCGGCTGAATGGGATACAACGGGATCAGTGTTTATGATGGCAACTTTTAGGAGAAAGGAATTGATGTTAGTCCGTTTGTTTGGTATGAAGGTCCGTTATAATGGTTCCGTTCTTGAATTAACTCGTAGTATCGAGGAAGTTCATTTTCTCCATAGATGATTCATATGTAAATTTTATTGAATGGTGGAAAGAGTTACAGTGTTCTAGAAATTCATTAAGATGTTCTTGTGAATCTGTTCATTTGAAATAAATATCGTCAATGAATCGGAATCATGACAAGGGCTGATATGGAACACTAGCTAAGAGTCGTTTTTCAAGTTGGCCCACGAATATGTTGGCATATAACGGGGCAAGTTTTGTGCCCAAACTAGTACGACTATCTGGAGATAGTGTTTTTCATTGAAAGAGAAGTTGTTATTCCCCAGTACTAGTTTCTGAAGTGTAACAAGGCAATCAGTAGGAGGATTGTTTTCACTACGAGTGTTCCATGCCTCTCCACACGCTGCTATTCCTTCGTCTTATGGAATGTTAGTATTTAAAGAAGACACGTCCATGGATGCAAGGATAGTATTGTTTGGTAAAGGATTGGGGCTTTCAATTTTCTTTAGATAATAAGTTGTATCTTGAATGAATGAGGGTAGTTCTTTCACATGAGGTCTTAGATGATGGTCCACAAATTCTGATATCTTTTCAGTTGGATGACTATTTGCTGACACAATTGGTCGACCTTGATTGTCCGTTTTCTGTATTTTAGGCAACATATAGAATCGTCCGGCCTTTGCTTCGTTCTCAAGAGGTCGGAGATAATCAAAGGTGTCATTGTCTATATGCTTATTGTCGAACATCTCTTGAAGGATGGTGTTGATCCTTCGAATGGTATTAAGCGTTGGATCTGTGGTTAATTGTTTATAAAAAATGGAGTTTGATTCACCTCTGCTATATAATCTGTTTTATTCATGACAACCACAGCGCCCCCTTTGTCGGCAGGTTTTTTTTAACAATATCCTCTCGATCTTTTAACGCTTTCGAAGCTATACTTTCTGACTTGGATAAATTATAATTCTTGTATTTGTTATACAGGACTTTATATCAGACCTCACGTAGGTAATGAATGACTCCAAATTATCATTTTTACTCTTTGGTGGTTTACATGAACTTTTTTTCCTAAATTTTTGGATGGGCGTGACGTCTTCATTGGTGTCAGTATCTGAATCTGTTTATCCGGCTTCTTCGAGGTTTTTCTTGCCCCTATTGTAGAAAAAACTTTCAAACGTAAACGTCTAGCGTATTGGTCTAGGGCTTCGTCTATCTGAAAGTTATTTACAGTTGGTGGGATAGGACAGAAGTTTAAACCTTTTCTTAAAAGACATTCCGCAGCACGTGTAAGTTCTTTAGATGACAAATTTACAACAATGCATTCAGTTTTTGTTTCAGTCTTTTAGATTTTCTTTTTCTAGGGATCTTATGGTTTTTTGTATTAATATCATTCATATGCTGATTTAAATGGACAGTGTTAATTTTATCTCTTTGAAATTTATTCCTTTGTTTTTCAATATCTGCGAGGTGACGTTTAATTACTGCTAAATCGTCACGGGAAATGTTACTATTGTTGATGATATCTGATATTTCATTTACAATTTGTTTGTAATTTGTGGTTGTTAAAGAAAGTAACAGTTGAAGAGGCTGGATTGAACAGTTAAACAGAATTTCATTCCAACGGCACATGAATCTTTTGGATTTTTGTCCCGGTGCCTGGGGACTCACTTTGATGTTAAAACCTTTTGGTACAGTTTTACTTTGAATATAATTATTTATAATTATAGTTATAGTTGTTTCATGTCTGTCAATTTTTTTCCCCGGAAATTGGTTTCCACTAGTCATTTTGGATCCTTTATAGCTTGCTACTATGTGTGATCTTAGCCTAGGCTATGCTTTTTGTTAAAGGCTGAACTCTGACCTATCATTGTTTTCTTTTTACACATTCTAACTTTGATAGAGTGCTGTCTCATCAGCACTAATTACATATCTTCTTATATCTTTTTATAACTTTGGCTATTGCTGTTGTGTTAGTTTTTGCGTTATAGATATTTCACATTCTCATGTCAGTAATTCTACGTAGTGCATCAATCAAATACTTGTTCTAAATATATATCAATGGAGTCAATGTTAAGGCAATATTTAAGATAATCGTATCTGCCTTTGTCCATGATATATTATATTAATTGTAATAGAACCAATTGTATTGTTTTTTTTATTTACCCTGTTATTTGGGAATTTGTAGTATTTTATTTTGTATTATTCTCAGGGGCTTGTGTGGTTACCACTAGAGCACATGTTCATAACATTTTAACAGAATCTACAACGAAGAGCTTATGATCTGATCAAGCTAGAACATACAAACTATAATGAAGGTTCAGAAAAGGCAGCATTTGAGAGGCTGAAGTGCATGTCATCTTCATAAATGTATAAAAGATATATCAAAATGGCTTTTCAAAGACGATGTGAAAAGGGTCGATGAGTTGTTGATAAGGCCAAAGAAAATGCAATATGTTTGCTGTCTCCCTACCTAGTCTACTTTTTAATGACTATCCACATGGAAAGGCACTGTTTAACTGAAGAGAATATCCTTAAATTATCTTTATAATATATTAAAAAAATAACAAAGTTAATTTACCTACCTATTTTATTTATTCCTTGAGGCAGGATTTGAGTATATATTTGTTTGCCAGTGTGAAGAAACTTGTTTGTTATAAAGTCTATAAACGGGACAAAAATATGTTTGTTGAGTGATGATTGTTTACTTAATATACTTGTACTGAGTTTGAATTTTATTCGCTAAACAACAAATTAATTTCATTTGAATGAATATCATATTGCCACATTCAAAGTTTAAGAGCATTGAAAACCCAAACCACCCAAGATAATCGAGTTTTGAATTGTTCATGACTGAGTTTAATGAAAAATTTGGACAACTTAAAAAACGGTATGGTTCTGAGTGGCTTGAAGAATCGCAAAAGATTTAAGTATTATAATTTTATATTCTCTCCGTTACACTTACACTGATAGGTTTACATAATTGGATATTCTCTCCGGTATTTCGTCTTATCTCGCTCAAGCGCTTAGCTGATCATCTACATCTATATAAGTTAAGCACTTAGCACTTCAGTTTTCTCCGGCAAAAATCCAGCTGAATTCACCAAAAGAAATTACTGAGGGGAGGAGGTGGGTAGTATATCTGGTAAGTGTAACTCCGTTCACAAAATTCAAATTTATGAACCAAATTATATAATTTTCTTTTGTTGTACAACAATAACATTGAGAATGGGAATAGGGAATGTGTTAAAGAGGCAACAACCCGACCATGCAGGGAACAGAAAACAGCAGAAGGTCACCAACATGTCTTCAATACAGCAAGAAACTCCCGAACCCGGAGGCGTCCTTCAGCTGGCCCCTAAACAAATTTATATATACTAGTTCAGTGATAATGAACGCCATACTAAACTCCAAATTGTACACAAGAAACTGAAATCAAATATAATACAAGACTATTTTACAGAGTTTGTCTTTAGTGCCGTGTGGAGGCAGTAGAGTGCCTCCCCGTGCTTCAGGTTTATGCTCTTATAATATACTAGATTATGGAGTGTGTGTCCGAACGAGAACTGCTCTAGTTCATTACTTTAGGAATATTTATCAAAAAGTAGTATTTCAATATTCAGCCCCATTCTACTATTTAGTCAGCCATCAGTCCTACCCTGATATACCCCATCTTTTTCGGGTAATTAATACTGATAGCGTTTGACATTTTTAGCCGAACAAATTTATCCATTTTATATAACTTAAATTATTGTATGCTGGTTCAAATTCTGGACGCCAATCTTTGCTCCTTTATTATATAACTCACTAACAAAACAATTATGAAGCTTAGAAATGGAAAATTACTAAATACTAAACTTGTTCAAAGGGTATCTACACGTCTCAATCTTCAAAATCGGTTATCTAAAAATACTACCATCGCTAACATTTTTAACAATAAAAATCGTGGTTACCCTTCTATCGATAAGTGTCATGCCAAAAAATGACTTACATGTCCCCGTCTTTCCACCAACAATACGGTAAGGTCCACGTTTAATGGTCGCACATTTTCTTTAAATTTTGAAACTGATATAACTTGAAAAACAAACAGTATTATTTATATACTCACATGAAACAAACCGGGGTGTGGTATTCAGTACGTAGGAGAAACTGGACGATATTTATCTAAACGCACTCAAGAACATCTGTATCGTTTTAAAAGACCCAATAAATTCAAAAGTATCATTTACCAACACCTTAAGAAGCACAATCATCCTTTTAAATATTTAGCAGTTCAACCTTTAGAAGTAGTAAATAAGCAGCCCGGTGAATCGCATTCAAAGTTTGTACGATCACGGAAAATAATTGAATTAAATTGGATTAAAAAATTACAGACAGTTTACCCTCTCGGTCTAAATGATAATATCATGGGAATTGGTAATATATCTAGAACCAATTCCGTTAACATTTTGGATATAGTTTCTAAAACTGTTCGTAAAAAACGTTCTCACGGTCGTAGAACAAATCGCAATCAAAGAAAATTTCGGGCCAATCATACCAATATTTCGGACCTAATTTCTATTTCAAAAAACAACGGCAGACATTATCTGTTAACAAAACTCTGTTCGTTACCGGTTAATAAGTTAATTAAAATTTTGGAGGATTGCAACACAATTTCATATAGCAGTCCTAAGTATGAAATTGTTCAAATTATTATGGCATATTGTTATTCTAAATTATTTCCCAAAATTGATCGCCCTGAAGATCATAAAAAACATTTTATTAAAATTAAGTATGTCAATAAAGGCTTTGATTTTGTAAATATTGCCGGTATATTTAACGACCATTCTGTTAAAGAACAAATTCCTGGATATTTTGACAATACTGAGCTACCTCTTATTTGTTATATTTACAAGAAATCTACCCGGAAATTTGTGTTTAATTATAGTCAATTGTGTAAAGATGTTAATATCAGTGAAAATACACCTACTTCATGTAATTGCAGTAATTCCGAATATATTTATGGACCCATTTCCCATGTTATAACAGGAGATCTTAACATCGTTCAAGACCGAGAGTTAAAATCATTCCTCAGTAAAGGACCTAAATATCGTCCCCCGTCAATTATTAATTGGAATGAGTGTCGTAATATCATCCACGACTCACTCCATACTTACTGTATGAAATGGATAAAACGGGAAAAAGCTGACAAAAAATCTTTGGACTCTTTTTTTAATTCAGTAATGAAGATAGTTGATATACGTATTCAACATTTTAAAGAACATTTTACTACTAACAATAACCACAATAAACCTATTTCTCGTATCAAACATAAACTAAAAGAACTAGCCAAGGAATTTGTTTTTGTCCCGGCCGATAAAGCTGCTAATAATATTATTATTGTTTGACGTAAATTTTACATTGAGGTTTTGAAAAAGGAAATCACCAATTCACCAACATTCCAACTGACTCCATTTTCAGAAAACGAAATCTGTAACAAACATAAACTTTTAGCCACCGCTTTACAAGCAGAGCCAAATACAATGAAAGTCCCAACTATGTATTGGCTTCCAAAGCTACACAAAACCCCTTACAAATATAGATTTATTTCGTCTTCAAGCCATTGTTCAACTACTAAATTGTCTATTCTTCTTACCAGCACACTTGGTACAATTAAAAACCTGATAATAAATTGTTCAAATAAGGCCTTCGAAAATAGTGGAATAAATTACTTTTGGAGTGTCAAGAACTCGTTGGAAGTACTTGATAAATTGCATGCTTATATCGGTGATTTTGAATCTGTTCAAAGTTTTGATTTTTCTACCCTGTATACCACATTGCCTCACATTCTCATTAAGAAAAAATTCACACACCTAATTAAATGGGCATTCAAAAAATCAGAATGTGAATATATATGTTCAAACTCTTTTAGGTCATTTTTTAGTAGCAATAAACAAAAAAACTATGTTAATTGGACATGCTTTGATACTATATATGCCCTTGAATTTTTACTAGATAACATTTTTGTTCGCTTTGGGGATTCCGTATATCGTCAGATTATCGGAATTCCAATGGGGACTAACTGTGCACCACTTATTGCGGACCTGTTTTTGTATTGTTAGGAGTTAAAATTTATGACAAAAATAAGCAAAGACCCATCGAAACAACATCTGATAAACAAATTTAATAATACTTTTAGATATTTGGATGATATTTTGGCTCTCAATAATGACGACTTCAGTATGTATATTAATGAAATTTATCCTGTTGAACTTACTTTAAATAAAGCTAATACTAACAATGACCACTGCCCTTTTCTCGATCTTGATATCTTTATTACTAATGGAAAGCTGAATACTAAAATTTATGATAAAAGGGATGATTTTTCATTTCCTATCGTTAATTATCCGTTTTTAGATGGTGACGTTCCCTTGTCACCATCTTACGGTGTTTGTATATCTCAACTTGTACGATTCGCTCGTGTATGTAACAATGTTTTAGATTTTAACGAGAGAAATTTATGTATTACTGAAAAATTATTACACCAGGGTTTTCGATATCACAAACTAGTCAAAACATTTACTAAATTTTATCATCGGTATAAAGACATCATTCGTAAATATAGCTCAACATGCAGACTTCTAATACGTTCAGGTATTTCACATCCATTTTTTTATGGAAATATTCTTTATAAAGCACAAAGGTGTCAGTATTCACCTCAGAAACTTACAAAACCTTTGAATAGACTTATTAAGAAGGGATATAATTACGATACTGTTGTCAAGTCATTAAAGATTGCATATTTTGGCGTTAGTATTGAGTCACTGATAAGGTCTTTGCATCGGAACTAAACACATTTATTCTAAAAACAGTTGTTGGCATGACACGGGTTATGTTCTTCTCATATATGTTATGATGGTATGATACTAAACCCCTAACGGGAAGGATTGTGCCTGATGTTCATATGATGAAATCATAATCTTTCAGTCAGTTTAATTGAAGTCTGGAGCTGGCATGTCAGTTAACTGCTAGTAGTCTGTTGTTATTTATGTATTATTGTCATTTTGTTTATTTTCTTTGGTTACATTTTCTGACATCAGACTCGGACTTCTCTTGAACTGAATTTTAATGTGCGTATTGTTATGCGTTTACTTTTCTACATTGGTTAGAGGTATAGGGGGAGGGTTGAGATCTCACAAACATGTTTAACCCCGCCGCATTTTTGCGCCTGTCCCAAGTCAGGAGCCTCTGGCCTTTGTTAGTCTTGTATTATTTTAATTTTAGTTTCTTGTGTATAATTTGGAAATTAGTATGGCGTTCATTATCACTGGACTAGTATATATTTGTTTAGGGGCCAGCTGAAGGACGCCTCCGGGTGCGGGAATTTCTCGCTACATTGAAGACCTGTTGGTGACCCTCTGCTGTTGTTTTTTATTTGGTCGGGTTGTTGTCTCTTTGACACATTCCCCATTTCCATTCTCAATTTTAACAAAGGCCAAAGGCTCCTGACTTGGGACAGGAGCAACAATGCGGCGGGGTTAAACATGTTTATGAGATCTCAACCGTCCCTCTATACCTCTAGCCAATGTAGAAAAATAAACGCATAACAATACGCACATTAAATTTCAGTTCAAGAGAAGTCCGAGTCTGATGTTAGACGATGTAACCAAAGAAAATAAACAAAATGACAATAATACATATATAACAACAGACTACTACATAACAGTCGAATTTAGACGATCTTCCTCCTAGCTATGTTGAAGCATATACTTGAAAAAGAAGTCTATCGGGAGAACATGATGAGCATAAGGTATCAATTTAGATCTCCAAACGATGGATAGAAAGCGTATGTTACGTAGTGATTTAGCGATATTTTTTACATTATAATAAAGCGGGAGGTTTGGCAAGCCATTAAACCAGGCTCATGTCACCATTTTTTTCTTTAAATGTCCCGTACACCAAGTCAGAAATATGACAGTTGTTATCAAATAGTTTGTTCCTCTGTGTGATGGAGTTTGTTTTTGTTGTACTTCGATGTTCATGTTGCTCCTTTGATTTTCTCTTATATAGTTGATGTGTTTTCATTGGTTTTAAATTGTGACTCGGATTTGTTTTTTTCTCAATCGATGTATGACTTTTGATCTCTGGTATACTAATGTTGCCTTTACGTGTTTCGGTGATACTTTCTTTATCAAACTTTATTTGAACAACACGAAACGTGTTGTAAGATTAAGAAATATACACATTTAGAAAAAAATATTTATAAACGTGCTGGTGCTGACAGCAGTAGGATTGCACTATAAGCTAAGTATGAAACCATTTTAAGATTATGCCTTATGGAATGAAAGAAGATATTTCTGACAACATCAGCAAGACTTAATCAACATTAAGAAAGGCAAGATTCTCTGACTTGGTGCATGCGCAACATTGTGACGGGGTTAACAACAATTTGTGAGATCTCATCCCTCCTCTATACCTCTAGCCAATGTAGAAATGATAAACACACAGCAATACGTGCAATAAAACTCGGTTGAAAAGAAGCCCGATTCCGATGTAACAATATGTAACTAATGAAAATAAAAAAAATCTCAATGAAACCCAGTTTCTGGCCTTACTTTATGAAACTAATAAATGTTTAAAGAACTTTAACTGCAGACTGTTATGTTAACTGGAAGAAAAACTAAGTCATATATAAAGTAATATACAGACAAAATTTCCTTCTTTACACTAGAATTTGACCATAAACAAACTTCTGTTCAAGTTTGATAAGATCCATTATAGTTTAAGAAAGTTATAAGAATTTTTAAAACTTTAACCACAGAGTGAGTTTAATGTTATCTGGCAGAAAAAACTAAGTCCATTTACAAATACAAATACAAAGGATTGTTTTACAAAATTTCCTTGTGGATACTATCTTTTGATCATAAACAAGCTTCTGTTCAAGTTTTGCAGAAACCCTGGATAGCTTTAGAAAGTTATTATTTTTTTTTAAATTTTTAACCACAGAGTGAATGTTATGTTAACTGGCATAAAAACTAAGTTCATTTACAAGTTAAATGAAGGCAACAGTAGTATACAGCTGCTCGAAACTCATAAATCGATAGAAAATATCAAATCCGGGTTACAAACTAAGAACTGATAAACAGGATTTTTTTAAATGGTTTAATTCTGGATACCATCTTGTGATCATACACAAACTTGAATTGCTATTTGACTTTATTGACAGTCGAGTCTAGTTACTTAATGTACCACGTACGATATTCTTTCATTTAATTCTGTTGTAAATTTAGTGTTTTGATTTCATAGTTGTTTGATCATCAGTTGTTGTAGCAACAGCTTGAATATGACTGCAATGCCATCTTTGGCGTATATATAATTTTTTATACAATGTATTTCTTCATTTTGGGTTTAAAATTTTATTATAAGACTGTTTAGTTTTTGTTGAATGCCTATTACACCACTGAGAAATATGTTGTTGAATGTTTGATCCTCAGATTATTCACCGAGGTTTTGTTCGAGTGAGCTCTCGGTCTCCGTCCTGTCAGTATCAGTCATTTGTATTATACCTGCGTTTTGTTTTTACAATTGACTTTTATCTTATTATACTGATTTTTCCATGAAACTGAACGCTGGAACAATAAACTGTAACATTGGAGTCAACATAAGAAAAACCTCATCATATAAAAACCTTCTTTTTTCAACCATTATCTTCCACGTATACAGCCAAGATAAACTGTATTTCTGAGAAAATAACCTGAATAAAAAACAACTTCTCTGAATTAACCCATCATGTAAACATAAACACCTACATATTTTCTTTATACGCAGATTATAGATAATTTATTAATAAGGGGATCTCAGAAACTGATTTAAAGAACTAAAAAAATATATCGAACAAAACACATAGAATTTTTGGATGACGATATATTGTGATACACAAAAGTGTTAAGTTAAAAAAACACAACATCTAAATGATACAATACCTCCGTTGGAAATTCTTACCTGCATACGGGGTATATATCTCCCAATTGATACGATATTCCCGTGCTTATCATAATTTTCGTGATAGAGGGTTGCTGCTCACAAGGAAGCTATTAAACCAAGAGTTCCAAATGGTGAGGTTGAAATCACCCCTTCGTAAATTTTACGGACGCCATCACGAGTTGGTTGACCGTAATGGAATAACCGTTTCACAAATGATATCGGATATGTTCCTTACGTCGTAATTACAATCCCCTTCCCTTTCATGAAGGTGACCTACCGAATTAGACTATTTATCGGATTTGTTATCAAATAAGCAACACGACGGGTGCCACATGCGGATCAGGATATGCTTATCCTTCCGGAGCACCTGAGATCATCCCTAGTTTTTGGTGGGGTGCGTGCTTATAATAACAGCCGCAGTGACCTGTGAACAGAATAGGCGCGGCAAAATAGTTCCGTTTGTTTTAACATACAATCCCGCCTTTACTAACCTTTTCCGTGCAAATTGGCAAATTATTGTATAGCAACCAAAATTAACCAAAATCTTTTCAAATCCTCCTGTCTTAGCTTTTCGGAGACCAACAAGTCTGAAAGACGTAATTTTTAGATCTGACGTCTTCCTTCATAAAAGCTGTTCAACTGCAGAATGGTGCAAGTTCGTGTTGCTTATATTTTAGTTTTCTATGTTGAGTCATGTGTACTATTGTTTGTCTTTTTTCATTTTTAGCCATGGCGTTGTCAGTTTATTTTCAATTTCTGAGTTTGACTGTCCCTCTGGTATCTTTCGTCCCTCTTTTACTCTGGTTGAAATCATAACCAATAAGTTAAAATAGCTGACATATGTTGATTAGATCAGTGTCCAATTTACTCGAACACTGTGAATGTTTTGCGTTTTCATTACGTCGTATCCATTTTGGCAATGAACATTTGATATTAAAATACACCCTCCTCTCTTGTGGCCGTTTGTTATTGGGTAAATTTCAAAATAAATTTAAAATAATTAGTTATTTTTCTTTTTTTTTTATTAAGTATTAAGTTCGAAAAAAACAACAACATCCAAATGATATAATACCTCCTTTTTGAGTTTCTTACTATGGTTGAAATCATAACAAAAAAGTTTTAAAAGCTGACTTATGTTGGTCAAATCAGTGTCCACCTTACTCGAACACTGGGAATGTTTTGAGTTTTCATCTCGTTTTGTTCGTTTTGGCAATGATTATTTGATATCAAAATACACTCTCCTCTCTGGTTGTCGTTTGTTATTGTGTAAATCTCAAAAGAAAATTAAAAGAATTAGTCATTTGGCCTTTTTTCTTCTTTAAATTGTAATGAAATTACTCCGCATATTGTCGGGCAGCAATTTATAAAAAAAAAAATATAATACATAGTATTTGTTTGACTAATAATGACTTCATTTTGCCTTAAGTGAAAACAGTTATATCTGCTGAAAGCTTATTTGTTGCAATTTTGTTTTTGTACTTAAAATTTGTCCAATGATAAGTATGGTATTGTCATTGGTTTTCTTTATGTATATAATGTTTGTTTTCAAGATAATTGATGCTGATTTGGTTTACAGTTTAAGTTACTGTAGTTCTTCTAAGTTGGATCCAATATGATTTCCTACTACGATAACAATTTACCACCATCTACCATCAATAGTTATTCCAAAATATTCCAAAATTAGCTAAAAACAAACCCTAAATTGAACATTTGTGATAATTTTGAATCTCAAAATGAAGAAGGATTTTTAACAACAAATAACTATTCTGTATTCTTTAGATTGCTTGTTACAATTTTACTTCATTGTTTAAGCTTCAATAAAGTATCCCTGTGAAATACTCTCTGAGTATCTAGGATCTCTGAGTATCTAGGAAAATACACAGCTCATAATATTATTTGTATGTCAAAATTAATATGAAGATTAATACACGAAAGAACTTTTTTATTAAAGAATAATTACATAAACACTAAGAAGTTGCGAAAAAAAAGCTGTACATTTTGTAAATATAAGAAAATAAAAAAATACATTTATTCATAAATATAATGAACCTTTAGTCTACTACACTTTAATGTATATAATATGTGAAAATAAAAAAATTATCAGAATAACTTCTTGAAATTATAAAAAACTGTTCTTAAAGCAAACATTGTCAAAAATTTGTAAACAAACCATTATTCGTTCATAACAAGTTGGTAAAGTAGGACGAATATCACCCAAGAAAACTTAAAATGAAGCTATTTGTTAAACAAATTGGATGAATGGACAGTACGAAAATCATACCTATATAAGTGAACATTAAATTACATATACCTTTTTACATTTAGGATCATTCAATGATAGTGAAGTTAGTATATCAAAGTGTGTGGAACATTAATTTTGGTAGAAAGAAGCTATCAATTGACGATACAGATATTCTTAAATTAATAAACAGTTGGTTATAGTAAGATTGTGGGTTATTATAAGGTTATAATAGTAGAAGAAAATATTTGTGCATTAATCGGCTGCTGTCCGATGACAGAACGTTTACTGCCATTGCGTTAATTAGTCAACATTTTGTTCAATTGTAATATCAATATATCCCACTTAAGCACATACATATGAAAAAAAAGAATTTCAACTTTAAACTGTGTCAAAAGAACAATCATGCAGCTGAATAGAAAAAGCATGAACGAGGTATTTCTGTTTATTTTCACGTGTGTATGTGCAATTTATGTTAATATAGTGTCAACAAAGAAAAATGAGTGATTGTTTATCCCGGATTTAGTAGTTCACAAGGAAGATGGTTACATTTATGGTGTCTGCGTACCGGTACCGTAAGTAAATTATGTTATATAAAATTACAATTTACGCTGCATGTACTGACTTTTTTAATTCATGGTAACACTATTAAAAATATAGCATAGGGTATCGTTCTATTCAAATTTAGAATTCATAAAATGTAGTTTTATATACAAATGACAGAAATAATTTCATTCGAAGTTGTTTGTTTCACAAATCGCTATTACTATGTTGGTAGTTTTGAAATTTATAAATGATATTTAGATAAATTAGAGCATGTAGAGAATGGAAACTCTTTAGATACTTTGAAAATAGTTAATATAATACCTAAAAAATTGTAAACACGAAAGAAGAAGGAAGTAGCATTCAGCATGCTTTGCTGCATGTTTGTTATCTATTAAAATGAGTTTAGACAGTAAATTGGTTTAAAGTTTGATTTTCTACATTTTGCGGAGAACCGACTTTACTTCTTCCAAGATGATATTGTTTTTTTCTTTAACCTATCTTTGCTGTACCAGATGACGGTGTACGTGAGGAAATAATAGTTATGTTAAGTGCATCTATTTCTTAAAAACAGTCAAGTATCCTAGATCAAATTCCGTAGTCTCTGTCGTCATAGTACAAATCGTGTGTATGTCGTTCTTTGTCTGTAAATCTATAAATCAAAGTGTTGAATGTGCATGTTAATACGGGTCCTTGCATTATAAGTCGGACATCTTCACGAACTTCAGCATATGTTGTGGTGACAGCAGCTGTGACACAATACTTCAATATGTACATTTTCATTAACTTCATTGGAACTAGTTTGTTTAAATACACCAAACGTAGACTTGTTAGAATGAAAAAAATGCAAAAGCTTTTGGTGTTGACACTTTTTAGACATATTTGATTCCACTTTTACCGAAAAATAGACTGTTTCCTTTAATTTTTGTGTCTATTTCTTTATACTCTTTTTGTATTGGTACCAGCCTTTTTCTGATTTAATGCATATCGTCTGGAAATTGTGGAGTTATATATTTTATATAGATGAAATCGTTAGTTTTCCCGTTTGAATGGTTTTACCCTAGTAATTTTTTGGGCGCTTTATAGCTTGCTGTTTGGTGTGAGCCAAGGCTCCGTGTTGAAGGCCGTACCTTGACCTATAATGGTTTACTTTTATAAATTGATACTTGAATGGAGAGTTTTCTCATTGGTATTCATACCACATCTTCCTATATTCATTAAGTAAGTCCTTAATTTGTTTGCTTATTGTTTATGCAGTGTTTATGACATGCTCCAGGTCATTGTAGTCATGGAATTTTACAATTATAGGACTGGTGTTGATTTGATTTGTCTGGGTCCAAATTCTGTGTGCTCGGTCAATTTCAATGTCTTCAGTTAAATATTTGAACTTTTTTAAGATGAATTTTAACTCCGCTCTTACGTTTTCGTCTTTTCGTTCAATTATTACAATAGCATTTTCCCTCATGCTACGTTCAACCAGGTTTGCTATTTGACTTTATTGACAGTCGAGTCTAGTTACTTAATGTACCACGTATGATATTATTACATTTAATTCTGTTGTAAATTTAGTGCTTTGATTTCATAATTATTTGATCATCAGTTTTTGTAGCAACAGCTTGAACTTGTCTGCAATGCCATCTCTGGCGTATATATAATTTTTTATACAATGTATTTCTTCATTTTGGGTTTAAAATTTTATTATAAGAGTGGTTAGTTTTGTTGAATGCCTATTACACCACTGAGAAGTTTGTTGTTGAATGTTTGATCCTCAGAGTATTCACCGAGGCTTTAAACGAAAAAATAACACGATTGGTGCCGTATACGGTGCAGGAAATGCTCATCCGTCCGGAACACGTAATTTCACTCCCGGTTTTTAGTGGAGTTCGTGTTGTTTCTTATTTACTATTTATAGCTATTTATGTAAATGTCCTTTGGTTTTGTGAGTGTTTGTTTATACTCCTTGGTTTTGATTGTTATTGTCTTTTGTTCGTTTGAGTGAGATCTCTGTCTCTGTCCTGTCAGTATCAGCCATTTGCATTATACCTGCGTTTTGTTTACAGTTGCGTTTTATCTTATTATACTGATTTTCACATGAAACTGAACGCTGAAACAATAAACCGTAACATTGGTGTCAATGTAAGAAAAATCTCATCATATAAAAGCTTTCTTTTTTCAACCATTATTTTCAACATATATAGCAAAGCTAAACTGTATTTCTGAGAAAAAAACCTGAATAAAAAACAACTTCACTGAATTAACCCATCATGTAACCATAAACACCCACATATTACTTTTATACGCAGATTATAGATAATTTATTAATAAGGGGATCTTGGAAACTGATTAAAAAAACAATAATATCGAACAAAACACATTGAGTTTTTGGGAGACGAAAATAGATTATGGTACACAAAAGTATTAAGTTCGAAAAAAACACTAACATCGAAATGACCTCCTCTTTGAAAATCTTACTCTGGTTGAAATCCATAACCAATAAGTTTAAATAGCTGACTTATGTTGGTCAAATCAGTGTCCAGTTTACTCAAACACTGTGAATGCCTTAATGTTTTCATTTGGTCGTGTTCGTTTTGGCAATGAACATTTGATTTCAAAATACACTTTCCTCTTTTGTATCCGTTTGTTATTGTGTAAATCTCAGACGAAAATTACAAAAATTAATCATTTTGCCTTTTTTTCTTTGTACCTTTAATGAAATTACTCCTCATATTTTCGGCAGCAATTTATCAAAAAAGAAGATATATAATACGACGTACTTTTTTGACTATTAATGACTTCTTTTTGCCTTAAGTGAAAAGTTATATCTGATGAAAGCTTATTTGTTTTAATTTTGTTTTGTACTTAAACTTAGTCCAATGATAAGTATGGTATTTTCATTGGTTGTCTTTATGGTGTTACCCCACTAATTCGGGCCGAGCCAGAAAGCACATACCAGATAGTAGTACATATTTAACGCAAACTAGTGTGTTTGCACCGGCCGACAAAGTAGCCAACAATGTGATGGTAGTATGCCTTAAATACAATGTACTACACGAACGTTCTTAAGAATAGCATTTTGAATACACCTGCACCAAGTCCGTGCGCTCCACATAGAGTCTTAGAGTAAAAATTGTTTTGATCTTAAACACATCAAAGCTAAAGCATTTTCTGGTCATTTGAAGATCCCTTCTCTTTGTTGGTTACCGTAGCTCCTAAAAAAATCTGTAACATATTTTTTCATCTCGGCCTCTAGTAAATGTTGTGAGTGCTCAAGGCTCAGTGTTGAAGGTCGAACCTATATTCCTAACTTTTTAAAGGTGTAACACCACTAATTCGGGCACAGCCAGAAAGCACATACCAGAAAGTAGTACATATTTAACACAAAATAGTTCCTACGCATGAGTGAGTGTTACTTTCAAAATATGTAGGATATTTAGGTATTTTTTGGCATCAAATGTAAGCTTAAGGACTGGTGATCATTGTAAAACACTTTTGGAGTTTTAATTTTAAATATTGAAAAAAACTGCACCAAATTGTAAAAAGAGGGTACATTTTGTCTGTTTGTCAGATCTGAAGTACCTGTTTTGGTACATCCAAAGTTCCGGGAACCAGTTCTTTCTTATATGCCATTAAAGGTATGTTAATCTTTTCAGTAGAAGACACCATAAAGTGATGCGTGGACATGCAATGATTGCCACTTTATTTGAACTTAAAATGAAAGAGGTGGGCCTGCTTGTGTGGAGGAATTTAACATAGAAAGCAATGGGACCATGTATTAGTGATGTACTTCCTGATGTAAAAAATGTCTGGTTTCAAGATCATTGTTGCTTAGTTTGTCTTCTTAGTTAGAACCCAGATGGTGTTCTACTATGATAACAATTTACTACCATCTAGCATCAATAGGTATTCCAAGATTAGCTAAAAAAACAACCTTTAATTGAACATTTGTGACAATTTTGAATCTAGTTGTTTCTCTTAATGAAGTAGATTTTTCAACAACAACTCACTATTCTGTATTCTTCATATTAATTGTTACAATTTTACTTCATTGTTCAAGCTTCAATAAAGTATCCCTGTGAAATATTATCCGAGTATCTAGGAAAACACACAACTCAGCCTCTATGATATTATTATCATGCCAAACTTAACATGAAGAATAAAACACGAAAGAACATTTTTATTAAAGAATAGTTACATAAACAGTAAGAAATTGCGAATACAAAATGAATATTTTGTATATATTTAAGAAAATCAAAATACATTTATCCAGAAATATAATAAACCTTAAGTCTACTACACTTTAATGTATATAATATGTGAAAATAAATAAATTATTAGAATAGCTATAGTTTCTGGATCTTATAAAAACTGTTGTTATTTCTTTGTTCAAGACAGAATTCCTTTAACTTTTCAATGATAATGCAACTATCGTCAAAAATTTGTAAACAAGCCAAGATTCGCTCAGTTATAACAAGTTGGTAAAGTGTGACGAATACCACCTACGGAAAACTTAAAATGAAGCTATTAGTTAAACAAAGTGGATGAATGGACAGTACGAAAATCATACCTATATAAAAGAATATTAAATTACATATATTTTTTGTACTTTTAGGATCTTTCAAAGATAGTGATGTCAGTATATCAAAGTGTATGGGACATTAATTATTGTAGACAGATACTATCAATTAAAGATACAGATATTCTTAAATTAATAAACAGTTGGTTATAGTAAGATTGCAGGTTATTATAAGGTTATAATAGTAGAGGAAAATATTTGTACATTAATCGGCTGCTGTCCGATGACAAAACGTTTCATGCCATTGCGTTAATTAGTCAACATTTTGTTCAATTGGGCAGATCCCACTTAGCACATACATAAAAAAAAGAGCTTCAATTTTAAACTGTCAAAAGAACAATCATGCAGCTGAATAGAAAAAGCATGAACGTGTTTTAAAATGAGATATTAAAAAAACAAACAATTGCCAATCTATATCCAAAAATACATGCTGCTTATCTCACAATAAGCTTACCCGTTTGGAAAACATTTATTGTGTAACGCCACATAGAAGATAACTTTTATAGCTGTGTTACCTAAGTTGTATTTGGCAAAACCTTAAGGAATTTTTGGTCCTCAATACTTCTTTTTTTGGCATTTAAACTTTTTTTATTTGAGCGTCACTTATTAGTCTTTTATAGATAAAACGCGCGTCAGGTTTTAATACAAAATTTTATTCCGTGTATCTATGATGAGTTTATTCACCTTCTTTATAATACAATAATAACAATCATTATTATTATAATTATTAAAATTATCATTTCATTATTTTTAGTTATGCAAAATCCATAACGTTTGCCATATATATTAATCAAGAATAAACACAAGTTCATGTATTAATTGCGATATATACATTCAACATCTTGGACATAATGTCAATGAAAAAATAAAATCACAAGTAGAGTTACATCAGTCGACATTGTGCTAAAATCATAATCACTACAAAACCAAACAAATATATTGTAACCGTTACAAATAAGCTCATAAGCAATATGAAAGACAACAATACATAAACTATCATAGAACAATAACTCAATGACAGGATATATAAGTACAGAGTCACGTCAAATGGATATCTCCTAATATAAACAGACTAAATAGTAAAAATTATGTTCATTAAGACAAGTACAAGAATATTATAACACGTTTATAAGATGATAAACAATGTCAGTACCAGGAATCTCTACTTCAAGATTATCGTGTATTATTTGTGAAGTTGATAAGGAATATTTATCAAAAAGGACAAGACGTTTTTTGACATACCCTTGGTTCACCAACTTCTACTCAAACGCCGGTGACTTTTTACAAAATTGAGTTGGAACTGCAAGCTCTTCAATAACCAATAAGTTGGGAATTGTATATCCGATATGCAGGTGAAGTTGGTATATTGCTATTAGGTTGGGGGGAATTGATAATTTTAAAATCAAAATCGTCTCGTTTGTCATCGATTAATGTATTGAGATGACTGTGCATGTCCAATTCCAGGTATAAGGCATAAATTGAGGCGGATGAAGCCGTGTCTACTGTTTTTTCAATTTCTAGTTCTGAAGATATATTAATGGAACCCAATTAAAATATTTCGGATTTTTATGGAACATCATCAATATATCTGATTGTGAAATTAAATAATCTGACTTGTTTTTAACAAGTTTGTAAAGGAATTCCGATTTATAAGAAAAATAAAAGGTCGACCAGGACGGGTGCACAGTTTGTTCCAATAGGAACGGCGACAATTTGTTAAAAAAGTTTTCTAACCAATTCAACAAATATGTTGCCAACAAGAAACTCTAGCATATTGAAACCTGACTTTTAAAAGGTATAGTTTAAATATTAATATCACCAAAAAATTATATTCCTCAGCAGTAAATGCTGTAGATCAAAGTATATGCAGTTAAAATGTTTAGCTATGTGGCTTTACTTGAAGCTGTCATGCTTCTGTATGAAGCGATAATAATACAGAATATGTATAGTGGTACCAAGTTAACTGTTATCTACATTTAAATACCAGTAGGCAGCGAAAAGATCGGAAACCACCTCAAACTTGTAGCCGAACGTCAGGACTAACACTACACACATAATTGTCACACAGAGCTAAGTTTGGGCAGTAACTATAGTTTCCTGATGATTTTCTGGTACAGTACATGATGCTCAACATGTAAAGGTAAAGGAATAATAGTTATTGATCTAAAACTGTTACATAAAATTGAGAATGGAAATGGGAAATGTGTCAAAGAGACAACAACCCGACCATAGAGCAGACAACAGCAGAAGGTCACCAACAGGTCTTCAATGCAACGAAAAATTCTCGCATCCGGAGGCGTCCTTCAGCTGGCCACTAAACAAATATATACCAGTTCAGTGATAATGAACACCATTCTTAACTCCAAATTTTACACAAGAAACTAAAAGTTAAAATAATACAAAAATAACAAAGGCCAGAGGCTCCTGACTCGGGACAGGCGCAACAATGCGGCGGGGGTAAACATGTTTCTGAGATCTCAACCCTCCCCTAATCCTCTAGCCAATGCAGAACAGTAAACGCATAACAATACGCATATTAAAATTCAGTTCAAGAAAAGTCCGAGTCTGATGTCAGAAGATGTAACCAAAGAAAATAAACAAAATGACAATAATACATAAATAACATCAGACTACTAGCAGTTTACTGACATGCCAGCTCCAGACTTCAATTAAACTGATTGACAAATTATGTCTTCATCATATGAATATCAGGCACAATCCTCCCCGTGAGGGGTTTAGTATCATACCATCATAACATATATGAGAAGAACATAACCCGTGTCATGCCAACAACTGGTTTATTAATAATAAGTGTGTTTAGTTCCGATGTAAAGACCCTATAAGTGAATATATATTAACGCCAATATATGCAATTTTTAATGACTTGACAACAGTATCGTAACTATATCCCTATGTAAAGGTTTTGTTAGTTTCTGAGGTGAATACTGACATTTTTGTGCCTTATAAAGAATATTTCCATAAAATATTAGATGTGAAATACCTGAACGTATAAGAAGTCTGCATGTTGAGTTATATTTACGAATGATGTCCTTATACCGATGATAAAATTTAGTAAATGCTTTGACTAGTTTGTGATATCGAAAACCCTGGTGTAATAATTTTTCAGTAATACATAAATTTCTCTCGTTAAAATCTAAAACATTGTTACATACACGAGCGAATCGTACATGTTGAGATATATGAACACCGTAAGATGGTGAAAATGTAACGTCACCATCTAAAAATGGATAATTAACGATAGGAAATGAGAAATCATCTCTTTTATCATACATTTTAGTATTAAGCTTTCCGTTAATGATATATATATCAAGATCGAGGAAAGGACAGTGGTCATTGTTAGTATTAGCTTTAACTTAAAGTAAGTTCAACAGGATACATTTCTTTAGTATACATACTGAAGTCGTCATTATTGAGAGCCAAAATATCATCCAAATATCTAATAGTATTTTTAAATTTGTGTATCAGATGTTGTTTCGATGGGTCTTTGCTGATTTTTGTAACTCATAGCAATACAAAAACAGGTCCGCAATAAGCAGTTAGTCCTCATTGGAATTCCGATAACCTGACGATATACGGAATCTCCAAAGCGAACAAAAATGGTATCTAGTAAAAATTCAAGGGCAGATATAGTATCAAAGCATGTCCAATTGACATAGTTTGTTTTGTTCATTGCTACCATAAAATGACCTAAAATAGTTTGTTTGAGTCTTGACATATTCAAAAAATGCCTTAGATATTTAAATTAGGCATAATTCAATTGACAAAAAGATATAAAACTTCAATACTCTTTCTTAAAATTGTACTTTAATCTCAATGACTTTATCCTAATTGGTATACCTCGTAGATAATATGATATACAATTGTTACATTCTGATAACACTCAGGACAATTTATAGTTTTGAAACCTCTGGTTAGTTTAGTTAATGATTGCCTATCACTTGAAAACAGAATCACCAAACATGACTAATTTCAAAGCTGTTACATAAAAAAAATGTATTAAAATTTGAGCAAAATGCCAAAACAATGGCATGTGTAGCTTTATGCTGTTTTATATATGTAGGATTATGTAAAATATATGGTAAGCATATTTTCATATAAAACTATAACTAATATTTGACTATACAAAAAGCATAAGTAAAACAGCATTAATTTTTCATTTAAGAAGTAGTTTAGGACAATCGATATCACTCGTAATGTGTTTTATTCTGTAACCTGTTACATATTCTATGCATTTAACTGTAAATGAAGCAAATAGTTGAAAGTATTGAATACGTTAAGATTTTTGAAGCAATTCTAGGACACACATATTTTAATAACTCAAATTAATTTGTCAAACAGGATGTTATTAAACAAAAGTCTCATTGATTTAAGAACAATATTTACAACTAACTTTTCCAATACATTTATAACTATAGTTTTGTGGTATACCCGCTGGATTCCATGACATGGATGGTTTTCCTACACAGTATTCCAATAACACAATTTCTGCTACACGTGCCTACACTTCTGTTTTAAGTACCATAGCTTGCAGTAGACGTTTGTTAGCCTGTAAATGTTAAAGATAAAGATACAAGTTTCATCAAGAATGCAAACCAATCATAGATCTGTGATTTTTCGTTGGAGTCAAATCTGCTGATTCAGCATGTAATCATGAATTAGCACGAAAACAGAATAATTATACATTGGTAACACAAGAGCGTTCACGTTGATATGTCTTTATTGCTTTAAAGACCATTGCTTTTTATTTTGAAAGTCTAAAAGATAAAGGTTTTACTAAAAACAGTGCAGAAACTTTTGTAAAGATAAACAGTTGGATGCATACCAAACATTACAGGTAGACGCCGGAAAAATTAACGCAGTTTTTACTCATGTGCTCTTTTTGTCATCGATGCATTAACTCTGCGTTATCTCTTACTCTTTTGATAAACATAGCAAGTTTACGGGGGATAATTTTAGTGTTCACTTCCACGTAAACGTGAAATAGGCGCGTCTTCTACTTTTTGTAAAATGTGAACGCATTCACTACTGTATATTTGTAGTTACCACACGTTTACTCAGATTGGTATCGTCTCAAAGATACACCGAGCTCTGTTTTCACATGACTAGCTTCGTAAAATATGTTTAACTGTACGTTTAAAAAAAAGAAATATTGTCACTCTTGACTGATATCAACGCAAACTATTAGAATGTTTCTCGGATGAGACATTAGACAAAGAGAGATAAATTGTGAATGTATCATCTACGTTCCCTTGAACTAGCCTAACAAACACGGAAAAAATCACCCTAGCATTATAAAATTGCCGTATAAAAACAATTAAGGGAAATAAATAAATCTTTTGAATAAAGGATTAAATTGTGCACCAACCCCTAATGAGGATACCCCTAAGGGTGACTGGGGAATAGAAATATCGTCACTTAGTCTTCTACCGACCGGCAGTTAAACGCTTGCCAAAGTGGGGCGTCCGTTTGGCTCTGCGGGATTTATCAAGTTTGCAGTCACGTCCAGTCAAAATGGGGACGTTAAATCCGATGAACTTGGCAGAAGATTGAGGATATTTTTCTGTGAGGATAATGAGGAAAACGTTAGTAAGCAATACATCAGACTGGATTCCAAAACCCACAAAAGGTAAAGAAATAGAAGAAACAGACAAAAACATTCAAAACCAATCACTTACACACAATAGACATGAGAATTTAACCCATGAGGAGAAAACAGCTTTGCAAAATTTAACATCAGATAAATCAATAATGATAAAAGAACCGGATAAGAGTAATGCAGTTGTAATCATGAACCGTGAGTATTAAAGAGATAACATTTCAAATATATTTTATGAGGTAACAGATAAAAAGTAGACAAATAAACAAGCGCAATGATTAAAAAAGAACTTAAGAAACATAAGACGTAATTTATTGTATAAAGAAGAAATGGATTACATTTCAAACTCTCAATTATCAGAAAGCTATTTTCATAGATAACTTCCAATTCACAAAAGTGAAGAAATTTTAAATCAGAAGAGAACAGTGAATACATCGAACTTTTAAGACCAAATGATGTAAAATATCGACCTATTGTGGGCCTTTATATGCTACTTTGGTACTTGGATATTTAGAACATTTATTATACGGAAAAATGAATCCTAAAAACGGAATTGTCTCAGACTTTAATTCTGATTTAAATTCTTTAAATGCACATATTCGTTTCACTTTGCAAGAAATGTCAAGAAAATGCCGTTTTTTTATATTTTTGTATTGATAACAAAGGAAAATGAAATTGTCACAGATGTCTT
The DNA here is from genome assembly GCF_965363235.1 of Mytilus galloprovincialis. Classification (NCBI taxonomy): domain Eukaryota; kingdom Metazoa; phylum Mollusca; class Bivalvia; order Mytilida; family Mytilidae; genus Mytilus; species Mytilus galloprovincialis. The sequence goes on along the minus strand of NC_134850.1, from coordinate 21,558,397 downwards.
TCTTTAAAGACGCCGATACACATATGTTTTTTTTTAAATTTTTACTCAAACCATCTGAAATATGTAAATATACCTTTTAATATAGCGTCAAGAATAATTACCATCACTAGTACACACATATAACATAATAAAAGATTGGAAGAATTAAAAGTGTACTTAAAACGCAACACTATCCGGAACGGGTAATTAATTACGGATTTCAAAAGGCACTGATAAAAGGACAATTATTACAGAATCACAGCGATTTGACCAACCAAAGAAACATCAAACAATTTAGACAAAATTATTACGTTAGACAGAACATATAATCTTAGAAGAGATTATGATATATTTAGTTTCAATACAAATTGAAAATAATGTACACAAAGGTGACAAAGTCTTACAAAAAAGAAATTATCAACAGTAAAAGACAGATGAAAAGTCAAAACGATTTTTAACATTTTTAGAATTTGACTTTAATTGAACTTTACCTATTGATAGAAGATGTGCCAATTTAAAACGGTATGACATGTCAAGATATAATAGAAGAAAGTTCAATTTATTTCAAAAATGGAAAGCATTTTACTGTTAAACACAATATGTCTTGTAAAAGTTCAGACGCTATCTATTAACTCATATAATCAGATTGTGAGGAATTCTATATTGGAGAGACGAGAAAATGAACTGCAGACTAGAATGACTTGACATAGACAGCAAACCAACCATGAAGATTATCGATCATTAGGGCTAACGATCATATTCATTGTTGTTCCAATGCATGATTTAAAATATTTCTATTGTATATGGTCAATCGTAAAAATGACTTTCTCCGGGAGAAGAAAGAAGAGTTATTAATAAATATTCTCAACCCGGGATTAAATGAAAAATAATATTTTAATTTTAGAATGACATTGGTTGTCTCCCTAGGCCATGTATTTGTTAACATCATAATATTGTTAACGTCAATCAGTTGTTTTATATTTCACTTATGTATACAAGTCACATTATCTGACGATCAGTTAAAGCAGTGCAAGCGCTAGTAAAAGTGAGAAAGTAAAACCGTTATTATCTTTTATTTATTTTCTTATATGTAACTGTTATTGTCTGGTTTGCTAGAATATTGTAAATCTAAAATGTATCTGTAGATCCAACCTGTTGTTCCAAGTAATGAGCAACATTTGTGTTCTCTGTAATTTTTAGTGCTTCAATAAATCTCTCATAAGCCTTTTCTCCTCTAGATGGTAGAAAAGACAAAAGCTCCTTCGTCTGTTTTTGTCTTCCATTTTTATGCTGTAAAAATGCAATATTAAATTCAATTTACTTTCTAATTTCTCCATTCATTTATACATTGCCCTTCCAATCCAAATGGAATTTTTCATCGGATTCTGACCCTTACATCTTATCAGATGGTTTGTTACGGTTGTAGGAAGGTAGCATAAAGGCAAGTTATTTTAATAACTTATTTTATGCAGATGTTAGAAATCTTTAGTTTTATTCTAATTTAATTTTGTCTTCCCCCTGCACTAGATCTTGTGTGTCAGGATTTACACTACACGTCACAGGATACACATTCTTGATAAGCAACACGATCGATATTTATGTACACAAGATTTTATTTGAGTTTGATCTAATTTTTTTTCTCCCTCCATCGCCTTTTTTCAACTCCTCTTCTTAATTTAGAAATTTGTTGTTTTTTGCTTCTGTTGTTAAATACTATGTGATTTGTTTTGGTTACTATGACGTTTTTGGCTTGACTTAATTAACCCCTTTTCTAGGCCAAGCTATTATATTATAGATTATGTTATGCTTCAATAAATCTCTCATAAGCTTTTTCTCCTCTGTTTGGTAATGTAGACAAAAGTTCCTTCGTCTGTTTTTGTCTTCCATTTTTATGCTGTAAAAATGCAATATTTAATTCAATTTACTTTCTAATTTCTCCATTCATTTATACATTGCCCTTACAATCCAAAAAAGAACTTTTCGTCGGATTCTGACCCTTACATCTTATCAGATGGTTTGTTACGGTTGTCGGAAGATAGCATACATATAAATATATATATATAAACAAGTGTAAATTGAAATCTTCGTTCAAACCTATGATTGTGTTGGATAAAAACCGCAATTCTTATACGTTTGCATGTAAAACAAATTTTATTGCAGAAGGGTCTAAATACAGCACAAACAACATTTTCCAAAAGACCAAAATACCAAGAAAGTGAAACAGTATATTTTAACAAAACGCATTTGACTTGACTAACAGGTCAAACAACTGATGTTCTTAAACCCTGTTGACTGCCATTAGCGATTGCCAAATACATTTATCTTAAGACGTAACAAAATGGATCTTAATATTAATTCAATACTAAACAGAAAACAATAAACTTGTGGCACAGATGTCATGCCACAAACATGAGGTGTCAATTCTTTTTTTGTACACCAGATCGGGATTTCGACAATAAATTTTTAAAATATGAATTAAAAAAAAGCCGTAACTGTTGTAAATCAATCGCAATGCCGTTACATCCACTCGATAATTTGTAAGCAATAGAGACGATTCTTTTGTTCAAAGTTAATAATTGGAAAATCAGTTTAACCAGTAGTTAATTCTGTGCAACGTTTTGAGCAACCCAGTCCAGATATCTAAAACGGGGTCTGAGAGGTAAGTTGATTTTGTATATTAAGAGTGCGTTTTCTCTCTGACAAACCTTAATTTTATCCCTGATTTCTTGTGTAAGTATATCATCAATCTCCAAATATTCACATATCATGTCCACGTTATACAGATTTTCCACCATGTGTTCCGAACAGGTCTGAAGAATTTGGCTGTGTTTCTCTTTCATACCTTTTTCGATGTGACTCTGTAAAACAACATGACAGACTACATATAATTATGTATAAGTATATGTTCGAGCTCTTGCATTTGCCGTAAATGATAAATGTTGAATTTTAACAACGTTTTGTTTGCTCTTATTTTTGCGTATGAATTCACATTACTATAAGACGTGTCACGGTACTTATCTATCCCAAACTCATGTATTTGATTTTGATGTTATATTTGTTATTCTCATATGATTTTGTCTAATGCTTAGTCCGTTTCTGTGTGTGTTACATTTTAATGTTGTGTCGTTGTTCTCCTCTTATATTTAATGCGTTTCCCTCAGTTTTAGTTTGTTACCCCGATTTTGTTTTTTGTCCATGGATTTATGAGTTTTGGACAGCGGTATACTACTGTTGCCTTTATTTAGGATAATTCTGAAAAGAAGAATGTGACAGGTATAACAATAAAGATATGGACATATAGACACAGGGTTGGTTGCTATTGTTGTGTTGAAGGAGAAACATATCTTGGTTCTGGTGGTGCATGCCCTTATGTTATTGTTTTTATCTTTGATAAACAGTTGTCTTATTGGCACTTATACCACATCTTCTTATATCTGTATTAGAAAGCAGCTAGTAAAACACTGCAAAATTCACCACGACTTACACGAACTCTCACATAAGATGATCCAAACTAGGTACATGTAGAATGTAGTTCGCTCTTGAAGGATAAGCATATCCATCTTTATGTAAACATCATCTAATTGGCCATTTTAATCAAGTTGACTTATTTGTAGATCTTACTTTGCTGTACATTATTGCTGTTTACAGTTTATCTCTATCTATAGGAATGTTCAAGATAATAACCAAAAGCTGCAAAATTTTCTGAAAATTACCAATTCCGGGGCAGCAACCCAAAAACGATTTGCCTGATTGGTCTGACAAGTTCAGGGCAAATAGACTTTGACCTAACGAACAAATGTATCTTCGTAAGATTTGCTTTAAACAGTCAGGGGCATTACTTAAACAAGTATTTTTTTTTAGTTACTTATATAGTTTTTTTTTTTGTTTTCAAAAATTATAAAATTACTCAATAGAGTTATTTTTAATTTCAATAGAAGCATTGACTAAATGTAGTTTTCATAAATTTTTAAATTATTTTATATCATAAAATGAACAATTCATTAGATTTTAGAGGAGAATAGGGATAAAGGGTTACTTTAAAAAAATAATGACAAAAATATTACTTGAATAAGTTATTTTGTACATCTTTGAAATAATTAGTAATAACACTTATTTAAGGAACATATGTAGTTGTTTTGGGTTACAAATTATAAATAACTTCAAGTCTTAATAATTCACAAGTTTCTATCTATTTATATCTGTCTACCTTCAAGATTTTTGAGGAAAATGATATTTTAATAGTCCCAAGAGACCAATCTTTGACCCAAAAGCCTCGAAATGAAAGATAAGTGCGTCAGAAAGGCAATTAGTGTTTCAGAAAGATTCGATTTTATATTTCACGGGAAAAATAACCAGATGACCGTGAAAATTTGTTAAAGCTAGTAAAATCTGTATAGTTGGACACCTATAAAAATAATGTTTAGAAAAGTTACTTATATAAGTAATATTTGAAATAGCCTCATTTTCAACATTACTTGTATAGGTAATTTTAAATGTTACTTGTTTAAGTAATGCCCCTGACTGTTAAATGATTTTGTTTCTGAGATTTTAGCCAAAAATTGCATTTCACCCTATGTACTATTTTTAGCCATGTCGGCCATCTTGATTCGCAGGCAGGGTTATCGGACACATTTTTTTTAAACTAAATACCCCAATGATGATTGTTGACAAGTTTGGTAAAATTTGTTTTAGTAGTTTCAGAGGAGAATATTTTTGTACAAGTTAACAAATATTTAAGACAAATTGACAAAATGTGAATATAAAGGGCAATAACTCCTTTAGGAGTCAACTGACCATTTTGGTAATGCTGACCTATTTGTAGATCTTACTATGCTGAACATTATTGCTGTTTACAGTTCATTTCTATCTATAAAAATGTTCAAGATAATAACCAAAAACAGTAAAATTTCCTTAAAAAATACCAATTCAGGGGCAACAATCCAACAATTAGTTGTCTAATTCGTCTGAAAATTTCAGGGCTGATAGATCTTGACTTGATAAGGTTTAAATAGAAACGCAATAGACATGTGTTTGTATATCTGGGTATTTTATTTAGATATAGTGGCTATTTTACATATACCCAAGAATCATTAGTAAAATAAGGTCGTAAAGCCTTATTGAGTTTGTATTGTGAAAATATCGAAAAAGTTCAAATGTGATTATATCGAAAAAATCAAATAAAATTTTTAAACGTATTTTTAAGGTTAAATCATCTACTTTTAGTTATATGGTTCACTGAGAGTTAGGACTATACCCTACGTTGATATAGAAATATATTATCGAATGTTAAAATATTGGTTTTAGTTATTATGTTCGGATAACTGTATTCTTAAATGCTTTAATGAAGACATGCTTGAGAGATGTCATAAAAAACCAAACGACAAATATAACTGAGCCTGTTGAATTAGATACATATTATACATGTACGGATTCCCGAATGTATGGTTACATCAGGGAGTTAAAAATGTGGATTTGTTTCTAATTGAATTTAAAGATAGAGTAAAGGGTAGATTTCATAGTAAAATTAACTCATTTATTGGAAGATTCGCCAGAATGTATGTTTTATAAATATGTATTTGAACCCAAAATGTTATAATTTTGTTAAGAGCATGCTGTAAATTATATTTATAAACCATTTAATTGAAAATACCGCATATCTGCTCATTGTTTAAATATAGAAACTTGTAGGTTTTATAATATTGAGAGACATCTGAGACTTTGTAGTATGTGTGATTAACAAGTAATTGAAGATTAATATCATTTTATTCTAGTATGTGAAAAGTATAATGAGCTTCGAAATTTATCAAACCATATTATTGGAGAAAACCTTAATTTTAATTCGTACAATTGCTATCTGTTCATAATGTAAAGGAACTAAACAATTCAAGGAAGTGTTTCTTTTTGGCCGAGAAGGCACGTAATTGAATTCATTTATAAATGATCAATAGGTGTTATATATTATCATTATCTACTGTACTGTTATATTGGTATACTTACGTAATTATATGATTATTTGACTGATTGTTTAAATGTATTATATATATAAAATAAAGTGCACGTAAAACAAACTTGTTAAAACTGAATTAGACGCCCGTTTACTGCTGACTTAACGGACACCGAGTTTACTCGGGTAGACATTAAAAATTACCATTTTGACTGCGTTAACGTAACAATGTTAAACATGAAAGTTGAAGGTAAATGACAAATATGTGGACACGGCGCAAACATTCGTATACTTATTGCAATCCTTGGTCTGCACCCAACTGTATATACTGTTTATTAAATCTGCCATCAACATGACTATGTTTAATCTTCTATGTTTTTTTATTACTTGATTGTTTACACGATTTTCAGTACTATTTTACATTTTGTTGTGGTCTGTTTTATTGATAGCAAGGCCGGTGCCTGGACAGAAGCTGGAATTCGTTAGGAAAACAGTATTTCATGATCAATAATGATTGCCACATGTTTGATTTCAAACTCACAACCTCAGTGTTTACAATATAGGTATACAGTAGTTCGACCACTTATACCACTCAGCCAACGAGGCCGACACAATATTGAGCAATATAAGTACATATAAACTCAATTTAGATTATAACCTGAATCAGTTACAATGTTTGTACAATATTTCATGTTCGATAGAAAAAAGCATCTTAAAAATTAAAACTAGTTGTGAATTATCTATGCAGAATTAAACAACTTAAATGCTTTGTTTCATATTACCAACCTCCGTGCTTTCAACTGCCCATGGAAAACATACTGTTGCAGATTCGTGTGCTTTCTGGTGATGACTACAGTAAATTTTGGTATGATCTTTTAGCTGTTTTAAGGAGAATGCATCGGTATGACAAGGACAGTCGCTGCATTTGAACATCTGCTCATAAGATAACTCAATTCCATATCTTTTCTTTAAATTTACTATTTTTCTCCGCATATCTTTGCGAACACCAGAACACACTTCTAGCAGATCTAGTGTTTGCTTAGAAAACGACACAATTTGAAGTGCTATTGTATCAATGGACATTGTCATCAAAAGTTTATCACATTGTGAGCTGTCAAGATCAAAGACACATAACCCTCTATATAACGCAAACTCAGATTTCACTCTCGTAGGACGGTACGTTTTCATCAACCAAACCAATAAATGACTAAAGAAGGACGGTGGAAGAAATTTAAATTTCATACAAAACCAAGACGTTCTTTGACAATTAGTGTTTACTATACCAATGTTCATACAAACAACTGAAAGAGAAGATGATGGAAACATACTTGGCATTATATATGCAGTTTCTCCCTCTATTTGCATCAATATGTCAAATTTTTTCATTACTTCCAGCAACTGCTTCTTTTGTGTAAAAAAAAAATCGCCACCTTTTAACTTAAAAAGGGTATTGATCAAAAGATCGCTTATTTCTCCTTTGTTCTTTACAAGAGTCCAGTCCGAGCTTATTTGACGTTTTTCTATAGGACTTACATCATGAACATCATCAATATTAAATCTGTCTGACACTAAGCAACGGAAAGCATTTGCCAACCATTGAGGCTCTAGAATGATCAGGTCTGGTATATCTTTGAAGAAAATAATGTTACCGACTTCATGTTGAAAATGAAGAAACGTTGATACTTCCCCTTCGTCAAATATCTCAATTTCAGGATGTTTAGCCATCTTGGTCATATCATTAAAAGATATAAAATGCTTCCCGCTATCCCTATTAATATTAATCAAGCGTTCTAAAAGGATCCATTTCAAAGGAACTAATGTACCCCAAAGCGGCATTTTTTGTGCAATTTCAGATATTTTTGTTCGTATCTTTTCAAATATTGTATCAGGATCTTCAGTATTCGATATGCAATATTTGTGTCGATAGTGTTGGTACTTTTCCTGCTCTCCGTGAAGTTGTGATAATTGATCACCAAGATACTTTTTTCTTTCCTGTAGTTCGTTCTAAAATACATATGTTTTTAAAGATCATTATTTATATTGTCTTACAACCAAACACTTAAAAACAAAGCACAAATTGTATCTGTTGAACAGTAATGTAGTCTCAATGTATGTTATCAATCAGTTATCCCCATTAATTTACATACAACTATGCATATGACCTTTTAATGTACCGATAAATACACTCATGCTGTTGAAACCATGAATATGGAACCAAGTCTTAACACGAATAAATATAGTTCAACGATACACATATACAATTGTTAAATCCACAAAGAAGCGCACAATTGAAAATGGGAATTAATGCTAGAGACACTTCGATAAAAGAACTTGTTATTTTACGCTTTGTCATTTCGTGTCTTTTTTGTAGCTTACTATAGAATGTTTGATTTGTTCATTGTTGAAGGCTATACGGAAACCTATAAATTCTTTCATCTTTTGCATTTTTCTTCGCAAATTAAGTTGTTTAAAAAAGAAAGCGAAAGAGTAGATATTGCGTGATTGCAAATGACACAGAAATTAGCAACTATAGGTACCCGTATGGCCTTCAATTACTTGTAAAGCCTTTACCGCAAAGTCGTCCATAAAAGGCCCCGAATTGACAAATGTTAAACAATTCATACGAAAAAAATAACGAAAGAAATTATGGACAAAAAATATAGGTGAAAAACAAATGTGTTACACGGCAACAAACGACAACCAATAAATTACAAACACTGGACCTGGTTCAGGTCAACCGTACATAATGTGGTGGGGTTAAATATGTTAGCCGGATTCCACCCTCTTCTGAACCTTGGACAGTGGTGTAACAGTATAACATAAGAATGAACTATAAATATCAGTTGAAAAAAGGTTCAACTCATCATATGAATACATCTAACAAAACAAAGAGTGGAGGTGGCCGGGTATTTCCAACAACAAAATATACACCAAGTAAAGATCGAAAAGTACTTGCAGTTACTGAAAGCCAACTACAACTTATGTATCTAAGACATAATTGTCAATCCGTATACATCAACCATCCAATTGACTGAGTGTAAAGGCGTCATAAATAGTCAGAGAAAAACATGACTTTGTGCAATGCCAAGATTGAGGTATCGACATATTGTAGATCCGTAAATGTATATATGTACATAACAATAAAATTTAGTTTGCTTTTCGTTTACTGATAACAAAATCAATGAAAATACCAAAAAAACAATACTCAATGATTTTGTTTACAGTATCAGGATCGTTTTTACATTTCCGGGTATCGTATACAACATCTTCATAAAAATGAGGATGTGCTGTCCCTTTTCAAAATAAGATTTTATAGGTACAATAATGTAAAACCAAACTTCAATACTGAATCTTTATAGTAAATGTTTTAAGTAATACGTGGTAACAAAATGTCGTTAATAGTTTACCAGTTATACACAGAATACGTACGATGTATTTAACAGACACGGTCATAGCGAGTCAGTTGTGAAATATTAAAACCGTAAGATGGTACCAGAGGAACGTTACCATCAAAACAGAAACTTACAAATATAGGTAACAAAAATTCGTCCCTTTTGTAGAAAGACAATAACAATCAAACCAAGGCGTAAACAAAGACTCGTAAAACCAAAAGACATTTACATCAACAGTTATATATAATAAATAAGAAACAACAGTAAAAACCAGGAGTGAAATCAGGTGTTCCGGATAGATAAGCATTTCCTGCACCGTATACGGTACCCATCGTGTTATTTCTTTGTTCAGTTCGGTAACAAAAATGTTTGTGGGAAGTTTCCGGTATAAAACGGAAAATATATAAATATAGGAAACAACAATTATAACCGTTTACGTCGGATTTATTTAAAGCACCTTTCTTCTGATAAGTTTTGGCAGTATATTTAGAAATCTCTTGATTGTTTAACGACAAAATATCATCAAGATAACGGTTAATGTTATTGAATTTATATATTGAATGCAACTTGAACCGGTCTTAACTGAGTTTGGTCAAAAACTGTGATTCATATCAGTACAAAAACAAGCCTGCTATAATAGGGGCGTAATAAGTGCCAATAGGAATACATACAACCTGTCATAAACTTTGTTGTCGAAATGTACATATGACATGAGTGAAAATTATAGCTTCAATGAACCAATCGTACCTCAAATAAGTATATCTAACATATTTTTAGGGACGAAGGCTTTACACCAGTGGCAGCAAATATGTTTGCATTCAGACTTACCAAACTAAATTAAATAGGAAAACTTTTTTAAGGGAAAGTATAGTGAAAAGAGTTGAACAGTTATAAATATCAAAAATTTCACCAGAACCAAAAGGACCATTAAAAACACGCAATTTATCTAAATCATCAAAAGAATGGTTTACACTCCGAACATAATTGATTCCATTATCTTCATTTTACATGTTTTATTACAAAAGTGTATGATAACCTCTTTAATAGTACTTCAGGGACTTGTTCAAAGCACAGAAAGATAAGTCGTAGAATACTTACTCGAGATTGAACGATATTTACCTACTTTTTGTGTAGTTTAGATAACCAATACATGTTAGGGACCTTCAAATGTTCCGAAGAAGGCTTTAGCTGTGATGTGGTAATGCTATATTTGTTTACTATACGACTCTCTGTGGATTGCACTGGTGTGTTGATTTTCGGTACAGAGACATTGCCTTGTCACAATCGTAGGGCGTTTCTCAAGTTGTTCGATTCGCCCGTGTATTTAACTACGTATTTAATTTTAATTAAAAGAAATATCTCTATTATCAAAAATGATTACACAAAACTATTCATAACATTTTATCATCGATACAAGGAATGGAACATCATTGGAAATAAACACATTCATTCTAAAACCAGTTGTTGACATGATACGGGTTATGTTCTTCTCATATATTTCATGATAGCATCATACTAAACCCCTAACAGGAGGGGCTGTACTTGATATTCAAATGATGATGACATACTCTTGCAATTGTTTAAATTTGGGGTCTGGAGCTGGCATATCAGTTATTGCTAGTAGTCCTTTTTTTAATTTATGCATCATTGTCATTTTCCTTACTTTATTTTGTTCCCTATGCTCACATCGGACTCACTTCTTTTTAACTGATTTAACCGTATCGTTGTGGTTTTTTTAACTACATTGGCTAGAGGTAAAGGGGAAAGGTTGAGATCTAACTAAACATGCTTCACCCCGCCCAATTTTTGTCAGGCCCTTATTAGACGTGTATGATTTTTAATTTCAAATCATATATATGTTTTGGAGTTCAGTATGGCGTTCATTTTCACTGAACTAGTACATATTTTTCCTTATGGCCAGCATTCTCAATTTTAGTATGAGTGAATCAATATCAATTTTAAAAAAAAATGTCACTTTTAATTACCTGCCATTACTGTATAGAATCCATATCATTCTTTGTTAATAAATCTGTAAGCGGGGTTGGTAAGCTTATTGGGGGAAAGAATCCTTTCTGAGTATCGTATAAAGTACTACCATACAAACGAATTGAAAGTAGCTATCACATATCTGAATTGTTAAGTCGTTTCCTTATGTAGAAAAAAGTGGATTGAAACTGGTTTTATGGCTAGCTAAACCTTTCACTTGTATGACCGTTGCATAAAAATTCCATCACACTGACAAAAAATATGTGAACAAAACATTTCAGTTAATGTTTTGACAAGATTGTGAAATAGAAAATCTGGGATTAATATTCTTTTAATAGTAGAACGATTATTTTTTAAAATCAAATACGTTGCAGAGCCAGATATTAGTAGTACTTTTGCTAATTAATATTCATAATATGTATATGAAAATTGTACCACGTGATAACAGTTTTAACTTGACTGGTTTGATATCATTAAAATCTTTAAAACACGGATATTATAAGTTGCCCGTTACAGAAACCTTGTTTTTAATAACTCTGATGTTTCCGTAAAGATGTCAGGCGGTCAAAATCAAAACAATGAACACGAATTTAGTGATTTTTCTTGTTTTTGTGAGTTTATTCTTCTTGAAATAGGGGCATTTTAAATTAAAGTGGAAACCTAGAGTTCAACGACTACATATACAAGGTTTGCACTTGCTTATTCTTTGGACATTCAAGTTTCAAGATTCATCCCGGCAAACTGTAATGACCTTGTTAGCCAATTTTCAACACGAAGTTTGCAAATTTGACGTTCGTTTCAGCCATTTTAGCCTGTATTTTATACTGCAATGTTAAAAGCCTCTTGCTTCGATTTTTAAAATAGTTCAGGAACCTTAATTTCTGCAACGACAGTCATTATGTATTGTTTAAATGGTGTATATTGTTATGTATATTTATTTTCTGTCCCCGCAACTTGTCTATCACTTAAACTAAAGTTAAAACAGACATTTTTTTTTTCAAAATTCCCTATCATTTCAATATAAGTTCCGTGACCCGTTTCCGATTTCTTTAGTATAATATTCAAATAAACAAAGTGGCGTTGATTTCTGGATATGGTAACGAGTGAAACAAACATGTGGAGATATGCAAACTCCATACGATAGTGTCAATGCAAGTCACATTTTCCAACGGATAATTACTAATAGGCAGTGTCCATTGTTATAAGTTGTTTTGAGAAGGTTCGGCAGGCTTAGTATCTTTAGTGTACATTCTGAGTTAACATTACTAAATGATCATCCAAATATCTAAAAGGGTTTCTTAATTATAATTTTGTGGATCAAATGTTGTTCACTGTTTTTTTTTCTAGCCTGATTTCTTTGATGGGTTTTTACTATAGCGTCGAAGTCTAAATTTTATGATCTGCTACATAAATCTTATTTGTGTTCTATAGCGCTATCCAAAGTCATAATGTGCGGGTTTTTTTTTTAAATATTAATATTAGATAAGGATTAGGTTGAATAGTAGTTGCAGATACGGCCAAATTTCTGTAAAAAGTCTATTTGGTGAAGTGATTGCCACTGATCAAAGATCTGGTACTTCTTCGACTCTTCATTCTATAATTGCCTTTTACCTCAACTTTGGAAAGTACACTATCATTTTCATCGTTTCTTATCACGAATAAAATGAAATCTCCCTTCCACCTTTTTAGTGGGGTTCATGTTGATCAATATGTCGTTTTTCTCATGTCATTGTCAGTTGTGCGTTTAGATTTTGTGTTTTGAGCTTGAAATTCTCTCTAGTTTATTCCGCCACTCATGAAGCAGATACATAAATATTGTTATGCAGAATAATTTCTTACCTGGTCATACCGATCTTTTCCAGTGAAAACTACTACTACTGGAGGGTCCATTGATGCCTCACCATCCTGTGGGTCGACTGTTCTATAACAATGTATACTATCAAACCAAAAACCAACGTAATCTGAGGAAGGATAAAAAAAAATAAACTAAATTAAAAATCACACAAATAGAATAATCCATCAAAACTGTATCTGACGATCCTTTACGATAGATAATTAAGCTATTATACAATCAATATCATCCTCATACCTAATATGTCATGTACTGTGTAACAAGTCCTGATTATACTGACGAGGAAAGGTGACGCTACGCCATCGACAGCTGAATATTTATTAGTTCAGTCTAGAACAATGAACAGAGTAAAGGTGGTGTTGTCTCGGTATCCCCAAAACATGAGTTCGAATCTCGAAGATGGAATAAGAAAAAGTTGATTTCGTAAATTTGAAGATTGAACATTGTTGATCTGATATTTAGAATAATTGAGTATAAAATATATATCAACTGTTTACGGAATTTCTAGGATTTTTTACCAAACAAGGTTATAAGAAATAGGACATTGATGATGGGTTTGCGCGTTCTAAAAATAATAGCCTCATTGACCTAGTTTAGTACTTACGGAAAAGGGAAGCGATATGATCCAGTTTACTATAACATACAATCCCGCTTTTACTACTGTGGATTCATTTATTTTCGTGGGTACCAATTTTTGTGATTTGAAGACACATGCATATTTCTGAATATATAATGTCGTGGTTTTGTCTAAGTCTTCTTACATTCTTTTAGAAAATTTTCAATCCGTTGAACATTTAAATTGATGGTTTCCCTGTACCCTCGAAATCCACGAAAATTGGTATCCAACGAATATTAATGAATCCACAGTAACCTTTCTCGTGTCATCCGTGTCAATTGGCCGATAATTGCCAAACACAAAAAAATATTTAAGATATTTCTTAAACCTTCTGTCTTAGCTTTTGAGAAATCTAGAAGTCTGAAAGACTTATTTGTGAGAACTGATATTTCCCCTATAAACAGTTCTTTAACTGCAGGAAAGTGCAAGTTGTGTGGTAACAGACGGCGTCTGACTTGCCAACTGATGCTGAATACTCATTCTACTAGGCCATAAATATATTTATATATAAATCGAATTGTTAAAAGTCTTGAGTATAGACAAATATATCGAAATAAAAAAGTCTAATACTGCCAGATAATGCATATATTATACAAGTATAGCCTTTGTATGAGGTCGATACAAGGATATATTGACACCTTGGATTACATATTTCAAACGATTGCACTTGGCATAAACATATTGATGTAATAAACGAAAAGGCATACACACGACTGAATGTTAAAAGAAAATTTAAATTAATCCTAGACAGACGAACACTCGAGACAATATACCTAACATATATCAGACCATTATTAGAATAGGCTGATGTCATCTGGGACAATAACACACATATTTTGAATGATTAGATTGAAAACGTACAAAAAGAGGCTGCAAGGATCGTAACTGGGGGTACAAGGTTTGTGTCCCTAGAGAGATTATATTTCGAAATGGGTTGGGAAAAGCTTAAAGATCGAAGGAAGGCCTACGGATTAATTTACTTTTACAAGATGAAAAATAATATTGCTCCGGAATATTTATCAACCTTAGTTCCAGTATCCCATGCAACCATACATAATCATAATACGAGAAACTCGTCCCTAATCCCCCTGTTCGAACAAGAACAGCCCTGTATTCGAATTATTATTAACCGACAACTGTACGTTCATGGAATCTCCTCCCTGAGAATGCTAAGACCATTACTTTGGTAGGGGCATTCAGGAATTGTGTCCAGTCTCGTGTGACTAAACCTCCAAATTATATGTACATTGCTAAGCGATTAGGTCAAATGTACCACTCAATAATTCGTATGCAATGCAGTTCTCTAAATCAACATATTTTTGTTGATGTGGTGCTATAGAAACAACAGCGCACTACTTGTTGCACTGCCCCCGTTTTCACATTATGCGTGAACAGCATTTTTATAATATCAATATAATACATTTATTGTTTGAAGAACTCTTGCTACACGGTTCAACGGATTTCAGCTACGAACAAAATATTGAAATATTCTTGGCAGTTCAAACATGTATACTCATGCAGTAGCAAACGATTTGTCATATGATAGCACACATCCTGTTCAACAAGTAAAACTTATATCTTAAATAAGTGTGTCCGTTCAGAAACATTCGCTTTATTATTGAATTTCCGATGTATATTTTTTTTTCTTCTTTCTTATGTGTTCACAACCTTATTATATGTTTTGTTTCTTTCCATCGAGTGAAACATTGTTATCTTTTTAACATTCTACTCCTTGAGTATTACAATAAAAAATGTTCTTATTTGAATTAGGAAACGGATTAATATAAGCTAACTACTTGTTTCTGGATCCTATTAATTATTTAACTTGTATATTATGTAAATGCCTATTTGTGTACATCACTCTACCTGAATTTAATTAATAACATATGTTTACACTAAGAAGTATATTGACTGTGGACGAAGTCCGAGGTCATTATACTTCTTTGGGTCGATATATCCTGTATTGACCTCATATGTAGGCTATAATTGTTATATTATTAATTTTCCGACCATATTTGTATCAAAATAGTGATTTGATTTTGTTGGAATTTTATATCATATTGTCTCATAGACAATAACAACATATAAGTTGTTATTAGTATGGCACCCTCAACGGAGTTGGGGTGACATATTGTTATTGTTCGTTTCTTTTTTTTTCTTATTATTATATTTATTCTTCCACACTTTTTTGTCCATGCTATTTCTCAGAATTGGCTTGAACAATATTGATGAAACTATACCATTATGTTGACCACCACATTAAATAAAGCAGTGGGGTATGGCATCATCAAGATGGCTACCGTTGCCATGTAAACGAAACAAATGTGAAAATTCCTGTTTTTTTTTTGGTGAACTGTTTGGATATGCTTGAACTCAGAAAAATTATATTTTAATACAATGTAGGTGCCCACTATATACAGGTGTTGGATGATTTTGACACTCATTGGAACTACTATGTTGCCATGGAAACTACACCAAATTTTTTTTAAAATATCAAAATGTTTCAAACCTAATGAAACTTCACAATAACGATGAGCAACATTGGAACATGTGGAATTTGGCGTTGGAATTTCCAAAATATCTGTTGTTACCATGGAAATAATGCAAAAAGGTCAAAACTCTCAAAAAAAAATTGAAAATGCTGCAAACTGGATGAAACTTTACAGAAAGGGTCACTGGCATAAGAAGAGTTGACTATTGCAGTTGGATTTTTTAAAATGGCCGCCGTAACCATGGAAACAACAAAATTGTTTAAAATATCAAAATGCTCCAAACTTAACGAAACTTTACAATAATGATAATTTGCATGTGTAGATACATTCTTTGACCTTGGAATTTTCTAATTGGCTGCCGCTCGCCTGGCAATGGGGAGAGGGTGCCATCCGCTATTGCTTGCAATGGCAAATCTAGTTTTATTTACTTTTTTTCACATCTCAGTATGTATTTTAAGATTGTTTTTCTTCAAATAATCGATCATAGATATTTTGTATAAAGCTCTTAACAATATCATGAAATTCATTACATGACGTCACAAAGTAATCGGTTTTTAGATATAATTCTAGAAATAACCGTGCAATATGTCTATTGCTATCCGCCGTTTTCTATCTACCTTCGAAAATATAGTTTAACATGTGGTTAAAATATACGAATCAATAATATTATTTAATATTCACAAGTACTTTCATGCTTTGCAACAATCTTCAGGTGAAAGGCGAATAATTGTAACAATAACACGCGTACGGTAGTTAAGTACGTAAAGTCATAAAACAATTACAAATAATACCAGGATTACATTAAGTATTTATGCCAGATGCGCGTTTCGTCTACAAAAGACTCATCAGTGACGCTTGAATCCAAAAAAGTAAAGAAGGCCAAATAAAGTACGAAGTTGAAGAGCATTGAGGACCAACATTCCTATATATAATTCGTATAGATAACAGGCCATCAATGTTAGATCTGTATATTTGCCTTCGCAATTGTTTTGTTTTTCCCTCGCCGGTATTCAAACTTATGCTACTGTGACATCGCAACAAATCGTCTGCACTATGTCGGCTCGCTAGACCTAGCTAGGCTATATTTTAATAATTCGTCTGAACATCAGTCCAACAATGTCAGATCTGTAAATCTGCTTTCACAAATTCTTTAATCTTCCATCGCCGGTATTCAAACTCATGCTACTGAGATATCATGGCACCAGTTAGCCTTGCACTAGTTCACTCGACCATCTAAGCTTCACAAAAATAAAGCTTGCCGGGTGTTACCTCGTCGGTTTTAATCTAGCGTCGTAACATAGTACATGATATATTAGACATGAAGATAGAATTGTTACAGATCAGCTGAATTATCTATTGTAAAGGATCCTACAAATTAATGTAAGATGCAGTCACAGAAATAATTATATTTATAAGTACGTCTGAACCAGTGACGACTCTACAACAGATTGTATCGATCGGATCACCAACGTTGGTGATGGTAGTACAAGGCTGAAAATGCATCTGTATTCATAATAGGTCTTAACGTCATCCCAACAATGTTAGATCTGTAATTTTTTTTTTGCAAATATTATTTACTCTTCCCTCGTCGGAATTCAAACTACTGAGATTTCATGGCACCAATTCGCCTTACTATGCTCAACGCGCTAGACCACTCGACTACATAATAATAATAAGAATGATTATTTAAAAATTATGCGAGATATTTGTTTTAACCTAGGCCGTGTTATCTTTATGAAGAACAAAAAGACCAACTATGTCAATTTGTCTTTTTTGTTTAACGTGGACAACTAGTTTAAAGTTTGAAAAATTATTTGAAAGAGAATAGATGAGTAGAAAAATAATAAACGTATAAAAATCAAAGACTCTGTATGGCGGAGATTTGTTAGAACTAGTGGACTCCTAACAACAAGTTAACAATTAACAAACATGATTATGTATGACGATAATTATTCACTTTGTTTCTGTGGCTTTAAACTCAGGTTTATATTTAAAAAACTGACAAAGCCTGGAATTGTACTGTTGTGTATATGCGTTGGATACACAAATGGGCTTTTTAAAAACTAATTATGCCAAAGCGTGACAAACATTGTAAAAAAAAAGTCATTGCAAATCTATTTTCTATCATTCTCCTTTAATCCAGATACATTCTAATGTACAAAACCACCATGGGCTTTTGCAAAAAAATAATTACAAAAAGATAACAACATTTTATTCATCAGAGTTTTCCAACTTTTTAAAGGAAACAACAACATACTATTATCAACTTACACACATAAATAAGTATAAATAATCATTGTAATTTTTTTGTTTGATGCATTGAAGATAATAAATGATTTCCTGCCATTTTTTCCCCTCATATACAGTTTTTTTTTTAAATACATAAATTTCACCAATTTTTAGTGTTTTCCTTAATATTTAATAACAAAAGCTTAAACTTTATATTAAAATTACAAGAAATCAAACATTTTAAAATTATGATCTCATTACATCGTCTTTTAAAATTTCACACTGATTGCTTCTGTCAATTTTAAGCTTTTTTCGTTTAATAACTACACACATACCACGGTGGGTATGGTTGTCCTGCGAGAGAACGTTCTGTGCTGGTGATTTGGTCCTGTCAGGTGCTGGTGGGTCCTGATTCTGTGCTGGTGGGTTTGTTTACATTGTATCAGAACTGCAATAAAACGACTGTTTTGTTGCTTAATTTTTCTCTGATGCGTCATAAGTACCATGCAAAGTATATTACAACAATATTATATTGCAAAAGTCGTACAAGTTCGTTAAACGGAATTGTCCTGACGCTGTGCTGGTGATAAGAAAAACGGTCCTGATTCTGTGCTCCTATGTCCTGGTTCTGTGCCTTTATAGTTTGGTTAAAAGTGGCATATATTCAAGATCATTGATGCTGTACTGTTATTGACTAATTAACTGTTGTCTGCTTTCTTGAAATTGACATTGTTGTGAATCTGTTTACTGTTATTATGAGAGAAAAAATACCCCTATTTTTTATATTTTTTTTAAATTAACTGTAATCTTATTTATTGGCCTGTTAATGGAACCCTTCTTGCCCCTTTTAAGATAAGAAAATATGTTTACAATTTTAGGGATTACGATCATTTTGCAAGATCACCAAAATACGTTGTAATTTATACAAATGAATACTTATATAAAGTAGATGATGTGGTATGTTTGCTGTTAATGGACAAATTTCCATAAGAAACCAAAGGAAGTATGTGTTAACAACCATACGTCATCGTACGACCTTCAACAATTATAACCCATAAAATAAAAATGTAAAAGGTTTTGCATAAAAATGGAGAGTAAAAATATAGAACAAAGGACTTGATGAGCGTTTGAATCATATGTCTTTAGCAGCTTAAACGCATTTGTTTGTGAACAATTTAGTACTGACTATAAGAATGGCAATAGTATTGCGGGTTTGTTTGTTTGGTTATTTTTGGAGGGGGATGGGGGATAATTTAGAGCGAGGTTACAGTGAAAGTTTTTTTTAAGGGCCTTAATTATAATTGAAAATGAGTAAATGGAAAAAATACCTAACTAAAATACACTTTTATTTTAATATTGGTAATATCACTAAGCTTTTAAGTTTTGTGTGTCAAACACACCATCTCTGTAGTAATACTCCTTACTAAGATATTTCACTTCATTTTTTTTTCTGCATTTTTTGATATTGTGAATTCTTAGTATTAATTTATTATATTAAAGTGTAGCCTTAATTTATATTTAAAAAAAACTGAATCTAAAGCCAGATATATCAAACATTTTTGTTTCCATCTATCCGTTTTCAGGACTTTAACAATCAACGTAAACACGCCTTGAAAGTAAAATGCGTACTGGGCTGTCTGTAATCGACCATTTTTAGACACCCTCCTAAAAAAAACAAGCCGAGGGTGGGGGTTCAGAGATGCAAATTAAGTACTTAGATCAATATGATATCTTTTCGTGTATGGTTTATGACCCCTTCTGTGGCATGTCAATTACGAAATGTGCAAACTGCAATAGTATCAAAACAGCACAGACAATGAATAATAGAGATATAATTTTGTACATATATCAGGGGGAAACTTCTTGCAAAGCATTAATATTTATAGTTCATTATTGTATTTAGTAGAAAAAGAGAATTTGGTGAAAATAAAATCATTTTTTTTGTAGAAAATTCACAGACCTTTGTACAGAGATTTTTGTTATGTTTAGCATGGGATCAACACAAGGGTACATTATCCTTAAAAATCTATTTAAAAGTATTTGAAACTACCGTTTGCTTTGTTAATTGTGCCTTCAATTTCAAAAATTAAAATATTTCGTAGCTTCATACTACCATTTGAGTATAAAACAAGTATATAAGTTTGAAAAAAAATTCTTAGATTAAACACCTACATTTAACTTTAAAAGGTCATAACAGTTTAAAACAATACAAATCTACACACACACAAAACTGGCTTAATTTCAACTGGTTATCAACCCGAATCGCTATAAGATCATATATAACCTCACCTGTGTCGAGGGGTCGTGTGAGGTTCATGTATTGTTTTGGCGTCCGCAATTAGAAAAAGATCTTTTCTGAAATTACTTGACCAAATGTTACCAAATGACTTTTCAAAATTGAATCTAGAAAAAACGATATTTATCAACAAACATGACCACTGTCTGTTAAAATGTATTCGAGTTTTTAGTTACAGCTGATTCCATTGAGTATGTAGGCAAAGGTAATATCTTTGGTTAGCTTGCTTGTTAGCTAAACCGTGAAGTCATTGTTAGGTAAGGTATACTACCCTCCTTTCGAAGTAGCCTGGTCCTACAGACAGAAAAATGTGTCATTTGTCGGACTAGTCTACTCTTAAAGTAGGGTAGTTTACATAACCTAACAATGACTTTTCTGTTCAGCAAGCAAGATAACCAAAGATATTCCCTTTGTCTACACACTCATTGAAGTCGGCTTTAATATTGCAAAAGTTCAAGCAATTAGGGCAAAACTTACCGAGTAAAAAAATCAAAAGGCCAATGTCTATCTACCTTGCACATTTCAGAAAATTCAGATCAGATAACGAAACTGGGTCCAACAACATTTATAAGCAATTTAAGATTTTGACCCTCACAGTTTCCATTCACCACAAATATTCTCGTTACAACGAATCATTTTAAATACAAAAATACCAGTTGCAGCCTTTTGTTTATCTATTAATATATGTATACGGATAAAGTTATGAAAGGCAGAAGGGTCACCAGGGTGAGGAGTCCATGTCATCTGAAATAAATGCTAAGCATAGATCTAGAAAGCGACAGATAATCATGACATTAAAAAAAATCTCTTCTTTTCGACTCTTTTCGAACAAATTGACACATAAAATGAATTATATAGTATTGTGGAATTTTTAACTTGTGTTCAATTCATTGGTTACACCTTTTACTAGGATAACAATCCTGTTAAGTATGAGCTGGGTAAATTATTTCAGAAAAGAAGATGGAAATGTGAAAGTTTCCGTGTGCAACAGCATACGAACAGCTAACATGCCTCGTCAGGATGGAACCTAAACAGTCCACGAAAATTTGATGTAAAACGTTTATTCGTTCCAACAAAGTTATTGAGATTTTGTTGAGGATTTAACCATCTACGACAACAAGATTTTTTTTTAAATTGATAGCTCTTCTATAAATATATGCAAAGCAAACCATTGATCAAATAAATTGCTTGCTATGATTGATTGGATGTTTGTAAACGACAGGTAAGTAGTCTGTTTACTATATACTAGAATTTGTTTGGAAAATAAACATTATATTCAATTCCTGTCAGTTTGTATTTGTCCAATCAAATCCCACTATGTATTGAAACTCCGCCTACCTATTGTTTGAAAACATCCAAGCAAACATAGCAAGCAAGTCAATCAAAGTTTTTTTTTTTTTTGCATGCTTTTATAAAAGAGCTGTACTATATAATCCAAAGAAGCGTTTAAGTCTTTCGCCAAAAAATACTATAAATTTCTTTTTGTCCTATGTAAACTTCCGTACCATTTCCTTCCATTCATGATCATTAAATTGAACTGTAAAATAATTCTTGGTACCTTCTTAATTCCTTTATAAGTCTTATGTAAACATAATTATGACAATGACTGTTGTGAGCACAAGATTCACTGCACACTTTTAAAGTTCTGCTTCACCAAACATTAAAATGTGAACTTAAGTTTTGAGACTTTTTTAATCGACACGATTGGAATTTTTGTATATGAGAACATGGTTTATCTATTAGTTGAAAATGCGGCTTTGAACTAGCTTTCAGTACCTGCGAGCATTCGTTGTTCAATAATGTGTGTCTTTGTGTTATTATTTTATGTGATAAATTGTTGTGTTGGTACACCACTGTAACAATAAAGGAGGAAATGAGGAGGGTTGGTTGGGTGGAAGTGGGGACGGTATGCGGAGCACTAACAAATATGTCTATGCGGCATGGGCTTTGATCATTGTTGAAGCATCAATGTAAGGGGCATTTAATATCTTAATAAAAGTATTCTTATTTTAGATACTATATACTGTTATCTGATATTGGACGAAAGATGTTGCCCTTTTATGTAATTATGTAATACAAGTTACGATTATTTGAAAACACATGTTAAACAGCCAAATGGATGCACAAGAGCTAAAATAGGAGTCATAGATCCTATTGACAACAATTATCTGCCCAATTTTATTGATTTTGTAACATTTGTTTCAAATATGACCAACTTCTTATCCAAAATCACCAGCACCGTATCAGGACCCACCAGCACAATGACAGGACCCACCAGCACAGTATCAGGACATGAATAAATTGAGAAAATGCTAAATTTTAATAAATTGCAATGTTTTTGTCACAAAATAGTTTTGTCGTGCGGATTGCGGTATAGAAAGCGGACTCTATGAGCATTTTTGTTTTATTTTTTCAGCTCTAGATTTTCTGAAAATGAGCAATTTTGTGTTACGCTTACTGAAACAGTTTAGAGGGTCAACTTTTTAATGGTTTACATATGAACCCATAAGAAACAAAATTTAAAAATCTCAACTGTTTTCTTCCATTTTTTATGAGTGAAAACGTCAAAAATCATCATTTTCGTCTTTGTTTACATTTTTTCATTGATCACCAGCACCCGTCAGGACCGAATCACCAGCACAGAACGTTTTCTCGCAGGACAACCATACCCACCGTGCATACGTTTTTGATCCTTTTGTTACACTCTTTATATATTTTTTAGTAACTGTAAGACTGTTCTAAATGGAATGTATACACTGATACTTTTGTACTTTCTGTACTTAAAACCTGTAGTACCGGAAATTAACTTTTAAAATTTAGTACTTTTGGTACAGAAATAATACCAACAGTAATCACAAAGCTCCATGTTTGAAAATCATAACCTTAAGAGATTTGAAATAGACAAACTTTCAAAAATGCTGAAAATGAAACGGTTTAACCAAAAAACTGTAGCACTTAAATTCCAAGTACGAATCAAGTTCTGTAAGAAACAGTTACATAAATATTACAGTAATTTTTAAAGTAACACAATAGTACGGAATATTAAAAGTCGGTTTCCAGATATTTTGTACAGAATTAGTCCTATGCAAAAGTAGCTGTGTAGAAAATCAAATCCAAGAAAAGTAAACAAACAATAACATCACTGTTTCCATAAAAAAAAAAATGAATGTCACAGTAAAACCGTTACACTCTAGATATTTTTGGGTACATTTTTACAGTAATTTTTATACAGAGCATATACTATTACCATCTTTGGTAGTAAGAACCAACTTAGCATAATACATAATCTGACATAAAAACAAGAAAATGACCAAGGTTAAAAGGAAAGACATCTTTTTTTTAAATATACCATCAGCAAAAGTGGAAAATATGTAAGAAATAAAAATTTCAAACTTGTTCTTAGTGTGCTCGAACATTATATGTTTGACAAAAGACTCTACATGATATCAGGTCACTTTTAGGTTAAATATGGTAGCAATAAATTTTGGTCAGGAGCATTACATATGTTACACACCTGACATTTAGTTTCTGATGTAACTTATCTGAAACAAAATTAAACATAATTCCTAATTACAACAATTTTAAAACCTTTACAATGTAATGAGAAAGTCAAAGAGTAGTTAATCTACCTTGCATTTTTTTTTTCTTGACACTTTTTATCTAAGATTCTTAACAATTTTTTTTATACATGTTAAACATGTTAAAAGTTTGCTCTTTGCTTCGAAATTAAAAAAAAAAAGTAAAATCAAGTGACTAGTATGTATTTTTTGTGAGATTGTAAATTTATAATTGATATCACAACTGATTTTCTACACAGCTACTTTTGCATAGGACCAATTCCGTACAAAAAATCTGACTTACTTTATGCTGTCCATAGACATGTAAATATATGGAAAATTTGAGAAAGAAATCCTAGTCAAGATATACTAGTTAGATAAGAGATATTGTTTGGTACTGTATCTGCCCTTATTCATTTCATATCATCAATGAATGCACATGCTGTCTTGTGAATGTCACACTAAAAGCGTTACACTCCTGACATTTTGATGTACATTTTTGGACATTATTTTTTATACCTAGCATATAATTCTACCATCTTTGATAGTAAGAACTAACTTATCATAACACATTATCTGACATAAAACATCACATATATAGTATCACACAAGAGACTGACAAAGGTTAGAAAGAAAGACATATTGTTTTTGGAAATAGCCCTTAAATACATAAATATAAATAATTGATCATGATACAAAGGAATGGATGAATCTATTAACATTTCACATTTTATAAATTTTGACACTAAGTAAACATCAGTATATGTTCAGGGTAAATAACGAGCGTCTTTAACATTAGCTGACTATTATTCATTGATTCATTATGACATGCATTTCAGCAAGTGTGTTGTAAGGATGACTGTTGACGTTTGGAATCAACTTGGAATAGCACAGTGTGCATGTATATACGTACAAAGAATGCATTCACATCCTTAATTTTACTGTTATATTATACTTCAAGCGCGGAAATCACAATGTGATCAATATTAACTCATCGAACTATTAAACAAACTTATAAGTAAGGGTTATCGTACCAATGTTGTAACTAGATCTCTGAATATAGTTTACATTGGCACTTATATCGATTTTGTCATTAGCAAATTAAAATATAATTTAATTTGTATTTTCTTTTCAAACGGGATGTATAGAGATACACACACGTTCATTTTGAAGAAGTACAAAGCTCTGATTCCTTTCACGGATTTGGCTATACTTTTTGGACCTTTTGGATTATAGCTCTTCATCTTTTATCTAAGCTTTAAATTTCATATATTTTGGCCACGAGCATCACTGAAGAGACATGTATTGTCGAAATGCGCATCTGGTGCAAGAAAATTGGTACCGTTAATTTTATTACTTCTAACTATCCTACTACCTTTTGATACATGTATGTTTGGCATTGCACAAGTCACGTCTTCTTTGACTGTTCATGACGTTAAAATACTTATTTACACCTTATATAAGAGAGTTAGATTTTGATTGATTGATAGCCAGTGTATGTCTCGCATATTCTAATATGCTTTCCTCTTTTCAATTGAATGTGCCTGTTTTTCACCACTGCAAGTGAGTTTGCCTCAAAAACCATGGGGTATTGGCCATTTTGGATATTCCTTTATCACCCTCTCGAGCATCTTCTCGACATTTTTTTTTTGATATGACGTTACATACGCGAGACAACGCGTTTTGATACATGTATCATTCCCGTGGTTCTATGATAATATTCTCTTATCCTCA
Source organism: Mytilus galloprovincialis (assembly GCF_965363235.1). Lineage (NCBI taxonomy): Eukaryota > Metazoa > Mollusca > Bivalvia > Mytilida > Mytilidae > Mytilus > Mytilus galloprovincialis. Next base: position 21,532,320 of record NC_134850.1, on the reverse strand, counting down.
AAATTATGCATAAACATGTTAATGTATTACAGGTAAAAACAAATTATCTTCACCTGTACAAAGAGTTTCAATTCATATCTGTTCGGTAAATTAAACAGAAATATCATATTATGGAGGGGTATTTGCGAAAAATACCAATCTTGGGAGCGAATTTACTTCGGCTAGCGGCTAAGGAAATTTTACTGTTCCTCGACTTGTATTTTTCGCAAATATCTCACATGCTATGTCTGTTAAAAACCCCTGGGATTGTTTAGTTGCTTGAAATCTCTGATGCATGATTTTTTATTATTCATTTTTTTTGGCTTTTAACTAGCTGTCAGTACATGTATCTGGGAGTACTTTCAAATCGTACTTTCTTGTTAATTTGACCTGTTGATACTATTTGTAATGTTTTTCTGTTATTAAATGACATCATGGATCTTGTCTATATAATATTTTTTATAATTTAGAATTGAATTACTACAAATGTTCACTTCTTCGTTCTATGAACATCAAAATATTTCATTTCTCCCTAAATACTGTTATGGCAGCTGAACAGGATGTTTTATCTAGCACCCATTGTATAGTTTTATTGTTGATATTCACCCCATTTGCACCAAGTGTTAGATGAGTTTTAATGATATACAAGAAATTTGAAATTCTTGGTTTTCCTAAACAGAAAATATTACGCAAAGAAGAGGAAATACACACAACAAAATTATTTTCATTTACCTGTGTATATTATGACGCAGGTTTTTTTTCAAACGTGATGATTTTCTAAAAAATGTTTAATATTTCACAGCGGTATCATAATTTAACTTTGTTTAAACCTATTAATTTACTTTTTACCTTAATTACAAAATGAATGTATCCCTTATATTTTTATTACAAGATGTAACTATTTATTTGCATTCAGGTATCACAGACACATTTTATTCGTTCATTGTGTGTTAGTTTGAGTTTTCTGATTGAGTTAAGCCTTTCAATTGATATTTGATAGAGTGTCTTTCTATGTTGTGACGTTATATTATTGTTTACGAAAAGGTAGACAGTTATGTACCATTAAAACGTTTAATCCCGCTGAAAATGTTTGCACCTGTCCTAAGTCCGGAATCTGATGTACAGTGGTTGTCCTCTGTTTATGTAGTTTAAACGTGTTTAGTTTCTCGTTTTTATATAGATTAGACCGTTGGTTTTCCCGTTTGAATGGTTTTACACTAGTTATTTTTGAGGCCCTTTATAGCTTGCTGTTCGGTGTGACCCAAGGCTTCATGTTGAAGGCCATACCTTGATCAATAATGGTTTACTTTTTATAAATTATAACTTGGATGGAGAGTTGTCTCATTGGCACTCATGCCACACCTTCCTATAATTAATATCAATGAAATCTTAATAAAAAAATAAGTTTTCGAAATAAGCAATGTTTGTTACAAAAAAAAATGTTAACTGCATATTTGAAACTGTGAATACATTTGGTGCAGCATTATATAGTTACCTTCTTCTTGTAAATCTGAAAGGGAACTTATATCGTCTTCTGTTGTATAGTGTTTTTTTTGTTCTGTCACAAAATCGGTTTTCATATCGACAACCACCAGATAAATTGCACTACTTGTCAAAAATGCCTGATGTGTACAATAAAATTCCTTTTGTCCTGCAAAATCCCATAATCCACATCGAGCGTAGTTATTTGAAGGACTATTTGAAATTGACGTCGTGGTAAAAACATCAGATATTAGATCTGACGGCATAATCAGTTGTTTTGAATTGTTCATATCATGCAGTTCAATGCTGTCTCGAGTTTCTTTACGTCTATCTTTCAAAGAAAATAAAAAAAAAATGTGGCATATTAATCTTGACATAAAGCACAGAAACCCCTTACTTTTAATTTTATATAAAAAGAAGTTCTAGTAATTATAGTATTAAGGAAATTATTGAACTGACATCATTTTAACTGTAAAACACAGTATGATCTTCCGCCCCAGAGTATAAATTTTCTTGGTATATACTAGCAAATGACCGGTTCTAGATTTTTTTGTGAGTTGTAAGTCCCTGATATAGTGTCAGCTCATTATTCAGTGATAAGGTACATGTAGTGTCTTGGTTAATATTAAACTTGTTGAAAATTTCCTGGTAGTGTAATCAGAAATTAACAAGAAATTACTGTTTCTACTACTCTACGGAAGTTGTACCGCATATTAGTACGGTTTTATTTTAATAGGTAGGGGGCTAACCTTCAGGTCTTTGTCATATTCGTAATAAAGCTTGTCATGTGTAAATATGTTTTGGCATCCTTGTGTTTCAATTAATAAATTGGGAGTATTATTGTAATATGTTGATCAGGAGAGGTACTTGATATGCACATAATGCATGCAATTTCATTTCCATTCCATAAATTTATAACTTTTAGCGAAATGTACAGTTGGTACAGTAAACATGGTACTAGAAATGTTCAAACTAAGAACATAATGTATACTCTGCGGCAGAAGAGCATACTGTGTTTATAGTAAAAATTATAGCAAAAGATGAGTTGAACAATTACCATTGGGTATAAAATGTAGTTGTGTATAACATGTCAAAATTTACAGAATCATGGTTCATAAAGAACAGTAAATGTTAAAGTTGAAACATAACGATACAGACCATGTTAATTTTCCACTCATTCAATTTACCATTCAACCATACATCATGTAACAGTTCCATTGGACAATTAAATTTATCAAGTAAATATAATGTATATACAACGGAGGAATACAATTGAAATCTTAAATATTGAAAACAATACAAATAAAAAAAAAGAATACAGACCCATTAAACCGTTCAAAAAACACACGATACATCATTCCTTATGACAACGTACTAAACGTACTAAACATACATATCTAGAAACTATTCAATATACCAGCACTAATAAAACATCGATACATGTACACTAGCAGATTAACAAGACGCATGTTATGCGAGAAGTGTTAGAAAAAGTGCGTACTGGTTTTATGGGGGATCAAACACAGACGTTTAACAGCTTCGAATATCGCCAGACATTTAGTGGTTTGTTATCGACCTTATTTTGTAAAAAAAAGGTGTCAAAGCCTTACGTAGCCGTTGGCCCTAACAATATGAAATTGTATCATAGTTTAGATCAGTTTTGTGTATAGATATAAAAAATATGTACCATGCGCACTTATGTAATTTAATGTTTCACATTATCAAGATCAAATAAAGTATGGTCTTGTATATGTTTTTTTCATAAACTAACAATACGTAAATTAGGTGTATTTTTAGGGAAAAAAAACATCTTGAAGCCCTCGACGTCAAGTACAATTTAGTTCAACAGATTTTCTATTTGTATTACAAATTATCCTTTGTTGTTAAAGTATTGTATATATTGGTATATAACCGAAAGACTTTGTTTTGAATCATTACAGCTTCAAATTCTGCTGCAGAAGCATTCATGTTCGTATGGTTAAAAAAATATGTATGTAGTTTACAATCAATATTAAACCAACGACTTGATTAACATGTAATGGCATTTAAGAAGAGATCAAAAAGAGTTCATCAAAGTGATGTTTCGACATATATTATTTAGACTCAATAGGTTATTTAAATAGGGACTTTCCAATTTGAATTTTCCTCGGAGTTCAGTATTTTGTGATTTTACGTTGAACATCATTAAATTTTACATACCTTTGTCTATTATCCATTTACCATTTTCTATATTGATTTTGGATCGATGAATTACAATGTCAATGCCATCTGTAGATGATACATCTTTAATATCCTCTTTCAATAAATTTCGTAATAAGCACGTCTTCCCAACAGATTGCTTGCCCACGATCATAATTTTAACAAAGTACCTTTTTTCAGTTTTTGAATCTTTCATAAGTTTGATATATCTAAGTCGATCTGTTTCTTCAAATCGTTCTTCGAAATGCTACAATATAGGTTTACATAAATACATACATTATTAGTTACATGGTGTGTTAGTGATCTAATACAATATATATGGGGTCAGTAAATACATTTCATATTGGGTGATAGCGAAGCGTATTTGGTCACTAGCACACCGTGTAACGAATTTATCTTACCGACTTTCTTTACACGTGGTATTTTGTTTAGCGGCCTATCAAAGTGGTCAAGTCTTCAATACTTAGTATTAAGACTAACTTTTATTTCTCTATACAGAAAAAAATTGCCAACAGTTACAACTTAAATATAAATGAATATATTTCAATCGTTCATTACATGTATCAATTTCATAGTCTGTTGAATATTTCAGATTTCTATTTGTTTTGTTTTGAAAGGGAAGTAACTTCGTTATGCCAACAATAACGACTTGATTCAATTATGTTTTATAAACTTATTTCAACATTTCATCAGCAATTTCTTTTTTGCTGTTGAATCCTTTCAGATTTTTCCTCAACACCGTGTTGTTTTTATAGAGGGGCGTTGGATATTTATTGGTTTGAAAGGGATGGTAACTAACCATGTATTTTGTTAGAGCACCCTATACGTAATTTATATAGTCACTACGTGTAGTCCGTTAACCAATCATATCCCCATAAATCTATAGGAGGTAAGATCAATATTTATATGCCTAAGAATGTAAATTAAACACGCTAATATTTTGTTTTATTCTATACATACACGCAATATTTCGCTTAACTCATTAATGTCATCAGGCGCGTGCAGCTATCCATAAAAAATTGGATGCTGTTCAAAATTTAGCAGTTTATTATCGCACATGACCTTTAAATAAATTTCTATAGCTTATTGTCCACTGCCCTGAGAGATCAAAACAAATAATTTTGATGGTTAAATGGTATGTCTTCAAATGATTCCCTTTTTAGCTCGCCTGGTCCGAAGGGCCAAGTGAGCTTTCCATCACTTGGCGTCCTTCGTCCGTCGTTAACTTTTACAAAAATCTTCTCCTCTGTAACTACTGGGCTAAATTAAACCAAACTTGGCCACAATCATCATTGGGGTATCTTGTTTAAAAATGTGTATGGTAACTTGGCCAACCAACCAAGATGGCCGTCATTGCAAAAGATAGAACATAGGGGTAAAATTCAGTTTTTGGCTTATAACTCAAAAACCAAAGTATTTAGAGCAAATCTGACATGAAGTGAAATTGTTGATCAGGTCAAAATTTATCTGTCCTGGAATTTTCAGATGGATCGTATAACCAGTTGTTAGGTTGCTGCCCCTGAATTGGTAATTTTAAGGAAACTTTACTGTTTTTTTTGTTATTATCTTGAATATTATTATAGATTGAGATAAACTGTAAACAGCTAGTGTAACACTAACACTAGATAATTTGACAAACAAACTTTTATTACATCATTTTACAATGTATGTGAGAGACAACGTGCGTATAGTGGCATCGGAGAAGTCGCTCCTCGTTAGAAAACGACACAGTTTATATATCTAAACATTCAGCTGACCTCAGCAACATGTGTTGCGCTATATTGTTTCCCAACACAAATCCTCGATGTAAGTTCATGTAAGTATAAGTCCATATGAACGGACATCAATCACTGGACGTGCGTTCTATTGTTTCTTAACACAAATCCTAGATGTAAGTATATGAGTAGATATTAATTACTGGACGTATAATAAATTGCTGTCTCATATAATGGTGATCCAAGTAACTTTGTTACATTCCTCCAATACTAAGAAAAGAAAGTTTCTACACATAGAAATTTTCTTTAAAGTTCGATGTTAATACCAGTGTCCTCGTTGGATATATATATATATATATATATATATATATATATATATATATATAAATGACTGAATAAATAGTCAACGATCAATCTTACAGGGCGATGGATCATGTAATATGATTCTGAACACTACAAAATATAATATATAACAAGTCAAAAAGGGTACAACATCACCATTAAATAACTATGAAATATACAAATATTAGATATTTCGGATAACAGATATCCTTTTTCAATAATAGCACGATGTCAAATGAATCATGTCAATATATTCAAACTGAGATACTTTTTCTAAATCTTGAATTTATACAATTTAAGCGAACACCACAGACGCTGATACAATTTTAAAAGTTCCAAACACGGCGCAAAGATTACTAAGACATGCCAAATGAAAGTAGTTATTTTCGTTGTGAACTGGCACAACTCTAGATTTCCAAAGGTTGTGACAGTTGAGATGTTATAACTGCATTGAGGACAGTCCTCAAACAAAAAGATCAAAAATGTCCTAACCGATCCAGGATGGTATAAATTAGACAACGGTAGGGCAATTACAACAGAAACTACATATTTAAGCCTCCCAAACGAATAGCAGTCTAATAATGATTGAAAAAATAAGTTTTATATAATGAGGTAAAATAATTGAACGGGCAACGTACTTATACATCATCCCGAATCAATGGAAACCTGTAATTAAACTGTTATTTTTAAAAATAATTTCGAACTGTAAATCCAGTACTAAATCCGGCGTTGTTTGAAACAGGTGGTCACAGGAAAATGAAGGACTCGTTCTATGTTTTTTCATTTATGCCCTCTGGGGAAACTGTCCGTAACTTTCTTATCCAAAATCTTTCCCGAGCGACTCTGTCGACATTCGACCAACCCTCGTTGTGGTCTATGATTGTGATGGTAAGGTTTTTGAGATCAGCTTGTGTGTGTCCAGGTGATCTCAAATGACGACTTACGGGTAGGTCGGGCTTGCAAGTGTAGTCACTTCGATGACCATTCATGCGTTTGTTAAATGGCTGCTCTGTCTCGCCAACATACTGCATGCGACATCGACACTGAAGGAGGTATACAGCATTCTTGGTTTTGCAAGTTACATTGCAATACTGTGAAAGTACTTTAATTCGTGGGTATCAATTTTCGTGGTTTGATCAATATTAACATGTTCGTGGATTTTTAAATTCGTGGATTTTAGTTTTCTTATAAAAAAAAATAATTGAAAAACTAAAGCCTTTAGAAACGAAGGTTACAAATAGTCTTGATTGAAGGAAATTGCAAAGTAAACATTGACCCGTGTAAATCGTAGTGATAACACTAATTAACCCATGATAAAGTGATCAACAGATTAAAGACTATCAAAGGTGTTAATTAGGCCATAAATATGTCACCTTAAGAAAACAGTAACATAAACAAATGCTTTAAACGTACCTTGAATTGTCAAATAATTCTTATCAAAATCAAGCCCAGCATGAAATTATTATTTCCCATATGTACGAGAACTATGAGGATATAAAATGAACACTTTATCATACTGGCATAGCAATACCGGAAATCTGACGTTCGTCGATCAAAAATATCTTTTATGAGAATAAAAAGATCAACAGTTGTACAGTTTAGGTTATTAAAGATTAAATGGGTATAATCCTGCATACGGTTGTAGTTCTGTGACTGCTATTAAAGTATTCTCAGATTTGGCGTTATTCAATATTTCTCTAGATCATATCAATAGTCGAACCTACCGATGGGGATCTTTTCATGACTTGATTTGGACAATAGTTGTTTTATTTCGTTGGACACTTAAATTCGTGGATAAAGTCATCCACGAAAACCACGAAAATTGGTACCCCACGAATAAAAGTACTTTCACAGTATATAGTGTACACAGACCCAGTCGAGTGGCAAGTAAATGTTTGAGTATTCAGTATTTGTTGACAAGTCAGGCAACGTCTGTTACCACATGACTTGCACCATCCTGCAATTGAACAGCTTTTATTTGAGGAGACGTCAGCTCTAACAAATAAGTCTTTCTTATATATATATATATATTAATAAAAATGTTTACATGGAAATTAAATGTTTATACGAAATGTTTCAAGGTAAGTCCAACATGACGTTGTCTGGTTCCTTCATATTAGAGTTTATGTTATATATACTTAAACATATTTATTCCTGGTATAATGTTTCTTCACTTTTCCATTGCTATAGAGTTCCCACAGTAATAATATATAATTATTATCACAACAAAAAATCCATGTTATATAATAGTATGTAACTATACAAGTTATTGAGTGAATTATATTTCTAATTCAATGATACAAATTATTGCTCAGATTCCACTTCGTGAACCGTCTCGGGAATATTTCCGAGGGTTGGCATTCGGCTAATCCTCAGCAACCGATTTTCCAATGAAAGTTCTTCAGGTTCCTTGTTACATATATATGTATACTGAGGTGTTCGATTTGACAACGAAGTGTATCTTTTCCGTTTCGACTTCTGTCTCAGGCCCTTTATAAATGATAGTGGCTTAGATTGTCCATCTTCAGTTGCGGTGACCACGCTCTGAGTTTCGTCTGTGAAACCCGCCACTTCTTCGTCAGGCTTTGTCAAATTCTGTCTTGCCCTAATGAAAGTTTTGGCTAACCAGTGTTTTAAATTTGTCCCAACCCCGTAGGCAATAATTAATATGGCCACAGTAAGGACAATATAGACCCATATTGGAAATGTAGACTCTCTCTTTTGCAAGTCCGGCATCTGATTATCCCCCTTAAGTTTTTGAACCAAGGAATCCATTGAAAGAGTTTCAATTCTTTTTAACGCTTTAAGCAGCGGACGCGATTGATTTTCCGGAATACTATCGTATAAATGTTTCCACATTTTAACATATGTATTATTATAATTTTTCATAAACTTGGCAAATGGTTCATCAATATTTAGTTTAGATTCAAGTTGATAGTAGGGTAGTACAGTAAGCTGATCGTTATTAGCTGAGCAACCGACTTCGAGAGTTAATAAATCGATAGGCGGTTTCATTATTTTTTCTACGGCCCGAATGTTAGGTCCACAGTTAATTGACATACGCAACGGCTTGGCTATGACAATTATCCACGTTCCAGAAGATAAGTATTCCGCCATTGGAAGTATTGCATTTATTTTAATGGTGTTATGACAATTATTTTCAATCAATTTTACATCATTCCTAAAAAGAGCAACTATACAAAATTTACTTAAATTTATTCGATAGACTGGACTTCTTATGTCACAAAAATTTCTTATCGGATGAATACATTTATTTAGTTGATCATCATTTAGAAGAATATATTCAGTTCTTTTAGCATTTACACCTAACGCCTTAGCTTCAAGATTAGAGTAAGCTAGCAAAGACTTTGTAGTGTCCACTTGCAGATTTAAGTTTATCGGGATTGGTAAATTAAATGGTTTAAAAATCTCAAAATTACTGTTATAATCTATCAATGGTACCGACAAGACAACGAAGATACGATTATTATCCAACACGGTGTGACAGCTTAATATTTGATAGTAATCCCATAATTTTGTAGTTGGATCACTTGGTAGCATTATACCTGGTGGCAATTTTGACTTAATCCCAATTAACAGTTTTCTTAAATTTTTCGGAGAAATCACGCTTGGTGACAAATGACCTAACGACAGCATATTCAGCTGCATTTGTAGGTGAGAAATATAAAATTGAGCCTGCGTTACAAGACGCGATAACCCTTCAGTTATCGAATTTATCATTACATGTCTCTCAATTTGAAAAATTCTTTCTTTCACAGCTCTAGTGAAATTTTTAAAATCAACATATAATTCGTTAAACGCAATAAACAAGTCCTTTATTGAATTTCTATTTTCCGCGATATCCGAACGAGATATATTTAGAATAGTTAAACTTTCTCGTAAAACATGTACCATCTTCTGTTGGTTTTTAGCCAACATATTCACATTACTGCGTATAGAATCCAAATCTTGTTCGGATACGGTTCCGAAGAGAAAACCTAAAATTTTTCCTACTACCGGAATGATTGATCGTTTCGACTTTCTCAATAACGATCGGCATTCTTGAAACATGTCGGTAATTGTATTATGCGTAACATTTAACTTAACCAACTCTTGTCTGAGGTTGGTTAATGACTTGACCCAACGTTTAGGTGCATTTACACGTACAATTTGCGCCAGAGCTATTGCCGATTGAATATCACACGAAAGAACCCTTAAAAATGTCTGATATATGTCCAGATCGATAACAAAAGTGACGAGCCATTTTGAACGCGTCGTTGTAATTTCCCCTATTTTATCAAATATCACGTTATGTTGACCATAAACAATACTGGTTAAGCACAAAACTAACAATAGTCGACAATTCATCTTTGTTACGTTTTATATCTACAAAACAAGATATCCTAATATTATTTATATACAATTTATAATCCCGTGCAATCATTATCAACATATTGTGAAGCCTTACAACATGTTAGAAATTGACGCCAACAATTCTTTAACTTTAACATTTTTATCTTTACATATATTTGACGGCAACGTTCGACTAACTTTTTTCGTTTTCAGATTTGTCTCGATAATCTCGTTGACAGACATTGATTCCTCTGAATCACTGTCATAATTTTCCTCTCTTTCTTTTTCTTTTAAGAGTTTACTTAACTCCATAAGAGGAATTGATTCTTCATCAGAACTATTCGTTCGTTCTTTTCGATATTTCTTTGCAAGAGTAGCAAGAGGTTGATTAAAATCAGAATCCGAGTCAGTGTCAATCTCCATGTCTGAACTACTTACATCAGGAGATGCAACATACGCAGCTTTTCTTAACTGTTTACCCTTATTTTTAGGAATATCCTATTCATCGATTTTAGCTAATCGCAGATGTTCGGCATGTGCTTTCCGTACCACTCCAGTCAACTGATCCTTGATCATGAATGACACTGGCGAGGTTTGATCAACAATACGGAAATACGGTGTCCATCGATTATCTAATTTATTTTTCTTCAAATGATTTTTACAATAAACAGGAGACCCTATCTTAAAACCTTCATCTACACAGTTTTTATTTTTATATTTTAACTGTCGTTTTTGAGCTTGTTTCATGGACCTGTGTACCAGCACGAATGCTTTATGTTGTTGATTTAGCATTATTTGATGCAAGTCTTCGCCCATATATTTCCTATGAGGTTTCATTATATTATCAACGGGAAGAACGGCATCTCGAGTGTATAACAAATAGAACGGTGAAAATTTAGAAGACTCACTTATGTTAAACCTAATAGAGGCCAAAGCTTGATTTAAAAACAAATCCCACGTTGATGTGTCGTCTTTCATTAGTTTAGATAAAACATCATGAAGAGTACGATGGAATCTTTCAATTCGTCCGTTACTTTGCGGATGGTAAAATGAAGTAGTAATATGATTTATATTCAGCGTTTCGCATGTTTCCTTCATAATTTTATTTACATTTTCAGATCCGTTGTCACTTAAAATTTGTAATGGGACTGAATGTCTTGGAGTTATTTCCTCAATAAGGAAATGTGCAATTGTTTCAGCTTTTTTATCTTTTACTGCAAAAGCTTCAGGAAATCCCGAATAAAGATCAATGAACCCAATTATGTATTTGTTCCCCGACAATGTTTCTGGATAGGGTCCCGATAAATCTAATGCTATTTTAGCAAACGGATAAGGTGGTATATCTACGTCTTGAACAGGAGGATTTACTTTTCTTAAATTTCTAGTTTGACATGTAACACACATGGTTACATAAGCATATATCTTCTTGTATAACCCTGGCCAATAATACCGTAGCTTTATACTGTCATACGTTTTATCAATACCTAAATGACCATTATTATCATGATATTGAACGACAATATATTCCCTTAAATGTTCTGGGACATATAATCGGATTAGAGGATCAATATCAGGCTGTGACAGAAAATAAACAACATCTTCAATAATCATGAATTGACTTTGTGTAGAGCTACTCGCTGTACCTGTTTCAATCTCCCTCTTAACCTTAACAATGTTCAAATCTTTTGCTTGTTCTTATTTCATATCTAAATCTTCATTTTGAAAAGTCTCCTTACTAGGTAAATCTGGTTGTTCTACAGTGCAAGTAGCAAAATTTCTTGTGTTTAATCTATTTGAATTAATTGTATTAATTTCATAGGTATTATCATTTATGTCGGGATCGACAGTTTCATTACTTATTCCCTTATCTTCATCACTTTGCGGAGTTCTTGACAAAAGATCTGCACAATAGTTTGTTTCTCCTGCTCTGTATTCAATCTTACAATTGTACCCAGATATCCCTAAAGACCACATTTGTAGCTTTTTGTTTTTCATCGGAGAATCTAATAAATATTTCAGAGGTTTATGATCCGTCTTGATGATAAAGTTTGCTCCGTGCAATTAAAAATCTAATTTCTGTAGTGCATAATGAATCACAAACGCTTCTTTTTCAACAGTTGACCACCGAGTTTGAGTCTGGCTTAATTTATGCGATAGAAAGTAAATAGGTTTTTCAACTGCATTTTGTTCTTCAGTTATCTGTGTCAAGCATGCACCAACACATGTATCACTTGCATCAGTGTACAAGACATAAGGCAAATTAGGGTTTGGATATGCAAGTAGAGGTACTACTGTTAAACTATCCTTTAAGTAATTAAAGCCTACGTTACAACCCTCTGACCAATGATATTTCGCATATTTTCTCGTTAAATTGACAAGAGGTTCCGCTATTTTAGAAAAATTCGGAATGAATCTTCTGTAGTAACTACACATACCAATAAATCCTCTAACTTCTTTCACAGTTTTCGGTATCGGAATTGTTTGAATAGCTTTTACTTTATCTTGATCTGGTCTAACACCTTCACGCGTTATAACAAAAACAAAATACTTAGTTTCTTCTTTAATAAAACTACATTTTTTTAATGTTAACTTCAAATTATGTTGTCTCAACCTATCAAACACTGTCTGAATGTGACGTAAATGGTCTTCAAATGTTTCAGAAAAGATTAAAATATCATCCAAATAGGCGACCGAAAATTTGTCCAATCCTTGCATTGCAATAGATATGAGTTGGCTAAAAATACTAGGCGCGTTAACAAGTCCAAAAGGCATAACATTGAATTCAAAAAGACCCCTATGACAAGTGAATGCAGTCTTTTCCTTGTCACTTTCTTTCATGTTTATTTTCCAGTACCCACTTTTTAAGTCCAAGCTTGTAAAATACCTTGCTTTATCTAATTGTGCCAAAATATCGTCTATCAATGGTAAAGGATAAGAGATAACTTTCGTTATACGGTTCAATAACCGAAAATCAATACAAAATCTTTTAGATCCATCCTTTTTATCAACAACAACAATTGGAAATGACCATGGTGATCTAGACCTTCTTATAATATTTGCGTCCAGCATTTCATCAATTGCTTTATCAACTATTGGCCTTTTATGTATAGGAGTCCTATATGGTTTTAATTTAATAGGGTGATGATTTCCCGTGTCAATAAACATTTTAACGGTGTCAGTTCCCCCTAAATCTTTGTCACTATCAGCGAATATGTCCTCATTTGCGTTTACAAGAGATCGTACTACTTCTAGATAATGTTGAGGAACATCAATTTTCTGCTTTGATATATCTATTGACTCAATTGTTTGACCATCTTTTGTTACACATGAAACGTCATTGGTATTGATGTCACGGACTTTACCTACTACACATCCCCTATTTAAACAAATAGTTTTATTGGTGTTGTTTAACATTAAAACAGGAATCTTGTTCACTTTATGTATTTTAGTAACTGAGTTACTTACTAATAATCCTGCTTCCGAATTTATATAGCCCGAATCCACGGCAGATACTTGTAACAATTCAGAGTTTAAAAAACATGAATGTTTCTTGATCTTTCCTATACAAATGTTTACACTTTGAGGTTTTAACAGTGTCCTCTTAGCAACTCTGACTATCATGGCAAAATGGATGTCATTTTCAAGAGGCACGTAAACTTTTCCAATTCTTCTACAGTTTAAGTCAAAATAGACACGTACACCTTGCTGTTGTAGAAAATCTCTTCCTATAATTATATTTCTATTCATATCCGACACTACATGAAAAACATGATTTATTTTTGATCACCCAATATCAAATGTGAAATTTCCGCTACCGTCTACTAATAAGGACTCACCGTTTACCGCTTGAAGAGAGACTTTACTTTTAATTAATTTAGGTGGACTTTTCATAGCTTGATAAACTCTTGTATGTAATAAAGAGCAACTTGCCCCGGAATCAATTAGAGCTCTATATTTATTTTTTTCAATTTTAATTAAACATGAATTTGGAGAATTTGTTGAATTTATTTCAAATGCTTTATTTAAATTAATTGTTTTAGTTTTGTTACCATAATTTTTACTTTTATGTTTAAATATTTTATTTTTACTATTTCTACCTTCATTGGCTTCGTTATGAAGAGAGCGCTTTAGTTTACCTGTCGATTTCGTTGTGGACAATATCTTTGGAAGTGTCCCTTCCCGCGACAGAAGTAGCATTCCGCCTCTGCCATACTTCGCTGTTGTACCAAATTAACTCGGTGCGTCTCGTATTTACGTGGAGGATTACTCCTACAATCTTTTGCAAAGTGGTCTATCTTACCGCATTTATGGCATCGACTAGCCGAACGATAGTGGTCAACCTCCATAGGTTGATGATTCGCGCCTACTTGATCATCCCTATTAAAACGAACGTTGGACCCTTTCGTTCTTAGCCCAAAACGCGTGATTAGATTTTGTTCTGTCATTGCCAAAGTAATTGCGGCCTCGAGAGTAGCTGGATTATCTCGCATGATTTTCATTTTAAGTTTGTCGAGATAAAAACCATCCACGAAAAAACCGATTATTTGTCTTTCCACGGGTTCAACGTCCCGTGGCTGGCCGATATACGCTTCTTCTACTAAAGCCATCAAGCGTTCGGCGAACACTTGAACCGTTTCGTTTGACTTTTGTTTGACTTGACGAAGCAGAGAGAACGCATGTTGCGGGTCGATTACCTCGGAAAATCTTGCTGTTAGTTGAGTTTTACATTCGTCCCAAGTTGCCTGATCATTCGCGGTCAAGCATCTCTTAATATAATCACTCACAGCCCCTTTACTGGACTGATACGCAATTAGTTTAACGCGATCCGCGTTCCCTATCGCATGCGTTAAGACAGCATACTTTTCAACGGCCTTGATCCATTCTTGAAACTCTTTTGGATTCCCCCCAAAAGATGAAATAACTTGTTAAACACTTTGCGTGCCCACGGTATTTGATAAGTGCTCGACTTGAGCCGAGAGAGCCTGCTGGTTATGACCTTGATTCCCAATCGAATCTGACAACTGCCCCAAGGTGTGAGCCAAAGCCTGGTAAATTTCCTCACTTGCTGGTCAGCCATTCTTTCACAAAAACAATTTAAAATATAGACATACCTTCAAAATTTGTGGCAGACGTCGTTGACGAATCCTGGTCACGGCACCAAAAATTACTAGTGTAACACTAACACTAGATAATTTGACAAACAAACTTTTATTACATCATTTTACAATGTATGTGAGAGACAACGTGCGTATAGTGGCATCGGAGAAGTCGCTCCTCGTTAGAAAACGACACAGTTTATATATCTAAACATTCAGCTGACCTCAGCAACATGTGTTGCGCTATATTGTTTCCCAACACAAATCCTCGATGTAAGTTCATGTAAGTATAAGTCCATATGAACGGACATCAATCACTGGACGTGCGTTCTATTGTTTCTTAACACAAATCCTAGATGTAAGTATAAGTCTATATGAGTAGATATTAATTACTGGACGTATAATAAATTGCTGACTCATATAATGGTGATCCAAGTAACTTTGTTACACAATAATGTACAGCAAAATTAGACCTAAAACTAAGTCAACATGACACAAATGGTCAATTGACCCCCTAAGGAGTTATTGCCCTTCATAGTAATTTTTTAACAATTTTCATAAAATTTGTAGATTTTCACTAACTATTTCTACTGAAACTACTGGTCCAAGTTCATTATAGAGTGAGATAATTGTAAGCAGCAAGAATGTTTAGTAAAGTTAGATCTACAAACACATCACCATCACTAAAACACAATTTTGTCATGAATTCATCTGTGACCTTTGTTCAATATTCACATAGACCTAATATTCACATAGACCAAGGTGAGCGACACAGGTTCTTTAGAGCCTCTAGTTTATATATAAAAACAGCTATTTATCTCTCTCGTTCAGTTAATCAGATGCAAGAGTAGCTTGTGCATTCACATGTTCTATCTCTGTTTTCTACTTTGTGTCTTTCAAATTTTGTTAACACACTTTATTTGATGTTGTGAAAAATATGTCCTACTCTGAAGAGGTTTGGAAGATGGGGCAGTTTCTTCCTTTGGTAAAACATGACCGGTTTTTATAAAATGTGATGTTGAATTTAATTTTTTTTTCGCCAACATATTGCAGCTTCCAAGTTCCAAAAGTAAGACATGTTAGAGTATATATTATATTTACTGTTTGGCAGGTCGATACTACGTAGATTTTGTGATGTTGCATTATTCCTGTGCTGGTGGAACACTATTTAGTGTTTGCCATTTTGCAGCATTGCCAATAGCTTCCTCCGCATTGTTTGTAAGTGCTGTAAAGTGGCCAATACTAAAACTCTTTTTCACCAGCACAGTGACAAATTAGATATACATACTCTATCTAACATCTAATTATAAAGCTGTAAACAATTCTTCATGGCATCCGATTTTACCTTGATAACTGGAGACGCGTGATCAGGCGAATTTGTTGATCTAAATATTGCGTTAACATTCTTAAGGGTATTAAAATCATTTAAGCTAGTTAATACATCAGTTCATATTTTAAACTAATCCATCATAAGCTTGTGTTTTGATTCTTGCTATTTTTAGACATTTTATACATATATGTTTGTAAGACCTGTTGGTGACCTTCTGCTCTTGTCTGCTTTATGGTCGGATTGTTGTCTCTTTGACACATTCCTCATTTCCGTTCTCAATTTTATTTTATGACGTGAACAATGCATTTTATTTATATGAAATAACGAGTCGATTGTGTTATAAAGTAAGAAAAATGAACCCATTAACTACCATAGATTTCCGGTATAGTTGAACGGCAAACGCCTGAATCCGACAGATAACGGTCAACCTGTCGACACAAAAAGGACCCGTATGTAAAATATTTACGGCCACACACAGTGATACCTATTATTTTGTATGCGGTATCCCTGAGAACGATGTTGCGTTCTGTAGTAAATTAAAACATTAAATTAACTTAAACATAAAAAAGTAAGTGTAAAAAAACAAATTAAAAGATATATTTGCACCTGACTGGTTTTGCATGATACGCTGGCAATGTGCGCAATGTCCTTTAATCCAAGATTGAAAAATAGTTAGTTTCTAACTTCAAAATCGCGGATGTCAAAATTACATTTTTCCATCACAGTTAAAGGTGACCCAATTTTGTATCCAATCATTTAATAGTAATTTTATTATTGATTTTTATGATAGAAGGTCATCCAATTAACTATACCGTTATAAAGTGGCTACACGTTACAAGCCATCGTTATAAAGTAGCCATTGTTTTTGTGGATATACCTCGGAAATGATATGTATTCAAAATTTACGGTAAAAAATCAATGTTATCTTCATTATATGTCTATGCGTACACAAGTCATTACAGCAAACGCATTCTTTATAGTACCTATAAGGTAACTAGATATATTTAACTGTCTGCTTTAGCAAAACGTCGTGTAAATAAGCCTGATAGGTCGTTTTGAATTCAAACACAGCAGACAAACACGTGGTAGATGTTTATTTACCTCAATTGCACGTTGTTGTTACTTAATACTTAGCAATTACCATTATCGTGTTAAACTTTCAAGACTTATATAACACATGAGGCTGTAATGATGTTTACAAATTACAATATTTACATAATAGCTTTTTTTTTGTATTTTATATATTTGATATACATGTACATGTATGTACATGATGAACAATAGAGTAAATGAACATACAAGGGTTTGATTCCAACCCTAGGTGTACATTTTAATACTTATAGGTTGGAACAAAAAGGGCAGATGGCAATTTACCATAATGTAGTGTCTAAAATTCTGATTGATGGGTCAAGTCCTCAACATCCTTTTATCTAAGTATACAGCAGCTCCTCTAAGGAATAGTAAAGGAATAGTTTACATATAGTCCAGTGGCTTTGTCCTGTTTTTTTTGTCTCTGTTATTTCCTTATTTATATTATTTTTTCTTATATTCTCTTGTACATGCAGTAAGACAATAGCTAGTTTTATTCTTTTTTTCTCATTTGCTTGAAATCAATTAAATGTATTCTTTGTTGATGTCTGTAAAGTGTCTCATAGTGTAACTGCTAACAGACACTTGGACTCTGGTGGATAGTTTCTAGACTGTTATCTCATTGGCAATTATACCATATTTAAATTACAGTGTCCCTTTTATAAGTTTTTAAGAAAAGAATTTTATTATAACATATTAATAGGTTGAAAAAAAGAGATGAAAAGTTAAGCACACGTGCCAAATTTAATTGGCTTTTTATTCAAGAAAACCTAGAGGTATTGAAGAGTGTTGCAATTTATATAAATGAATCTTTTGAACTGAGAACAATATCAATTATTTAAGACATTGAGAATGTTTGCATGCTTTAAAATATCATATATATTCCTTTTTGTCTACTATATTTGTGACCCTGATCTGGCTTTGGTTTAAAATCTAAGAATTGAGATTGTAAAATTCATATTAATATGATTTATATTAACATTTTTGTGTCAATTATAAAAATCATTGTGATAAACTACTTTGATCTTCGTGGGCCCTTTAATTGGAATAAAGGTATCTTATTTTATCTTATCTTATACCACATCTCTTTGTTTTAGTACTACCAGGTTTACTTAAGTATTTAAAATAAGTAAGCTGTTGACAAGCTAAGTCATGACTGTAAGTTCAGATAATATCTTTAGTTTTTTTTATTAAAGTAAATAAGGCGATTAAATTGATTATCTGAATAAAAAGAACTCGCTTTTTAATTTGATACTATGAGATTATTTCTGATATCAGAATAATAAATATCTCATTGTTGTCCATTTGTCGAAAAATTTCTGAACATACTGTATTTAAGTCAGTTTGTTTTTGTCTGAGACTACTATAACATGGGAAGTGACCAATGTCTTTGTTATACATTTTAGTAGTCTCAGGTTTTTGATTTTGTAGTTCACATCAATGGCTTTGCATTTTTAAGGAAGTAAATAATAATTTGGATTAAATTTAAATTGATCAGGTATATTTTATGACATAATACCACTCTTTTATTTCAACAAAGCATTTTCAGACTTTATTTACTGGTCAGCTTAGCTTATTATTCAATCAATAATTTAATTTGAAGGACTCAACAGTTATTTGCAGGACTTTTTAATTCAAATATAAGAAAAAAGAGTAAAGCAAATCTTGAAATAATACATATATTAAGAGGAATTATGAGAACTGCAGGATATTAGATTGCAGTACAGCTTTTTGTTCAGTTATCTTTGTGTTTATTATTATGTTTTAAACCTAATTCTGGATTTTTGTATGTTCAGAAGTTTTCCCTTCATTAAGGCGAGCAACACAACTTGTATATCTTTTTCAGCTTCTTATCTAGGGGTGGATCCAGCCAATTTCAAAAAGGGGTTGGAGTATTTTCAACCAAAGATAATAGGGGGTAGGGCTCCTACTGTAGCTCCTTTTCAAATGCACTAATCTTCCATCAAAAGAGGAGATTCCAATCCGCCAGACCCATTGGACCCAACACTGTATCTTTAAGCAGGAATAATAACAAATTATACACAAAGTCATGTTCTTATATTTTCATTCAATGTTAATGTTCACAATTTTCAAGCATGCAAAGACTACATGTCCTTTTTACCATATTTTTATTAAAATTTAATGTAATACAGATTTTGCTGACAAATGGCTGATAAACCCTTCTTGTATCCTTTCATCAACCAAAAGAGTGTTTGGGAATATCAATAAATCCAAATTTCAGAGAAAAGTCAGTTAAATCTATAATTTTCTTTTTTGAAAGTTTTTAAAAACCAGTAAGTTTTTGAAAAAAAAAATGTCATTTCCATGACTATTTTAATGTAGTAGAAGAACATAAAGAATCGGAAAAGTTATTCAAGAAAGTGTCGAAATATAACTGCAATCATTAATTTTCCTCGAATTTTCTGTTGTTAACTTGCAGTATCCTACGATGCGTGTACCGTGTTCTCTCCCTTTTATCTCCGATTCGCAACGAATAAGTTTACACAATGGCGTATCCAGGGTTTTTGTAATTTTAGAGTCAAATTATAGCCAAAGAAATGGTTTTACTTCATATTTTATATCCTTCAACACGTTACCAAATCTATTTAAGGAATTATTACGGATTTTCCGTGGACCTACGCAAAGTTTTAGGAAAATATTTCACTTCACTCGTGAATTGATAACCCTTGAACAACACTTTTTAATAATAATTAAATAAAAAGGGAAGCCTGTTCAATCTAAAGTTAAAGACTTTATTTTTTTATTATTGTACGAGTACAAATAAGACGATACGAGTCCAAAAACCACGAGGCATGGACGTTTAGTTAAATATCGTAAACTCTAAGCTTTTATCACGTGACCAATGTCCTGACCTTAGAAGCCATTAAATCGTTTGCAGTCCATCTGGGTATTTATTTTGCATTAAACCCATAGCGAAAGCACATTGACATAAGCTTCTAGATGTTTATTGAAAAAATAAGTAAAACTAATACCGAATAGATTCCGAATGGCAAATTAATTGAATGCCGATCCCGGTTAGAATTGTGAAATTGCCGAATTTGGATGTTGATTTAATTGATACAGACACTTTTTCGTTCTGAGTGTTCGTATAGCACTGGCAGATTGACTTTGGTAATAAATCATAACCACCTTAGATCGACCTTTCTAAACATAAAGGTAGAGATTACACTTCCTTATATTTCAGATTGATAAAGTCTTTTGCCATTATTTTGACATTTTCTTCGATTTAAATACTCTCGATTGATAACCGCTGCGCATGTATACTTTAACGACCGGGCTAGTTTTCATATAAGTTTTAAAAAAAAACGCCCTTGTCAATGAAATGTTGTAGTCAATAGATTTATTTGTACCATCCTTATATTATATTATAATATTCAAATAGAATAATTTGTTTTTGATCAAAGATAATGAATAAATGTAATTTGAAAGTTATTCATTAAACACCGTAGTTCAATTCAGAGTCATATGGTCTACCTTGTCTACATTTAGTTGAAAGAACACCGGGGTGTTTACATTGGCAACACTTACTGTCAATGACTGTGAAACAAGAAAGGATAAAATTGTACATAACAAGGCGAGAAATATGACATCATAAGATCATTCGCTGATGTTCATGCTGTGCGGTGTTTACGGTAATCGTCTCTTTGACTTCAATTTTATATTATTCATTTTTTTAAGCTTTTTCTTGGTTCATGGTTTAGATTAATTGTCCTTTTGGTATCAACCTACTTTAAAGACTTTAAGTTGCAGTAATGAAAATCGGCAACAAATTTCAGTAAAGTGAAAAAGATTGAACGCAATAAGACACATATCTGCGAAAAAAGATAATATGGTCAAATTGATATAATATTATATAAAACAAATCGTAATCATGACACGACACATTTAACCACAATTTTGAACATTTGTTACTACTTAAAGAGAGACAAAAGATATCAAAGGGATATCAAAACTCATCATAATTTGATTTAACTGACAAAGCTGGTCGGGCAAAAAAACAAATGGGTAACAGTATTCAAAACAAAACATATAAACTACAGATTGAGAAACACAAACTCCCAAAAATGTTAATTTGGAGTCAACTCCGGGGCTCCTAAAGAGTAACAAGATCCTGTTTCCCATGTGACAAACGTCATCTGGCTAATGTAATTCCTCGGTGATAAGCCTTATTCGATAGGTGACATTCAAGGCAGACATGACGGTATTTTTGTTGCGTCGATTGGAAAAAAGTAAAATCACAAAAAAAATGAACTCCGAGGAAAATTCAAAACGGAAAGTCCCTAATCAAATGGCAAAATCAAATAATGAAATTCATCAAACGAATGAACAACAACTTATCCGTCGTCATATGACGAATCAGATATTTCTTAACTGTCAACAAACTCGTAGTGGCGTCCATAAATTTTGCGAGGGGTGATTTCATCTTTGCACTAAAACTCTGATTAAAAACAATGTTTAAACCATCATTTTTCTTTAAAATGTCCTGTACAAAGTCAGGAATTCGGCAGTTGTTATCAAATTGTCCGATTTGTGTATGCTGGCGTTTGTTTGTGTAGCAGTTCACTGTTTCGGTTATTCCGTTGTTTTCCTCTTATAGTTGATGCGTTTCCTTCAGGTTTGTTTGTGACACGGATTTGTTGCAGTTAAATCGATTAATAACTATTACATAGCGGTATACTATAGTTGCCTTTATTACATTGATTCATTGTGAGTATTAACCAATTATCAATGAAATTTTGAAAGTAAATGCAAGCTGTGGAATATTGTATCAACTTAGAGATATAAACTGCACAAGAAGATGCTGCGAATTTGCGTAATAGATGGAAAAGTGTTATAACAAAGAGTACATCAATTGGGCATGCTAATATTTAGTTAGTATAATTATGACGTCCATTTTTACTGAATAAGTACATATGTTTATTTAGTGACAAGCTTAGGCAAACCTCCGGGTGCGTTTTTTTTTATTGCTATGTGAGAGCACTCCAACTTCGTATTTGATTTTGATGTCCAGCAGTTTTGTTTTGAGCTATACTGATGATTCGCTTGTAGAAGAAATGCACATGTCCGGAATTTAAAGGCTGTCATTGATGATATTTTCAAATCTGGTATTGATGGGCATTTTTGTGTGTTGACCTAAGGATCATTAAAGCACTCTGACCCATGCAAGATTTATCTCTCTAATATGTTTTTTTCTCTAAGACATTACATTGTTTTTACATTTTTTCCATATGTCATTCTATAACTTAGACGCTCAATTTTATAATAGATTGTCCATAATTAAAAAACAATACAGATACTAAAAATAAAATTTGACTACTGTTAAAGACATCATGAAATACGATGCCAATATAAACAAATATAAATAAGAAAGTTATATAACAAATGTGTATCCTGGAGTTACTCACGTACAATGCGTGTACTGTACCCGAAACTTAGATCTGAAAAGAAAAGGAAAAACAACATGTGCATGGTTTTATTTTTATAATTTCTTTAAAATAATGTGTACAAATTTAATGTCAAAAATAAACTCAAATGTGAGTGTTCATGTCTTCAAAACCTTTCCCCCTTAATTTTCAAAATAATAAAAGTCAGAAGCAAGAGTACATGTTTTAGTGTTGCCTGCTGTACCCCATATTTTTTTTACTTTTTTATATATTGTTTCTGATTGTTTTGCTCATACATTGTGGTCAATGTCATAAAATGCTATAAGACTGTCATACAAGTAATCGATTTAGCTACATACAAAATGAGGTTTAATAAAAAAAAAAATGGAATATGGCCATTGTACTTAGTTTTATAGTTCGTTTCTGTGTGTCTTACATTTTAACGTTGTGTTTCTGTTGTGTCGTTTGTTTCCTCTTATATTGAAGTGTGAATTCGCATTACTAAAATACGTGTCACGGTACTTTTCTATCCCGAATTCATGTATTTAGTTTTGATGTTATATTCGTTATTCTCATCGGTTTTTTCTAATGCTTAGTTCGTTTCTGTTTGTTGCATTGTAATGTTGTGTCATTGTTCTCAGTTTTAGTTTGAACCCGGATTATTTTTTCTATCGATTTATAAGTTTTGAACAGCGGTATACTACTGTTGCCTTTATTTTCATGATTTTGGTATAAAAGGACATGCTTTTGACCTTCCGATTTTAAAAAGGGATTCCCCGTTTAAAGTTTTTTTTTCTCCATTTTTGATACACAAATAGAGAATAACATAACATAATTGAGCCAACATATTTTCCCAACATTTTGTAACTATAAACATTTGTTTCTTATATTACATGTTCGGAAACATTTTATTAAAGTTTTAAAGTACCTGAAATGCTTAGATAAAAAATGATCTTATTTCAACTTAAAACTTTGCAGCATGCATGGTCAAACTTTTTTTTGATTCAATCGATCAACTATCCCCTCCCCATCCCTTGAATAATCTAAGTGGGGGCAAATTTCAGTTCACAGATTTTGCTACCTCTTCGATTGTAATCTGCAATCAGTATTATGCACATACTGTTTATGTATCTCTGAAGTAAAAAAACATATTTATGTATTTTAAAAAATAATCGATACACTTTTTGATTAATAACTTGAATAGTGTGAAATGTGACTGCACATTTCAATTAGCACAACATGAATACAATAAAAGGCTCGTGGTCAATGGTAAGACATCAATGAACATGTAAATGAAGAAGACATGACATATTCCCTCTCACACAATATAGACGGATGGGCCACTTGCTGTCATGACTTACAATAAATGACATTCAACTCGCTCCCAAGTTGGTACAACTGGTTGGAATTCATATATCGAATTTCTTGACATGCATGAAAATACGAATTTGTGTAAGTCTTTTTTTTTATATTAAAAAACAATTAGAAATTAACAACTTAATTAATCAAAACTTCAGATAAATGTTATTATCCATATACCTTTGATATTTATTCACATTGCACACAGTGGTTATCTTTTCCTCCATTTATCTGTCCAAATCAAAACTTGGATGTGTAAGATTACCCATGGTGCAGTCGGATAAAAATGAAACCTCGAGTTTTCTGACACGCAACATAAAAAACGGGATCGCTGAAAGGTTTGATTTTTATCAGATTTACTCATAATAAACGTGTTGTTTTCAATTTTTTGAAGCTGAGAAACTTTTACAGAAGAAGTTAAATTCACGAAATGAGATCATTTTTGTCACAAAGTGGGTTAATGGTTAACAAACAATACTTTAGAACTCTGATTAAAATGTATAACGGAAAGTCCCCCACAAATGACAGAATAAAAATCAAACACATCAAACGCATGAAAAAAAAACTGTTATGTTCCTGACTTTGTACAGGAATTTTCTAATGTGGAAAATGCATGAATTATATTATGGGTAAACATGTAAAAAATAGGGGTATAACTGTCAAAATTGTGATATGATCTTAATCACTTTAATGAAAATAAATATATCAACAAAGAAAAAACAGAATAACATATAGAAAACGAACATACGCAAAAATTAAAGACAAACAAAAACAAAAATTGACCACATCTTAAAAACACAATACCGAGCCGTTTCATATTGGAAATGACTGAAAAAGGACTAAATGGTAAAGGCAAAATTATACAAATGTTTAATACTTTAACTAGTGATTGAGATGACGTCAGTACCTAGAATCAAAAATCAAGGCCATCATGTATTTTTGTGAAGTTGATACATTGTACGGAATATTTATCAACAAGCTCTGAGTAACTTCCAATGATTTATTTACAAAAATGACGAAATGTTCTTCGAAATAACCCTGGTTCAGTGGGAAAGCCACGGATCAGTTCTGCGCCTCCTTCCATATGACGTAACGGCCAAAACATCAAGAGCGACAATCGCGATTTTTACATAGACGGCGACAGTATCGCGCCATCTCGGTAATTTGTTTACATCGGGTACGTGTGATTTTTCAAGAAATTTACTATTAAAGACAATTAAACTTGTGTCATTTCATCATTAATTAGTTATATAGGTAAGTTTTACAGGTGACTATGCTATATTTTCTTCTTAGGAGATTTTATTTTACAAGAAACAAACATCTGAAAATGGCAAGAGGCGTTGTTATTTTGGAAGATAAAAATATGGCGGGTGTTTTCCGCTTCTGAAAATAACTGACACATTTGCATCCTATTGGCTATTTAAATATAAAATGACCAAAAATAGTATCTATGATGATAGGAGTCCCTAAATATTTGCATAAATACCCATCACTCCTTGTCAAATTGTAACTGAGGCTGCGAAAAGGAAGCACATAAATCGACGCCATTTTTCAACAAATTAAGGTTTCTGAGCTCACGAAATCCTACTATTATTACTTTTAATGGTTAGTAGAAAGATATGAACATTATCCATAACATAATTTATTGATCAGATAGGGTTATGGCTATATGTTTGCCTCTTTTTTGATGCTGAAATCCATTAAATTCCCACAGACCACACGAAATAAACGCCCCTTTCTTAGCCCGAGACTTCAATTTTGATTAAAACTTGAATTTTGGCATGTCAATGTTAGCATTTAAATTTTAATTAAATTATTACGGTTGTGTTAAGCATTTGTGCGGATTTGTTTGGTTGTCTCGAATAGTAAAAAGGTTAATTAAATGGTTTTATATTATTATTTTTGAACCCAAAAAGTGTGTGACAAAAAACAAAAACAAACAAAATAAAATTATAGGAAAAATATAACAACTACATAAGTCAAGGATTTGCATAAGTATAGTTTAACTTTATCCTAAACCTCTATCCATCATTTCTTACAGATAGTACAGGGTGAGGGTTCACAAAATAGGGAACCAGGGGTGGATACAGCCATTTTGAAAAGGGGGTTAATTCCCTACCCAGGATAAAGGGGGGGATTCCAACTAAATGTCCCCTTTCAAATGCATTGATTGTCCATAAAAAGGGAGGATTCCAATCCTGGAACCCTATCCCTGGACCCGCCACTGGGAACTATGGCTAAAAGTATAAAAAATTGGAGAACTAGTATGACTAAAGGAACAAAGAATAGAGAAAATTGACTGTAATAAGGAATAGAGCAAATGACATGCTAGTCAAAATAATTATGACGTCTGACGAGGCTATTTTATTTTTTATCTGGGACGCCTTCCTACACATCCCAGAAAAAAATTATAAAATATCCTAGCCAGACGTTATAATTATTTGAACTATTGATGTGCTAATTTATATATTGAGAAAAGAGAAATGATGGACAAAAAGTATAAAAAAAAAATAGAGACAAATGAACGTAAAGAATAAATGATAAAGTAATGGAAAACACCCCATCCAGACCCTTGTTTATCTGAACAACAGTACTATTATTTTTGCTGAATAGTGCATATAGGCATTTCCCATTTGAATGGTTTTACACTAGTAATTTTAGGGCCCTTTTTAGCTTGTTGTTCAGTGTGAGCCAAGGCTCCGTGTTGAAGGCCGTACACTGACCTATAATGGTTTACTTTTATAATTTGTTATTTGGATGGAGAGTTTTCTCATTGGCACTAACACCACATCTTCCTATATCTATGTAAAGTATCTTTTAAAGATTTCAAGTATATGAAATATTAAGTTATAACCAGTAGGACAGTATAAATTCTGCCCGTCCTTCCATGCAAAAAAAATTATGTGATTTATTGTTGAATTTTATTGCCACATTCAGTATTGGCTAGGTGTTGTGGCCAGGTTTTATTGGTGGTGGATACATTTAATATCAATTACTGGTATGAAGAATTAAAGATATGAATGATTGAATGAAAAGTTACCTTTTAAATAACAGATACATTTAAGATAATTTAATGTTGCATATAAAGTTATACTTTATTTAAACATTATTTAATATATCTATTAAAAAGATTGATATGTTATTATGTTGATGGATTTAAGGTATTGAAGTAAATGAATAAATAAATAGAAAATTTGTGTTGCTGTATATGATTATTAACTTTTCTTGATGGAGGGCAGGACTTTTTCGGGACGTTTGGATTGGGTGTTTTTAAGCTCAGGATTTTGGGATCCAGGATTTTCTTTCGTGATTTTTTTTTTAAATTTGGGAACGACCTCAGAAGATCATGTTTTTAGCCCGGGATTTTGGGATCAGGACCCCACCTCCTCCTTTGACATATAATATAAAGTCATTAAAAATAAATCAATTATTTACATCAAAAGTCTAAAGTAATTTCTTTATTTTTGTTGAATCATATAAACCTCCTTTTGATTATTTAAGATTAAAATAAGAAGGATTTAACAAACATCTGAAAACAATCATAGTACATGTATATACATTATGGGATTTTCTCATGTTGAAAGGCTTTCATGTAGCAAAAAAATGCCTAATATATCCACTCCAAATGAGTATTTTGGGATAGTTGTCTCATTGGCAATTATTCACATCTGATTAGTTTTCCATTAGTGAAATTCAAATAAAAAACATTCAATTCCAATTTAAATGTGAACCTTCTCATTCTTGGACCACATAGAAATTTCTAGACAATTAAAATATATTATAATTTCATATAACAACTGTAGAAAAAAATCGAAATTATTTTCATTTGATAATATCATCTGCATATATATTATATATTTTCAGATAACAATAGGAATAAGAAGAGCAGGATTTCTATTTTGAGGATTTACATGTATGGGACAGAGGACTATTTGACTTGATTTTACTTTTAACTTGGACTTTTTAACCATAATACTCTTAAATTATTTAAAATATTTTTTACGTATGTTTCATTTTAACATTATTTTTATGACTGTATTTATTTATCATTTAATAAACGTTTATTTCTAAACATTTTTATATTTTTAAATATACAATGTGAAACACTTAACCATTTTATATTGATAATGTGGGGTAAATGTACATGAGACAATAATGCTGTTGCAATACAATAAAACTTATTGTCATTGAAAAACCTGAGATTCATAGATGCAAAGCTAGCATATTCATAGGGGTACCCTTTTGTGGTTGATTAAATAGGAACCCTCTTAAGTCAGTCAGCAGCCCCCTAGAAAAAGTTCTAGATCCGTCACTGATATCCTGATTTACATGTATGTACTGTAGTATTTGGGACATAAAAAAAATCAAAGATATAAAAAGTCAACTTGATGGTCTTTAATGATTGATTAGGTGTGAAGGACTGAAACAGAAAGGTTTTTAAATCGTTCAGTTCTCCTAGACATAGTGAGGTATCCTTGAGGTCTCTCAAATGGCCTATCATGACGACTTTTCACTGTTTTTCTGAAGTGTGGTAAACCCTGCACCTAAATAAATCATTTTCAGTAGTCTCTCTTTTTTCATACTTTTTTTATGAAAAGTCTAAACTAATATTCAAATTAGAAAAAAGAAAGCTGAGCAACTTGAACCCACAACATACAATTGATATCAGGTGTTCTGGAAGAGTAAGTAGATCAAGCTACTTGTGTAGTATTAGGAATGAGATGTACAGGTGCACTTTTCATATATGTAATCACATGATTTTGCAAATTATTGCAATTGTGTGCTTTTAGAATGGAGTAAAATGTGTGAAAAAGTATTATATTGCAGAAAAATCAGTACACAGATATAGGAATGGTATGATTCTGATTAAACTATAGATCCTGTGACCAAGCTTTGTTTTCTTGTAGATTGGTGTAAAATTAAAATATGGGTCAAGCATTAATATCAATGCAACAAAACAGGATCACCAAAATCAGAGTGAGACTTTCATATGCCAATTTCATAGTAGACCTTAGAAGTGATACAGCATTTTTAAAATGCTTTAAATGGTCATATAGCTCTAACATGTATTAAGAATTGGATGTTCTAGGCATTGGGCATCCCTATTGAATGTTAATCTCAAGTTCTCAAGAGTTAAACATGCCCCAGGGCCCAGACACACTCAAGCATGAATGGTTAAGTGTACACCATGTTGCTTGATATGCATGATAAGGACAGGACAGACATTTATAAACATGTGTAAGTGTCAACTTCCAACTTGCTTAGTTTTTTTTATATAAACAACAAGAGCGAAGACTAAAAATCAAGTGAAGATTATTGATGCATCAGATTAATATTTGTTGATTGGTACTTTTTTAAATTGACAATTGATTTCAGATTAATATTTACTGAATCAAAGAATGACTGTAACCTTTAACCTAAAAAAAAATGGCTTAAAACAAAGATAAACTAAGTGCTAACACTTTGCACTTGCGTAGGCTTTTTATACAGACAATAACTTTTGACTTACCCCTTGCTGAAATTTTTGAAAAGTTGGGGGAAAAAAGGGGGGGTACTTCCAGACAACTGAAGTCATTTATATGGAAAAAATTCGTTCATAGATTAACCCAGTTTCAATGTACTACATACATCTGTTACACACTGCAGCATAATTAAATAACTACAGAAAATGTAATACGAGGAGTTTGAGCAACATGAAAAACATCAACAAATGACGGTGTAAAGCCTTCAACCCATCATCATTTTTAAGTAAAATATATTTAAAATCCTGGAAACATCATCACCCTTCATTGTCTCAATCAATTTCGTGATTAAAAACTGTTAAATATGACATTATTTGCTTAATTTTGTGCCGAAATAACTCCAAAAACGTTTGACAAGTGTTGAATTTTGACCTCCGGTTGAAGTATTTATTATGTAAACAAGACTCAGAGTGACGGGGAATCCTATACATAGTCATGTGCCCATATGTTTCTGGGTCACATTTATTTATATCTCGACCAATGAAAAGCTTTAGGATGCATTTGTGTCAGTTCCTAGCAAACAGGGGGATTACCCGCGGTTTTTTGGAAATCTACAGAGGACGTCTTTTGATTTATCATATTTCAGTAACGGAGCACTTATTTCAATACCTATTTTGGCAGTCGTGTGCCAAAATCTATTCTAATGAAAAATTAACCTTAAATACTGATGGATGTTAAGTTGTTTTAATAAATTTATTGTCTGAAGCATAGGCTATGTTTTTGTTTACACGCTGGTTACAGCGCCACCTCGAAATTTTTATATTATCTCCCCTTTCCCGCGTGACCACCGGAAGGAGCTCTTCAATGTCACTGGCTTTCCCATTGGCTTTTCTGATAAAACACTGGCTGGTGACGTTTTATACAGTCTAAGTAGCAGCTGCAATCTTGATTACAAAATGAGTAGAGAAATGTATATCCCATATGCAGGTGAAGCTGGTATATTGTTGTTAAGGTGGTGGATATTGATAATTTAAAAATTAAAATCGCCACCTTTGTCATAGATTCTAGTACAGCGTTGAACGCTCAAATTCAAGATATAAGTCAATGAGGCAGAATAATCTGTGTCTGTTGTTTCTTAAATTTCTAGTTTAAGGGGATATATTAATGGAACCTAGTCGAAAAAGTTGGATTGTTAATAAAAAAGAACATAATCATTATATTTGAGTGTTAAATTAAATGACCAGATTTCTTTCACTACAAACTCCTCAGAGTCTGAATTGACCAGTTTTTGTGCTCGACCAGTAAAATCGAGCACACATTTTACTCGACTAGTCTCGACATTGTCTCGACTGTACTTAACTGTACTTAAGTGTACTCGACTAGGTCTCGACTTTACTTAATTAGTCTGATTCAGTACTTGATGATCTTTGTGTAGTCTGAAATGGTCTTGACCAAGGCTCGACCTGTCTCGACCTGTCTTGACTAGTCTCGACCTGTCTCGACTAGTCTCGACTCAGTCTCAACCAGTCTCGACCTGTCTCGACTAGTCTTGACCTTCAAATTTAGGTTTGACTGGTGTAAATCAGCCCATCTAACTAAATTAAATATTGATCTTACAAAATTCAAGCTTATTAGGTAGTTTGATTTATTGCTGTGAAATGAAAGAATTTAATTTTACAATATGTAAAAAAAAAAATTATTATATAAAAATTCAGATAGGCATCTTTAATTTTTTTAATAACTTTTTCAAATCAACTTGGATTTTCATCAAACTTTGCAGATATCTTAGATATATATCAAGCTTACTGAATCCAATTTCATTTAGTTTTTTGTTGTATTGCTGTAAAATTTAAGATTTAAAGTAATTTTGGTAAAAAAAGGCTAGGATTTGCAATTCGGACAAAATAGAGATATTACACTTTAATTTTTTTAATAACTTTTTCAAATCAACTTGGATTTTCATCAAACTATGCAGCTATCTTACATATATATCAAGCTTACTGAATCCCATTTCATTTAGTTTTTTGTTGTATTGCTGTAAAATTTAAGAATTAAAGTAATCTTGGTATAAAAAGCTAGAATTTGCAATTAGGACAAAATAGAGATAGTACACTTTAATTTTTTTAATAACTTTATCAAATCAACTTGGATTTTCATCAAACTATGCAGCTATCTTACATATATATCAAGCTTACTGAATCCCATTTCATTTAGTTTTTTGTTGTATTGCTGTAAAATTTAAGAATTAAAGTAATCTTGGTATAAAAAGCTAGGATTTGCAATTCGGACAAAACAGAGATAGTACACTTTAATTTTTTTAATAACTTTTTCAAATCAACTTGGATTTTCATCAAACTATGCAGCTATCTTACATATATATCAAGCTTACTAAATCCCATTTCATTTAGTTTTTTGTTGTATTGCTGTAAAATTTAAGAATTAAAGTAATCTTGGTATAAAAAGCTAGGATTTGCAGTTTTGACAAAATAGAGATGGTACACTTTAATTTTTTCATAACTTTTTCAAATCAACTTGGATTTTCATCAAACTATGCAGCTATCTTACATATATATCAAGCTTACTGAATCCCATTTCATTTAGTTTTTTGTTGTATTGCTGAAAAATTTAAGAATTAAAGTAATCTTGGTATAAAAAGCTAGGATTTGCAATTCGGACAAAATAGAGATAGTACACTTTAATTTTTTTAATAACTTTTTCAAATCAACTTGGATTTGCATCAAACTATGCAGCTATCTTACATATATATCAAGCTTACTGAATCCCATTCCATTTAGTTTTTTGTTGTATTGCTGTAAAATTTAAGAATTAAATTAATCTAGGTCAAAAAAGCTAGAATTTGCAGTTCGAACAAAATAGAGATAGTACACTTTAATTTTTTTTATAACTTTTTAAATTCAACTTGGATTTTATTGAAACTATATAGCTATCTTGGTGATGTATTCTTCTTACTGAATCCCAGGTTGTTACAAAGTTTGTTGTATTGCTGTCAAATTTAAGAATTAATTTAATCTAGGTAAAAAAAAGCTAGGATTTGCAGTTTTGACAAAATAGAGATGGTACACATTAATTTTTTTCAGAACTTTTTCGAATCAACTTAGATTTTCATCAAACTCTACAAATATCTTTGCAATATATTGATCTTACTGAATCATAGGTTGTTATTTTGTTTGGTGTATTTCTGTCAAATTTAAGAATTTAATTAACCTAGGTCAAAAAGCTACGATATTAGAAATATATCTTTTCTCATAATTTGGGAAAAAGTATATATAAAATATTAATATAATTCCTTTAATGTTTTATTCCTTTTGATATACACTTTATAAATATATCAAAAAGGGATGAAACATTAGAAATTATTAAAATAGTTCTTCTGATTTGTGGTGATTTATAAAGCAATACCTTCTGCTTGGGGCAAACTTATTAAAAAGATCACATCTACCAGAGAGTTTTAAATTCTAAATAACATTTATTCAAAGTTGCAACATCCTGTTAAATCTAAATCACAGGGCTTTTAATTCACTAGATAAGTAATACACGAGTTTAAGAAAAGTAGGGCTTTCTTTTTACCTGTAAAACTCACGTGTACTGATGTAATTAAATCATGTATAGTGTCATGTCATTAAATTTGACAAAAAAATATTTTAAAACTTCATAACAACCTGGGATTTAGTAAGATCACCAAGGTAGCTAAATAGTTTTAATAAAATCCAAGTTGATTTGAAAAAGTTATTAAAAAGCTTAAAGTGTACTATCTCTATTTTGTTCGAACTGCAAATTCTAGCTTTTTTGACCTAGATTAATTTTATTCTTAAATTTGACAGCAATACAACAAAAAACTAAATGAAATGGGATTCAGTAAGCTTGATATATGTGTATGATAGCTGCATAGTTTGATGCAAATCCAAGTTGATTTGAAAAAGTTATTAAAAAAATTAAAGTGTACTATCTCTATTTTGTCCGAATTGCAAATCCTAGCTTTTTATACCAAGATTGCTTTAATTCTTAAATTTTACAGCAATACAACAAAAAACTAAATGAAATAGGATTCAGTAAGCTTGATATATATGTAAGATAACTGTATAGTTTGATGCAAATCCAAGTTGATTTGAAAAAGTTATTAAAAAAATTAAAGTGTACTATCTCTAGTTTGTCCGAATTGCAAATTCTAGCTTTTTATACCAAGATTACTTTAATTCTTAAATTTTACAGCAATACAACAAAAAACTAAATGAAATGGGATTCAGTAAGCTTGATATATATCTAAGATATCTACATAGTTTGATGAAAATCCAAGTTGATTTGAAAAAGTTATAAAAAAAATTAAAGATGCCTATCTGAATTTTTATATAATAATTTTTTTTTTACATATTGTAAAATTAAATTCTTTCATTTCACAGCAATAAATCAAACTACCTAATAAGCTTGAATTTTGTAAGATCAATATTTAATTTAGTTAGATGGGCTGATTTACACCAGTCAAAACTAAATTTGAAGGTCAAGACTAGTCGAGACAGGTCGAGACTGGTTGAGACTGAGTCGAGACTAGTCGAGACAGGTCGAGACTAGTCAAGACAGGTCGAGACAGGTCGAGCCTTGGTCAAGACCATTTCAGACTACACAAAGATCATCAAGTACTGAATCAGACTAATTAAGTAAAGTCGAGACCTAGTCGAGTACACTTAAGTACAGTTAAGTACAGTCGAGACAATGTCGAGACTAGTCGAGTAAAATGTGTGCTCGATTTTACTGGTCGAGCACAAAAACTGGTCAATTCAGACTCTGAGGAGTTTGTAGTGTTTGAACCTCCTTTTTTTTCTCAAGGAACTCCGACTCATATGAAAATAAGCTAGGAGAGGCACACAGATCATTCCCATAGAATTGCCGGCGATCTGTTGAAATAAAATATTTTAGCAAACATGTTGTCAACTAGAAACTCCAGCAGACTGATCACTTGTTTCTCTGTGTAGTATGTTTTACCGTTTTGTTTAACCTTTGCCAACCATGAAAGGCCCCACGTGATGCCATATTATTAAGTAAACATTCCCTATTTTCACATAATTGAATTGCTAGGAAAATCATTTTTAACGAAACTTTCATATCAATAAAGTATTTAAATCTTTATTGCGCATTCGTATGCTCTCAAAAAAGCACAACGAGTAAGCTCACTCAATGCCTGAAAAAAGCTGTATTTCCAACGTCATTGTATAGCAGTCTTTTTCTTTCTAACTATTTATTGAACTTTTTATTTCTATATATAGTTAAGTTTCTCCCTTTGATGCGCTTTATGGATACTGACTTGAATTATGATCCAACAAAACAATCTATGCATTAACTAATCACTTTATCAATCAATCAATTTCTCAATCCTGGTATATATAATGAATGTATTCATCATTCAATCAATCAATCAAACCAACCAATCATGCTAATAATCGAAAACTAGATGTGATCAATCAATTACAAAACAACAAACTTATCAACTTACCAATCATTCATCCATTTTAACCGATCAGCTAAATGTCAAAATGATTTAACATCTTCAGTGTGTAGTCTTATGCTCTCCAAAAAGCACAACTGGAAAGTTTACTCAATTACTACATTTGCTTAATTTCAAATATCATAGTATACGGTACGAAAAAATCTGCATTCACATCACAGGTAACAAAACCTTTCAAGATACTCGTTAAGATGGAATATAGTTACGATATTGGTGTCAGTTCATTAAAGATGGCATATTTTGACTCTATTATTTATTCACGAATAGAGTCTTTGCATCTGAAATAACAGATATATTCTAAAACCAGTTGTTGGCTTGATACGGGTTATGTTCTTCTCGTATATTTTTTTGATTATATGGGAGGGATTTTGCTTGATATTTTTATGATTAAGACATAATCTTAAAATCAGTTTAATTAGGGTCTGGAGTTGGTATGTCTGTAACTGCTTAGTGCTTTGTTAATGTATGTATCATTGTCATTTTTTTAAATTTTTTTTGTTATCTATTACCCCTGACATCGACCTCAGACTTTTTTTTAAACCTAACTGAGTTTTACTGTGCACAATGTGTTTGTTTTTCATAGGTTGCAATTCTGAACATATAGACAATGCAAATTCCCTTAGGAAGTCCCTTTGCGGCTAAAACTGTGCCACTATTACTGTGAAATTTCGTGAAAAATTATATCCCAGAACGATATATATATATGCACTATATTTTTACAAAGGTCAAAATATTTGACTGTTTGGTATACTTTCAACCTTCATGCCCTGAACTACTGAGAGTTTAAAATTACACCAACATTCTATATTACCCCTAGAGATGGGTGCGGTCCTAACATTGACAAAAGTTAACTTGGAGCAGACTTGTTGACTGCTTGTTAAGTTAACTTGAGACAAGCTAGTTAAAACTTCGTCGTTGATGGACCAGACCTACGGCCTGCTTTTTTAGAACTGCTGCAGACCTATCGATATGTCTGCTCCAGACCAGACCTGTGGACAAGTCTGCTTTTGACCAGTCCTGATGACAGGTCTGCCCCAGACCAGACCTGTAGACAAGTCTGCTTTTCACCAGTCTTGAGGACATGTCTGCCCCAGACCAGACCAGTGGACATGTATGCTCCTGATCAGACCTGTGGACAAGTCTGTTATTGACCAGACCTGGTGACAGTTCTACTTATGACATATTATCGTGTTTAAAATTTTTCATATCAGACTTCAGCTTTAATTAAAAAATGTAAATAACATTCGCATTGTTTTTCCCCCGGATAGCAAATTTCTTTACTCGCTAGACTCTACTAGATATTATACAACCTTTTTTTTTTCTTTTTTATTTGATATATTCTTATATACATAAAACAATGGCTATACAATCAAATAGAGCACCCTAAATTTATGCGAACAAAAATTTGTTGTTCATGTTGTTTTTGTATTGCAATATAGTTGTCCATTGTATAATACATTGAATCCTGACGTAAAAAATATGATTGATTAACTATGCGGGTATATATATTTACAAATTAAAGTGCACATATGGTCAGTTTTGTTGGAAGCAGTCAAATAATTTGGTTGTACAAGTTAGCATGAGACATCAACACTACTGAAATGTTGATACAAAGCAATATTTAGAACAAAAGGAGGACATGCTGGCACCCTAAATGTATGCGAACAAACATTTGTTGTTATTGTATTATACATTGAATCCTGACATAAAAATCATGGCTGATTTACTATGAGTGTATATAGATTTACAAATTAAACTGCACATATGGTCAGTTTTGGTTAATGCCGTCAAGTAATTTTGTTAAACAAGTCAGCATGAGGTATCAAAACTCCTGAAATTTTGTTACGTATAAATATTTGTAATAAAAGGAGGACATTCTCGCACCCTAAATTTGTACAAACAAAGATTGTTGTTATTGTATTGCAATATTGCTGTCCATTGTATTGTACATTGAATCCTGACACAAAAATATGGCTGGTTTATTATGGGGATATACATGGTATATAGAGTTACAAATTTCAGTGCACATATGTCAGTTTTGGTCAATGCGGTCAAATAATTTTGTTGTACAAGTCAGCATGAGGCATCAAAACTACTAAAATTTTGTTATGTATCAATATTTTGAGCTGGCATCCTAAATTTATGCGAACAAACATTTGTTGTTCATGTTGTTATTGTATTGAAATATAGCTGTT
Organism: Mytilus galloprovincialis; assembly: GCF_965363235.1. Classification (NCBI taxonomy): domain Eukaryota; kingdom Metazoa; phylum Mollusca; class Bivalvia; order Mytilida; family Mytilidae; genus Mytilus; species Mytilus galloprovincialis. Next base: position 21,494,796 of record NC_134850.1, on the reverse strand, counting down.
CCATTGTATTATACACTGAATCCTGACATAAAAATATGGCTGATTTACTATGCAGGTATATATATTTACAAATTAAAGTGCACATATGGTCAGTTTTGTTGGAAGCGGTCAAATAATGTTGTTGTACAAGTTACCATGAGGTATCAAAACTACTGAAATTTTTTGTTACGTATCAATATTTTGAATCAAAGGAGGACATTCTCGCACCCTAAATGTATGCGAACAAACATTTGTTGTTATTGTATTGCAACATTGCTGTCCGTTGTCATATACATTGAATACGGACGCAAAAAAATGGCTGATTTATTGTGGGGGTATACATGGTATATGGAGTTACAAAGTCAAGTGCAAATATGGTCAGTTTTGGTCAATGCAGTCAAAAAATTTTGTTGTTCAAGTCAGCATGAGGCATCAAAACTACTGAAGTTTTGTTACGTATCAATATTTTGAATAAAAGGAGGCCATGCTAGCACCCTTAATTTATGCGAATAAAAAAATGATGTTCATGTTGTTTTTGTATTGCAATATAGATCTCCTTTGCATTATACATTGAATCCTGACATAAAAAAATATGGCTCATTTTCTATGCGGGTATATATATAGATATGTCAGTTATGGTCTATGCGGTCAAACAATTTTGTGGTGCATGTATGTGGGCATGAGGTATCAAAACTATTGAAATTTTGTTACATATCAATATATTGAACAAAATGAGGACCTGCTGGGACTAATGATTAATTATTTTCTAAAAAAATTCTCTTCTGAAAGTAAGATATTGCTGATTGTGGCTACATAGATCAAGGACGTATAACTAACATCTAATATACGTCCTTGCATAGATATATACAATAAAGTGCTAAATAAATATGGATGAATATGAAAGGTATTGGAATATATATTCAGTGCCCGTTATCATTGTTACCAAGATCGTTTTATTTTAATTTATAGATTGGCAGATCACAGATAAATTTGTGTAAAAAGCAACGTTTTATGTGTACGTTATTTTAAAATATTTGTATTTAATACTGTTTATATGACGGAAGTATTAAGTTTACTTTATTGTCGATGTTTATACTACGAAACAAAGATATTAAAAAATATTTTTCAAAAAATCGATGTAGAGCGGACTTGGTTACAAGTTAACTTAGTGTTGAGCAGACCAGTCAGAAGTTAACTTGGGAACAGGTCTTGTTTCGATCGGATTTGTCAAAGCAAAAGTAAACTTATTTTAACTTTGTGGCAGGACTGGTTTCGAAGTTAACTTATGTTAACTTTACGGCAGGACTGGTTTCGAAGATAACTTCTGTTAGCTTATGACAGAACTGGTTCGAAGTTAACTTATATCAATAGCAGACCTGTTTTTAAGTTAACTTTTTGGCAGACATAAAAACAGTCCTAGGACCAAGTCCGCTTTTCAAGTTAACTAGATTTTTGTCATAGGACTGGTCAGAGCAGTCCTAAATCCGGTCACAGGTTAACTTTGACCGGTCCAAATGACTGTTTATCAAGTTAACTTGCTGTTCAGGTTAGGACTGCACCCATCTGAACCTCAATTTTTGAGCCTTAGTTTAAACTTACACTTGAAGTATTTATTATACTTCACGTTAAAATGTCATATTTTGATTGGCTAAAACGAGGGTGTTAATTTACTATATATCATGGCTGAGTGGGTGACCATTTCTTTTTAATGTTACCCTCTCGTCACGATCAATCAAAAGTCTATAATTTAAAGGACAATGAATCGAATTTACATCAAGTAATTAAGTACAATACTTTGAGCTTTACGTTTTGGCTCAGATTTTATTATTTGACTGTCAAAATAAAAAAATAAAACATTTTGCTTAACTGTTGTTGTCTTTTCTAATACCCGTAAAGTTGTTATGTACGTAACGTCATAGAAACAACTTTTAAAATAAGAATTAATCTGTAAAAGACAATGATAGGACATTCAGTATGATAAATTAGAAAACACATAGCTGAGAGGATGATAGAGCAGATTGGAAACCCTCAAACAACCATTGTCAACCTTGGCCTGGATGTGACATGTATATAATACTACTCCTGCAACCATTCTTGGACCTCTAAAGAATTAAATTGTAGGCGCTACCATGCTTCTTATACTGGTAACATTCCCAAGTTATGTCTCAATGAGATGAAACACCAAGATCATATTTGGGAACCAGTACGTTAATTAATAATCATACCTATGAATATTATATCTTTCCCCAAAAGTGCCGCTGCTTGTGAAACAGTTATATTTACAAAATGCAACCTATACACACATTTATTCAAATAGAAAACTCTTTTTTTCTTACAGCAACACTCTTTTATCAAAATAAGAGTCTTAATGAAATTATTGCATATACTCGTACTTTTCATTTACAGAACATTTATACCCTTGTTTCAATGTTTTAATGAATTTAAAGACAAGACTTTAATTATTGTCAGCTTACCGTATGTGCCTGCCTTCTGACATGGAATGTCTAGAACTTGTTTGAAACTATTGTTATAACAATTTATTAAAAATTTAAGTAGTTAATCATTCCAATATTCAAGATATACAGTTTCAAATTTTGACTTATTCTTCAGTCCACATCTTGCAGTATGTCTATTTGTCTATTAAAGTTCACAATTTTTACTTTAAATCGTTAGTGTAGAAATGTTCTCGTAACAATATCATCTCTGACAATATATTTAACATAATTAAGCTAATAAATGAACTAAAAGTGTTTAAACAAAGCCATATTTTCTAAAAATTGTATGTATACATGTACAGTTACCAGTCTAAGGTATGACTTCACTTAAAGTTATATAGAACTGACTGCTGACGTCTGGTATTTGCATAATTTTAAAAAGATATTGGAAGATGTGGTATCAGTGGAAACAAGACAACTCTCCATGAGACAAAGCTCAGTTATTGTTTTCTATATTAAAGACTTTAAAATGATAAAATCATAGATTAAATTATCTGTTATGTGACGCGGGGGGGGGGGGGGGGGGGATTTTTCTGTTTATTTTGCTCTGGGGCTTCACATTTGCTAAATAATTCTTCTTTTTCTGTGAATAAGGAATATTAAGTACATTTTTAGGACAGTGCACACTTTTGTTAGTTTGATTTGGGTATATATTTTTTTATTTTTAACTTGTTTTTTTCACTGTCACAAAAAAGCCTACTTTGGGGTTTATGACAGGTCAAAAAACACTCCAAAAACAATATTCAGGAAGGTTCTCCAGGTTTTAATGACTGCGACGAGAAAATATAAGTACTTAAAAAATCAAATTGCAAATATTCATAAATTAAGAATTTATTTTGATTTGAGGCTTTAAAGTAAACTATGAATACTGTAAACTGTGAATTTATTATGAATCATCATAGTTAAGGCCCATGATTTTATCATTATAAAATATTCATTAAACTTTGCAGTTGGGTTAATTTTATTTAAATCTCTTAGATAAACAACATTTGGTGAAATTCTATATGTTCCCTATTTCCACCCTATAAAGGTTGCAATTCTGATAATATAGACAAAGCAATTTTTCATGGGAACTCCCTTAACACTGTGTCACTTATACTGTGAAGTTTCGTGAAAAATTATATTCCAGAACGGTAAATTGCGGAAAGTAGATATGAATTAGTAGATTTTTTCAAAGGTGAAAATACTGTCAACCTTTAAATGCCCTGAACTTCTAAGAGTTTAAACTGACACCAACATATTATACTACCCCTACCTTTTTTTTTGGCCTCCTACGAATTTAATTTTAGGCGCTTTTATGTTTTTCTAAAATGGTAACATTTTCAAGTTATCATATCTGGGGACCAGTAGGTTAACCAATTAACAAACCTATAAATATAGTATACCTGCTAAAAAAAATCGTGGCTTGTGAAACAGCTATATTCACAAAATGCAACCTCTTCATTAGCTAGAGGTGAAGGGGGGAGGGTTAAAATCTCAAAAACATGTTTAACCCCACGCAACTTTGCGTCCGTGTCAAGCCAGTAATATCTGGCCTTTGTTAGTCTTGTATGATTTTTAATTTTAGTTTCCTTATATAGTTCGGAGTTTAGTTTGACGCCCTTCATCACTGAACTAGTAAATATTATTGTTTAGGGGCAAGCAGATCTTGCTACACATGTGGCATTACCATGTATTACAATTACAAAATGTCTTTACCCCATGACTGGTTTCAAATACTATACCTCTTCTTGTCTTGTAGTGTCGCATATATATATAAGTCATGATTATAATGGCCACTACCGCCACACAACCAGCTATAAGAGCAGCTCTGAAATCAATTGAAGTTGATCTTGTAAATAGATTATCATCAAAATGCCTTGATATATATTTTTTGTCTCTAGAAAAGGGAGATGAAATATATCAAAGGAATGTTCAAACTGATTTTGCCTCTCTTTAACAAATGTTTTAAGTTTATTTTGATGTGTTTCCCTCGATTTTAGTTTGTAACCCAGATTCCTTTACGCTTAATCGATTAATGACTATAGCCAAGCTGTGTTTTTGTGTTGCCTTCATTGAAGTTTAAATGGTTCGATACAGCTTCTTAACTCCTAAAATTTACAAAGCCTACTTGTCAACACTTTTGGATTGACACGTAATATCTTCTGTCAATTTACATTGTATTAAATAGTAAAATCACAGAAACACTGAACTCTAATGAATTTTAAAACAGAAGGTCCCTTATCAAATAGCAAAATCAAAAGCTCAAACACATCAAACGAATGGATAACAACTGTCATATTTCTGACTTGGTACAGAAATTTCCTTAAGTATTAAGTTTAACAATCCAAGTTCAACTCAACATAAAGGACCTTAACCGTGCTTGGTAACATTTTCGACATAAGTGGCTATAATGTTCAACATGCAGACTTCTAATACGTTCAGGTATTTCACATCCAATTTTTTATGCAAATATTCTTTATAAAGCACAAAGGTGTCAGTATTCACCTCAGAATCTTACAAAACCTTTGAATAGACTTATTAAGAAGGGATATAATTACGATACTGTTGTCAAGTCATTAAAGATTGCATATTTTGGCGTTAATATTGAGTCACTGATAAGGTCTTTGCATCGGAACTAAACACATTTATTCTAAAAACAGTTGTTGACATGACACGGGTTATGTTCTTCTCATATTTGTTATGATGGTATGATACTAAACCCCTAACGGGAAGGATTGTGCCTGATGTTCATATGATGAAATCATAATCTTTCAGTCAGTTTAATTGAAGTCTGGAGCTGGCATGTCAGTTAACTGCTAGTAGTCTGTTGTTATTTATGTATTATTGTGATTTTGTTTATTTTCTTTGGTTACATCTTCTGACATCAGACTCGGACTTCTCTTGAACTGAATTTTAATTTGCGTATTGTTATGCGTTTACTTTTCTACATTGGTTAGAGGTATAGAGGGAGGGTTGAGATCTCACAAACATGTTTAACCCCGCCGCATTTTTGCGCCTGTCCCCAGTCAGGAGCCTCTGGCCTTTGTTAGTCTTGTATTATTTTAATTTTAGTTTCTTGTGTACAATTTGGAAATTAGTATGGCGTTCATTATCACTGGACTAGTATATATTTGTTTAGGGGCCAGCTAAGGGACGCCTCCGGGTGCGGGAATTTCTCGCTACATTGAAGACGTGTTGGTGACCCTCTGCTGTTGTTTTTTTATTTGGTCGGGTTGTTGTCTCTTTGACACATTCTCCATTTCCATTCTCAATTTTATTTGTATTAGTAATTAATGTAGCCTAGTCACTGTTTGAGGGGCGTTCTACTGATGTGCATTATGCAAACGAAAAACATGCTTGACGCTAATTATTTTTAGTCTAGTATCTTTTATATTGTTTGAAGTCCTACTTTTCTCAATCTGGATCATTCTAGCAGTCTATACATGTAACATATTGTATTTAAAATAGGATCAAGATATCTTATAATTAATTACGCAAAATTACGTTTAATTTCTATTGATTATTTATGAAATGACAATTGTGTTCATTTGGAAATCATTACAACGAAGTCGGAATGTTTGATTAACAAGATTGGGACTTAATATTCCTATTTGCAAGTTTCCTTTAAATCCAAGATTGAAGCAACAGTGTACCAAGACTTTCAGTTACTGTACTCAGATATTTAGTACATATGAAAAGGCACACGACTAAATAGGCCATTGAAAATGAAAATATATACTTTTTTTTTATTGAGTTAAGCCTTAGAAATGATACTTTATCGTGTATTTTTCTATGCTGTGATGTCATACTATTGTTTCAGTAAAAGGGAGAAGGTTTGGTACCATTAAAACGTTAATCCCGCTGCAAATGTTTCCACCTGTCCTGATGTACAGTAGTTGTCGTCTGTCTAAGTAATTTATTAGTGTTTCTCATTTCTCGTTTTTTTTATATAGACTAGACCATTTTTTTCCCGTTTGAATGGGTTAAGAAATTTTGGGGCCCTTTATAGCTTGTTGTTCGGTGTGAGCCAATGGTCCGTGTTGAAGACCGCACATTGACCTATAATGGTTTACTTTTATATATTGTTATTTGGATGATGAGTTGTCTCATTGGCACTCATACCACATCTTCCTCTCTCTCTCTCTCTCTCTCTCTCTCTCTCTCTCTCTCTCTCTCTCTATATATATATATATATATATATATATATATAGTAGCATGGGTTCGAATCCCGGCGAGGGAAGAACCAAAAATTTGCGAAAGCAAATTTACAGATCTAACATTGTTGGGTTGATGTTTAGACGAGTTGTATATATATATATATGAAGTTGTATATATATATATATATATATATATGGAAAGGTAACACATGCCCACCGAAAGCTCTTTTAATGAGAGCCCAGGTGGTCGTGTGGTCTAGCGGGACGGCTGCAGTGCAGGCGATTTGGTGTCACGATATCACAGTAGCATGGGTTCGAATCCCGGCGAGGGAAGAACCAAAAATTTGCGAAAGCAAATTTACAGATCTAACATTGTTGGGTTGATGTTTAGACGAGTTGTATATACATTATGTACACAGCCATGTATCACCATCATTGATGGCGATCCGATGGATACATCTGTTGTAGGGTTGTCACTGACTCAGACGTACTTATGAATATAATTATTTTCTGTGACTGTATCTTACATTAATTTGTAGGATCCTTTACTATAGATAATTTAGCTGATCTGTAACAATAACATCTTCATGCCTTATATATCATGTACTGTAGTACGCCGCTAGATTAAAACTGACGTGGAAAGGTAACACATGCCCACCGAAAGCTCTTTTAATGAGAGCCCAGGTGGTCGTGTGGTCTAGCGGGACGGCTGCAGTGCAGGCGGTTTGGTGTCACGATATCACAGTAGCATGGGTTCGAATCCCGGCGAGGGAAGAACCAAAAATTTGCGAAAGCAAATTTACAGATCTAACATTGTTGGGTTGATGTTTAGACGAGTTGTATATATATATATATTAGCGGCAATAAGTGAAATTAGACATAAAGCTTAAATCCTAGGCAATAAGCTAACGCCTAGGCAGTAAGTATATTGCCTAAATGATGTTAGGCATAAGTCTTAAATCCTAGGATTTAAGCTTAAATCCTGAAAAATATGTACCGGCATTAAGCTTAATGCCTAAAATATAAATGCGAGTAAATAAAAGACATTTATTCAATTAAGGTAGCACAATACAAAGATTTTTCATCCCGAATAAGACATCTTTAAACTGATGTAATTCCACTCATCTTTCTTTAAATTTTATAAATGAGGTACCAAAAGAAAGAAGAAGGATTAATCTTTCAAATTGTGATAATTTCATTATGACATAATTATTACATAATTAATTGTTATGTAATTAGTTGCCATTCTGTGATGTCCATACTTGAATGAATTTAGCTTCTTTGTTCTTCATAGAATCATAAAAAAAAATCATAGATTCTTGCACAACACAGTGTGACCTCCAAAACTGTGTCTCAGATTTTTCCTATTGTATTTCATTCTCTCATAAATCTTCAATGAAGTTTGCAACATTAATTCATTAGAGACCACTAAGTTCAATTGGGTATAACATTTGTTCTATTGATGTTTTTGGAAATCTGAGACACAGTTTTGGAGGTCAAGCTGTGTTGTACAAGAATCTATAAAATATTTTGGGATGCTATGAAAAACAAAGACGCTAAATTCATTCAAGTGTGGACATCACAATATAGCGACTAATTACATAATAATAAATTATGTAATAATTATGTCATAATGAAATCATCACAATTTGAAAGATTAATCTTTCTTCTTTCTTTTGGTACCTCATTTATAAAATATAAAGAAGGATGAAATTAATTACATCAGTTTAAAGTTGTCTGATTGTGAGTGAAAAAATCTTTGTATTGTGCTACCCTAAATAAAAATATATTTGTTACATAATAACATTATGAGAACTAGCTTTATCGAAATTAAACTGTCCTCTGATTGGTCCTGTAAAATTATATTCTTAGGACAGAAATTATGATAAAGTAAGGACCGACTTACGACATGTCTCAGCATACACATCGAAGCTGTCTGAGCTTTACCTTTAAAGATTGATTATCTTAGCTAGATTGTTCTAACCGCGGTCCTTTGTTTTGGCGTAAAAGAAAATAGCAAATAAAAAAAATTTCAGATATTGTATCAAATTTAACCAAGAACTTAAATTTATAAAGCGATTTATTATTAGAAAATACTTATTTAAAATTTTAAATTAAAGGGTAATAAATAATTTTAATATTATAATTGTACATTGAATCTCTTTGAAGCCAAAACATATATAACTACGTTTTATATTAGAATTGAATTGTAAATAGTTAATATAATCGTACATCTTTCATATAGATACTGAGTACTTCAAATATTTTATTTTATTACTGCAAAAGAAAAAAAAAAATATTGTACTGATGCCTAACTACAGGGCCCAATTTCATCCTAAATATATAAAAAAAAGAAGATGTGGTATGATTGCCAATGAGACAACTGTCCACAAGAGATCGCTAATAGAAGCACTAATAAAATATGTTATTTGTATTTAAACGCTTCAAATAATAATCTAAAAATATGAAAATTTAATAAAAATTTGTGTCGAATTCATTTTGATATCACAAGTTCTGGAACTGTGAACAAAGAAAACTTACTCATCCAATAAAAAAATTGGAAAATGGTGTGAGCAATCATATCTTAATGTTGTCTTTTTTTGTGCAGTTCTAACCAGCTCGACTAGTGAAGTGTACACATTTCAAATAGATATTATAATTATGCTATAGAATCGCCCCCTTTTTTTATTTGGATACAATCGCTTTTTTTTTTCATTTTAAATCTTTTAAATATTTTGGTAAACTGTTAACATAACTAATTAAACATACTTTTGAAGATCTGTCAAATGAATGTATATTAATACATGTGATTTTTAGAAATATTATTAAGAAACGACTTTATATGATGAATAAATCACTAAATATGCATACATTCCAGAGTTTACTTATTGCCTAAAATTATGTTCGGCAATAGGATGAATAATCATCATCAAATTTCAGGAAATAAGCTTAATGCCTGAAAATTCCAGGCAATAACTTAATGCCTAGGCGTTAGCTTATTACCTAGGATTTAAGCTAAATGCCTAATTTCACTTATTGCCGCTAACATATATATAAACGAGTATAAATTGAAAACTACGTTCAAACCTATGATTGCGTTGGATAAACGTGTGCATGTAAAACAAATTTCGTTGTAGAAGGGTCTTAAAACAGCACAAACAACATTTTCCAAAAGACCAAAAAAAGTGAAAAAGTATGAAGTATAAATATATAGTAAAAAAACTGATATAAAGACATTTCTGGACAATAACAAAACATACTTTTCATGATACTAGCAATAAGAAAATAATTTGAGAAACACATTTTTTACTTACAAGATAACTTCATCAGGTATACGTTTACCAGTTGACGTGTTTGGTTGTGTTGTAGTTATGTCTGCAATGAAATAAGCAATTTATATTGTATTTGGGTGTTATAACAGAGTCATCGGAAACCACTTTTTTGACTTCAATGTGTTCAGTTCTCTTTAACATAAACAAACACATTTTTTTTGTCCACCCCTTCCCAAAAAAGAAAAGGGGCTCCTGGCGTATTTTAATTTGTTCATTAGCCCGGGTGGGGTGCTATTACAATACTTTTTTGTTAGGGGTGCTACTGTGGTTCTGTAATCCCACCCTTTTCATATAATTTAGATTTTAAAATATGAATACTTTTTCATATATTGCGTAGGTAAAAATGTAACTTTTTCCTGAATTATTTGGAGTGTGAAATGTAAAAGTAGATAAACGCATCATAGATACCAGGACAAAATTTGGTATATACGCCAGACGCGCGTTTCGTCTACAAAAGACTCATCAGTCACGCTCGAATTAAAAAGGCCAAATAAAGTACGAAGTTCAAGAGCATTGAGGACCAAAATTCCTAAAAGTGTTGCCAAATCCAGCTAAGGTAATCTATGCCTGAGGTAGAAAAGCCTTAGTATTTCAATAATTCTTAATTTTGTAAACAATTATTTAAAAATATATCCATATCAATGATAATTCATGTCAGCACGAAAACTGCTGACTACTGGGTTGGTGATACCCTCGGGGAAATAAATCCCCACCAGCAGTGGCATCGACCCAGTGGATATAAATAAACTCATCATAGATACCAGGACAACATTTTATATATACGCCAGACGCGCGTTTCGTCTACAAAAGACCCATCAGTGACGCTCGAATCCAAAAAAGTTAAAAAGGCCGAATGAAGTACGAAGTTGAAGAGCATTGAGGACCAAAATTCCTAAATTTTTTTGCCAAATCCAGCTAAGGTAATCTATGCCTGAGGTAGAAAAGCTTAGTAATTCAAAAATTCTTAATTTTGTAAACAGTTAATTTAATATTATAGCCATATCAATGATAATTCATGTCAGCACGAAAAGTACTGATTACTGGGCTGGTGATACCCTCGGGGAAATAAATATCCACCAGCAGTGGCATCGACCCAGTGGTTGTAAAGAAACTCATCATAGATACCAGGACATCATTTTGTATATACGCCAGACGCACGTTTCGTCAACAAAAGACCCATCAGTGACGCTCGAATCCAAAAAAGTTAAAAAGGCCAAATAAAGTACGAAATTGAAGAGCATTGAGGACCAAAATTCCTAAAATTTTTGCCAAATCCAGCTAAGGTTATCTATGCCTGAAGTAGAAAAGCCTTAGTATATCTTAGAATATCAAAGTGTCAAAAGAGATAAAAAGGTTTTAAAAAAATAACACAGACGGGATCACCAAGAAAGATGACAGACGAAATGTTTTTATTGACCTTATCATATATTTTTGATAGATTTCCCGACCTATCCATATATTTTCAAGCTTGAGAAGATGACCTTTCCACGTGGCACGTCAGGTTTTATTGATTGCTGTTTCTGATGTTGTTGGGTTTTTTTCTTTCGTTTATTGTCTTTGACATAAATCAGGCCATTGCTTTCACGTTTGACTTGTTTCGCAGTTGAACATTTTTTTTAAGACAGGGGTATTTGTTTAATGCTGAAGGCAGAAATGGATACTTAGAGTTGCGAACCTAATTTGTAATAATGTGGAAAGGTGTTTTGTTGACAAGTCTACCACACCTTATTTGAAATCAAATTTGTTAAGGGAACTAAATATTACTGCAGAATCATTATTATTTGTTGGAAACCAGTTTTCAGGGATTTCATTGGTACTGGTGAACCTAATATTTTAACGATCTACGAAAGGCATATTTTATAAAAAGTTGTATGCAATATCTGCAAAAGCAATGCAAATGCAAGAATTCAATTATCCCCTTAAATTGACATCCACGAAAATGAAGAAAAAAAATCACAGTAGCCGTAATATTTGTTAAGTAGTCAAAATAATTTGTTTGTTGTTTGTGTTATTATAATGCAATTGTAACGCCTTCAGGTTGCAATTCTGTACTATAGACAATGATATTTCCCTAAGAAACTGCCTTTGTGGCTATAACTGTAACATTTAGTTTAGAGTTTCGTGAAAATAATATCCCAGAATGGAATATGTACTACTATTTTATGATAAGGTCACATTATAGAGCTGTGCGGCATATTTTCAACATTTATATGCCCTGAACTTCTAAGAGTTTAAACTTATAAACATATATATCATGTTAAGGAGGGGTATTTGCGAAAAATACCAGTCGAGAGAATATTAAATTTCGCAAGCCGTAAGGCGAGGGAAATTTATTCTCAAGATATATCATATATCTGTATACACTGAATGTTAACGGTAAAAAACGCATCGATGATCGTGTCGTTACAAGCGTCAAGATGGATAGAGTATTTTTTGGGGAAATACCATGACAGAGAGGGTAAAATAGGAATATCCCTCATGCATATACCGCGGCAGCCTTAAACAATGAACGGTATTCATTTGTTTAAAATAAATTGGTGAAAATACACTGGATATTAACCAAGCAAAACCCAGGATTCTTACATGCGGTTTCATTATACTAAAAATCTATACTACCCTTACCTCCATTTTTGTACCTCCTAATAATTAAAATTTAGACGTTACCATGTTTTTCTATACTGGTTAAATTCCAAAGTGATTTCTTTTTTATATGAAACACAAATAGCATAATTGGGAACCCGTACGTTAAAAAAATTAACATATCTATGAATATTATATATCTCCCTAAAAGAGGCGTGATGTGAGAAACAGCTGTATTTACAAAGCACAACCTTCAACATGTAAAGTTTCTCTTAAGGTTTCATGTAATTTCACTTTTTTTGTTTGCAAAAAGTACATAGAAGTAGTTGGGTACACCGCTGAAATCACATAGCCGTTGAAACCACCTGAATAGTAAGTACTGATATTTTCATTAACCATAACATTTGAAAATCGCTCCTAAAAGCACTACTCATAAAAAAACTGAAACAGTGGTAGTTGACTAATGCTGTATTTTTTGTGTTCCTATGTCTCATTGCTGTTTACCATACATTTTTTTCATATTTAACACATGCGAGCATATACAATAACAGGTTAACTGCTTTGTATGTTAATGAATTAAAAATACCTTTTGAAAATTATCAATATGTTGAGACATGTTTATCTACGATATTAACATAAACACAAAAAGAAAGGACGAATTTTAGATCAGTATTGTCTTTATAGGAATTGATATTGATTGAAGATGTTTGATAATATCTATCAAATAATACTCGTTTTGTAGACTTTTCAGGCAAGCTAGTTTTACATGATGAATAAACTGTTGTCTACTGTTGAGAACGGTCTAACAGATGACCCCCTGTTTTTTTGTTTTGTTTGTTTTCAAATTTATCATTGGTCTATGACCAATATTTAATTGTATTCATCATTTAATGTCTACTGTTGTTTTTTTTTTGTGTAATTGATGTTTACCACACGTTACCTCCGTTTAATAATTTATCAAAGTACTGAAACAGATGTTTCGTTTTGCCTCAGGGGTTCACGCGTATAAATTGGCGAGTTTTGTGAGTGTCTATGAGCCACTTAATATATATCAGCCGGAAGTCGGAATAAAATTCTTGGAACGTCTCAAAAGTTTTCGATCATTTATACAGGTAGTTATCTATAATCGTTTATATATTAGACCCTATTTGACTTTTATACAAAACTTATGTGTTTTTAATATTGTAAATGTTTATAAGCGCTTTGATGTGAAAGTTTCTAAGCAGGTATTATAAATAGCAAATATAATTTGTTTTGAAACGACCCCAGTACCCTGTCTGTATCGAGGTCAAATAAAACGTTGTATTGTGCATTGTCACGATAACATGTAAACTAATTATGTCGGAAGATTTAACAACGTGATATTGTGTATATTCGATCATCATAGACTTAGAAGAGAATACTCTGATTTATATATATATAATTAAATATACATATTAATTCGGAAACAGAAAGACAATATTATTATCGAAAGTATTTGATTTAATTCATTTGATAGAAATCAAAGAAATATATACACAATATATACTGTATTTATGTTTTTGTAAAAACTAACAATGATTGAAGTCAGAATATTTTCAGAGTAGCAATTAAGAAATACGTATTTTGCATAATAAGATATTCTGCTTTCGTATTTTTGAATTTTCATTTGTAAATGAAACATATTGATTAAATTTAAATACATGATTGCATCCTACAAAAACAATATTGATAAACAATAATCATTATATGTCAATTTTAATTATTTCATACCGTTTTATAAGAATATGATCACAACAAAATATAAATACTATCATAATGTTAATAATTGTATACTGTTTTCATATGGATTCATAATCCGTAGCTTATTTTTGTGTGTATAGTTGAATGTTAGACTTAACCGCGTTCATACAATAACATTAATTTTACTCGTGAATGCTCATTTTCGCTTTTCTCATACAATTTCAGGACATGGCAGTAAGTGCTTGGCATGTAACTACCAAGCACAGTCATCATTACTTACGATATCCCGACATCTAGCTGTTTCTCTTTCGATTTCCTTTTAAAGTCCTTTTCTAAACTTTGACATTTTAGAAATGCTAAGGATTTCTACCCAAGGAATAGATTACTAAACTATGTAAAAATGAGAATGGAAATGGGGAATGTGTCAAAGAAAGAGACAACAATCCGACAATAGAAAAGACAACAGCAGAAGGTCACCAACAGGTCTTCAATGTAGCGAGAAATTCCCGCACCCGGAGGCGTTCTTCAGCTGGCCCCTAAACAAATATATACTAGTTCAGCATGTTCAGTGATTTTGAACACCATACTAAACTCCAAATTATACACAAGAAACTAAAATTATAAAAATAATACAAGACTAACAAAGGCCAGAGGCTCCTGACTTAGGACAGGCGCAAAATGCGGAGGGATTAAACATGTTTATGAGACCTCAACCCTCTCCCTATACCTCTAACCAATGTAGAAAAGTAAACGCATAACAATACGCACATTAAAATTCAGTTCAAAAGAAGTCCGAGTCTGATGTCAGAAGATGTTACCAAAGAAAAATAAACAAAATGACAATAATACATAAATAACAACATACTACTACCAGTTAACTGACATGCCAGCTCCAGACTTCAAATAAACTGATTGAAAGATTATGATTTCATCATATGAATATCAGGCACAATCCTTCCCGTTAGGGGTTGAGTATCATACCATCATAACATATATGAGAAGAACATAAGCCGTGTCATGCCAACAACTGTTTTTTCTTCAATAAATGGGTTTAATACTTTATTTGGCCTTTTTAATTTTTTCATTCGGGCATTAATGGTGATTATTTGTAGACTGAACTCACGTCTGGCGTACATATATCTCTTAATATGAATTGGTTCATTTGAGAGTATATTCAGGTATTCATTAAACTTCTGATAATAAGATATTCTTCAAAATCAAAATACCAGTTACCCTGTCATTTTTTGTCTATAGAATATTTGTATTGATTTACGAAAAACTCAGGAAATCAATAACATTTGAGATGTGTTATGAGACCTAAATAAGTCACTATATAAGATGTCGCAATATTTTGCATGCCACAAAGGAAATTGGACTTTAAATTAATATCTCTATATATAAACATGTCTACCATGATACAGACATCGAGTTAAAAAAATTAAAGAAAACCATGCAGGAAACAAAATAGAAAGATATGATAGATAAAATAAATGCATCCGGAGTTTAAAGCAAACTGGGTGTTTAAATTTATATTGCAATTGGTTTGTGCAATGTAGGACATCCGGTCTGTAAAAATAGTGATTTGAAAAAGTGTTATTATCGGGAAAAAATACATTCTAAAGTCAAAATAAAATAGTCGAGCTTTGCAATTTATTTTACAATAGTAGCTGTATATATTGTAAAATATATATGTTTAAAAATAGAAATGATGACGTCACAATGCATTCGTAATAGCACAATAATCCCTGAGACGAGGATATACACTTTAAGTTGACTTGTTAATGTACAAACAAATATATATTATTAATAAAGGTGTTTTATCATTATCATTTAATTGATTTTCTTCTAATTACGGTCAATTATTTCAATTCAAAAGCAAAAGAAAATAAAAAATCAGCATTAATCTTTTAGTGACCGGACAGTCAGTGTTAATTCTTTTTTTTTATAAAGAAACAACTTGTTTGTTATATAATTATCTCATCAACACCATATGAAAAGCAAATGAAACCTATCAGACTCCTATGTATAAAGTCCATTAACTTACAGGTAAAAACATCCTCTTCAAGTAGATATTTAATTTCACCAATTGTCGCACCATACACACAGGCATACGAAATATTAAGATCTGATTTAGTAAAATTTTGTATAATTAATGTGTATCCATCTCCGGAAACCTTTCCGTCATATTTTTTATTTGGTCGTCCTTTTTTCAGATCGATAAACAGTGTGTGCTGCTGTGGAGTGTATCGATCCCATCCCGAAGATTGTGGACAGCAATTTGACACACTGCAAAATAATGTCACGTTTTGTCCATACTCCGTAACCTTTCCAATAACAATCCATTCCAAAACACCTAAATTTATAAAGTTTATTTCTTCATTAAAAAAAGGGTATATCTGCTTAACATAGTAAAGATATAAAAACAGTAACAATATGGAATACAAGGGCTATAGGACATTATGTTAGACAGACTCACTCCTTGCAAAAAGTTGACAAAACCTTAAATTGTTAATATAATATCATCGTTTCGATTTTATAGTGTTATATGTCTACTGCTGACAAAAATGAAGTTAGGTACATATTTAGTATGCAACTGCATTTGTCTATCTCCCTTTTTAACTATAGTACGAAATTTCCGAAATTTCTACATTAGTTAAAACATCAAAATTGCTGCTCTTGGCGCCCTTTTTAAAATATCCGCCGTAAAATCAACAAAAATTATTTTAAAAGATCGAAATTTACCGAGTTTTATTATCTTTGGTATATCAATTACTAATGACAAAGACTATCATCTGAGGACTTTAGATAATAAAGTGCAAGTGGCCATCTTGGATATTTGCCATTTTGAAAACAAAAAAAATCAATATATCATTATGAGTTTGTTTTTAACAATTTGCTGTTTGCATTTAATAATGTTTGATGCACTTACAACTCGATTTGCAAATCATTGTAATATAACTGTTGCTATATCATATATAATGGATATTCAACAAGTTTGCCTAAGTAACATTTTTCTCCAGAAAATTACGTATATACGTTATATAATTTATGACCACACTTTATTAACCAACTAAGTGCATATTTTCTGTAATGGCCCTGTTTTTCTGTAATGGCCCTGTTTTTTTTCTGTAATGGCCCTGTTTTTCTGTAATGGCCCTGTTTTTTCTGTAATGGCCCTGTTTTTCTGTAATGGCCGTTTTTTCTGTAAAGGCCCTGTTTTTCTGTAATGGCCCTGTATTAATGCCCAGTTTTTTTGTATTAAGCCCTGTTTGGGTTTTTGATAAAGTTAATAAAATTAAGTTGTAAAGAGTAAAATACCTTTTTGTATTTGATTATATTTGTAATTTAGTAACCAGCAATCAACATTAAAGAACTATATAAGGGGATCACTGTTCATCCTGTTTTTCAACACATTTGAAATATATTTGGTATATTTAAAGTTAGCAGCAACACATACACTTTAATTCAGTTGGTTAATAAAGTTATTAAGAAGTGGGTGTTTTTATAATGGCCCTGTTATACTGTATGTCCTCGGTCAGTAATAATGGCCTCGGATGTCTGTAGTAGCCCTCGGTTTTGCCTCGGGCCATTACAGACTTCCTCGACCATTATTACAGACCTTGGACATATAACAGGGCCATTATAAAAACACCCATTCATTAATACCATTATATCGAAAGGGATAAAAATTGTAGAGTTTGAAATCATTCACTACAAAAGTCAAAAAGTCTGAAAAGACCAGTTTTTGTCTGAATTTGCAGGAACTGTTACTCGACATTCTTAATTTGTCTTAACAATTTTTAAAAAATCTTGGCATTGTATGAATTTGTCCAATAAGGTTCCTGATTTTTTTTTTTGACAAGTGTCTTGACAGTATTAACATTGTCTTAATATTTCTCGACACTTCCTGTATCATCTGATAAGAGTCTTGATAAGTCTCGCCAAATTCTTGACTGTCTAAAATTTGTCTATATGTGTCTTGACATATTCTTGACATTCTTAATAATGTCTGAATATGTCTTGACATATTCTTGACATTCTAAATAATGTCTGAACATGTCTCGAAACATTCTTGCCAGTCTTGAATATGTCTTGACACATCTCAACAGTATAATTTTTGCCTGGAATGTAAACAGATTTATTCTGCACTGTTTATGACATTCTATTGCTGTTATATACTCCTTTTTATTATGACTAAACTAAACTTATAAGAATCAAGGATTAATTTGGTATAGTAAGATACCCTTTGGATGCCATTTTGTTGGAATAAACTGAATATTCCCCCATGTAGTTTAATTTTGATTTATTTTGATTTAACATTTGATTAATGAAAAATGTTGTTCATTTTCATCTATCAACAAACTTTTTTAAATTGTAGCCAGGCATGGTCGGTCAATTGATAAGTTGTGTGGCTGATTACAGGTAGAGCAGTAATTTCTATTTGACAGACACGTGAACTCTGGGGTGTGGAATACCTTAATGTTATGGGGAACATCCTGTCCATGTGTAATACTTGATATATATTTCAACAGATGACATTACACAAAAGTTTCTTTTTTGTAAAATGAAAAATTTGTATATCATCATAATTTGCTATTTATATTAACCACATTTTAATACAATGATTATTTACCATATTTACAGTGAATATTATGAATGTTAATGAAATATGTCTACAGTTAATTTATAAGATTCAGGAATCAAAATTTGTAATTATTTGAAAAACCCACATTTAAATTATTTTATACTTTAGATTTTATAGCAATATTTGCATTTGTAAAAATATTTAATTACCCAAATTTTCAATTATTTTACATGCCCAACTTTTATTTTTGTTGGAAGAAGTGTACTTGAAACAACAGTATATCATATAAAGAGAAAGAAAGATTAAAGTTATATCATGAATATTGGTCATGATTTGTCAAGTAAATTTAAGACACAATAACAAATGTTTCAGAATATGTCAAGTCATACTGAGAAAAAATAAAAATGTCGAGAATATGTCGAGAATTTTCAAAACAGTATTCATATGTCAAGAATTTTGGCAAGAAATCTTAAGATCATATTCAGAATGTCGAGAATATGTCGAGTAAATGCAAATTGAATATTAATGAGAATTTGTCAAGAAAAATTAAGACACAAGTCATACTTTTGGAGAAAGTCTTGTTAAAGTTCATGCAAATTAAGACAAAAACTGGTCTTTTTAGACTTTTAGACTTTTGTAGTGACTGGAGCTGAAAATTTAAATAACAATTAAATAGGAAAGATTTTATGAAACACGAAGAGAGGACAGATACGTGAAGATTTACAATTCCTTTTGACTCATGGGTTGTTATTCGGTTACCAGAAAATGAATAGTTCTCTGACAAACATATTCATTCACAGTGAAGACCTTAACAATTATCCAGAAATCACTAATACAATACAAATTTTAACCTTGTTTTACCACTTTTACTGATTTAAGGTTCATTTTGTAATTAGTGAGTAGTGACCAATTATATTAAGACACAAAGACAAGAACAAATGCATATGTCCATGCGCTATTTGTATTGCATATTTTATCACGGTTACCAGTGTTCACGTATACCAGAAAGTTGACGAGTTATGGATTTGAAAGCCAATCACAAAGTAAATCATATCACAAGAAAAACATATTAGTATATGATATACAGCAACAAATGACAACCACAGACTTACATGTTCCCGGCTAAGGACTGGCATATACAGAATGTGTCAAGGTAAAACTAGTATGAAGCCACCATTCCTCCCCTTACCCTGAACAGTGTTGTAATAGTATAACATAAGAACAAAATATAAAAATAAGTCATATAAAGTTTGATATTAATTTAAAGTAGAATTCATTTGAAAAAATACAACGAAAATTCTACAGTATGGTAATTTGACTAGATGACCTGTATACATGTACCAATATCATGATAAGCGAAGCAAAATTCTGGAAACTCTTCATTGCGGACACGAAATAAGTATTTAAGAAACATTAAGCTGATGAACAAAGATTAAGAATACCTATCACATGATATTGCATTCACAAATGAAGCCTACATTCGATATCGTTAAGTTCTATAAAATGCAACTACAGGTCTTTGGACTGTCCACAGACGGACAAAGTAAAACCTCTTCTATTGCAAAGGACCAAAAAACAGCAGTAGGCCAACTTGTTAAAAATGTACATGTTTGGTTTAAATAAGGAATCAAAAATCTAAATATTTTACCACTTTCTCAACATTTAATGTTTTTTTGTAAACTTGCAGTATGCAGGTTTGTGAAAATGATATATATATATATATATATATACAATACCATTTGATTACCTCGAGTTAAACGACAGTTAATCAGAATCCACAGTGGTAATAAATACGTCATATCTTACAAATTCCTGGAAAAAAAGAGATTATAATTATAAAATATGCAGCTCAATAAGAGCACTATCAACTCTTTACGGATTCTATATATGATATCTATAATTGCATGTAGTTCGGAATGAACGGAAAACAATTATGTTAATGCATTTTACGATAATTATGATCCATATAGTGTATTTCTTACTTCCAGCAATTAATGTATATATAAAACCCTTTCTGGTTTTTCTGCACGTTCGTGTAGGTCCTTTTCGGATATATTCATATTACCGAAATACATTTTTGTGCATCAATTTCGCTTTGCAAAGATTTTTTTTTACAAAGCAGAGCATTGTTAGTATTGAAACATATTTATTTATAGTGGATCGGGAAACCAGTTATAACAATTTTCCACTTTGCCGGTGCTACGAGCACTGCCTTGTAGCAGAATAAGCCTGCTCATTTTCGAAAAAATGGTTGTGAAATAATTTTTGATGGCAGCAGAGTAAGACTTACTTTAAAAGTATTTTCTTCATGTAACAGTTTTGATGAATAACGATATTATTGTATTGGAAGATGACCTCAATACCAAAAAATGTCTTTTGTTGTAAATTTTTTTAAATGAAAAAAATAAAATGTGTGAAAAGAAAGTTTCAAATATATTTGTTTAAAATCATTGAAGGAACTTTTATTTCAAACTACAAAATGTATAATGTAAGAATTCTGCTCATTATTCAATTCGTGTGATGACCTCTATTTGCCTACATTTAATCTTAGTTTGTTGTAGATAGTTGACTCATTTCCAATTAAAACTTGTGTTACATACTTATGATGGTTTTTACATGTGCTCAATGATTTTTGTTTCAATGAACATTTTTAAATGCAAAAAAAGGTTCATTCCAAGCCATCATGACTGCATTGTGAACTGTTTTACATATCGCATCATCACAACTTAAAACCAAAAATGATATAAGCAAACAGTTTTATATTAGGCAAAAATATACAATATCCTAAGAAGACACACTGTTTGGTATGTAGATATTGTTCTTCTTATATCGTAGATTTTCCCATAGCTAAAAACATGTGGTCTAGGTTCAATGCAGTCATATCATGGGAGATAGATTTAAATAATCAAATTAAATGTATGTGAAGGAATGTAAGTTTATACAGAATAGGAATATATTTTTTTTAATTCAAGGCTTTCATTCATTTAATGGGATACTGTAAAATAAGATAATATTAAGTTAATGTGTCATCTGTTTTCTGAGTTACAATCGGATCTGCGAGATCAGGATGTCAGACATAAAACGATATCTAATAATTATTATACTACATTTTCTTTATGTATTGTGACCTACTTGGTTTAAATCTGATCCTTTACTTTATCACGATAACTTTAAAATGAATAAAATGTTGAAACAAATTGTGGTTTGCATTTCAACCAGAACAATGATGACCTTAATATACACAGGTAGTAAATTTAGGCATTAAAGCACAATTCTCGTCATGGTTGACTTTTAAAAAAAAAATTACCTATCGTTTTGAAAGAATATACATGTAACTCCAAATGAATAACTTAATCCTTGCATGATATGTTTTGTTCTTTGTTTAAAGCATATCATGCCTAACTTCATTGTGTACCTTTATACTTTCCAGCTAAATACAGCGTGTCTGCCCGACAATAAGGTTTATCCTACATTTTTGATAACAAATGTTTATTTTAAAACTGAATAAATTCTTGTTTTTAACATATATTGAGTGGTACTGTTTCATACTATGCATCATCGTTTAAAATATACACAATTTACTCACATGAATAATATTTGGACAATATCTATTTGGAATCCGGACTATTCAAATATTTCTTTTATCTATTTAAAATGTTAAGTTATTCTTTATCATATTTAGCATACACCCAGCCCTTGTCATCGTTGATTATTGTTTATATTGTAAAAATACATAAAAATGAAACGAACAATTGGATTGCCGATATAATGCAGATGACAAACATGATACCAAAACAGTTGCAAAGTCTATTACAAATCAACGATTCAATAATAACTGTGGTCTAGTGTAGAATAAAACTTTCTTTAAAGAAGAGACGAATTCATGTAAATTACTCAAAACAGAGAAATCAACCTTACTTGAAAATCAACACATTGTGATAACTAATTACAAATTGCTTTCTTCAATTGAAAAAAAAAGAGTTAAAGTTAAAAAAAAACTTCTTATACTATAAAGCAAGCATTGATTTTCATTTTCAACTTCTAGAAAATATAAACTCTGCATTTTTAGATGGAAGCTAGTAATATATATTTTGCCGATAGGGACACTTATCTTACCTCCTATACATTTCTAGGAATATGATTGGTTAAAAGCGACCTCGGGGAGACCGTGTATATTCAATATTAGGTTAGTAGGGAGGCGGGGCTTATTTCAATACACGGTTAGTTGTGGATTTACGACTTGGGCACTGTTTGATCATTTAAAACCAGTAAAGTTCTGTTTAATATTGTTGATATCAAGGTTGTTGATAATAAATATGTATCGTTTACATTAGTGGTTTAGTGCAGACCAATTGAAGGAGGTTCTTTAAATTGAACACTTGAACACTTTAATGCAGAAATAAGAAGATGTGTTATGATAGCAAAAAAGACAACTTAAGTCTAAATTCAACAAATAAAGATAGTCGGTCAAATAAATTCGTTACATAGTGTGCTAGTGACCTCTCACCCCATATGGAATTTACTGACCCCGTATATATCATATTAGGTCACTAACACACTATGTAACTAATAATAAGTATACAGCAAAAAAAAAGTAATTCAGTCTATTCTTAACGAGTTGTTTTCATTTTTCAATCTGGTTAATTCAGAGACACTTACCTTCATTCAATGTATTAATTTCAAAAGGTAGTAGAACACAAAAAATGCTCTGTTTACAATGTTCACAATGATTATTTGAAGACAGCGCATCGTGGTTAAGAACATGAGTATTGTAAGGTTCTGTTTGTCGTTTAACACACTGTCTTTAGAATCATTAAACATTATTACCCCCCCTTATTTTCACCCGTCACACAAACCGTGTCTTGTTGAGTGATAAAATTATAGTATGCGAAGATGACCTAAATAAAGAAAAAAGTTTTTGTTCTTTTGTTATTCAAAATGAAGGAGGAAAGAATTGATACATATTTTTCCAGCCCTTTAACTATCATTAACCTGTAAGAATCAGTTACGGAAGGTCTTTTTTTGTGGAATCCTGAGACCCAAAGGTAGTTCTACGAAAAGATAAACCTTTATATATGCTTTTTCTGACTTATATACCGTAAACAAAATATAATCTTAAGTTAGATATACCTTTTTAATGCGTTCAGGTTCGTATACGCCCTATGGCTTATTATGCTTGTGAAAAAGAAAAAACAATTATACAAACCTTACAAATCATTATTCAGACACAATACATTAGAGTGTATGAAGAATACAAGTCACTTAGTAAGACATTTATTGTATCAATTTTTTTTTTAGAAGGGGTTCTATGTTGTTGTGTTTTAAATTTAAAATGAATTTTTTTTCAACAATTTTAATCGAATCGAATGAAATATTCAAAATAATTTTCATTTGAATACTTTTTTTAAACAGATAATCAATATTTAGTTCTATACCCTTCCGGTCGACCCCACTGCGTTTAAACAATTCCCCCCACCAATTGGGAGGTACGTGGATTTTATTCAATAAAATACAAGAAAATATTATTAGTTTATCCGTTGATAGAGAAACAGGCATATATAAAATCAATGTTAAAAATCTAAAACTGACACCAAGATAGCACAAAAATCGTGATACATGCACATATAACACGAAAACGAATATCAATACATGTAGATAACATTATGATTTCCTATTCAGTGTGAATCAATGACATTTTCAAATTCTCACATACAAATGTGTTAAATAATCTGGCTCTTCAAAAAGTCGTATGGAAAATTTTACATTAAATATGTAACACTCCGAAATTCCTTCCCCCAAACGTCTCCACATGACGTACTTGAACTGCAACATATGTTAATTTTTAAAAGGGCATCAAAGTGTATCACTTATATGAACGCTAAAACATGTCAATTTTTTATTATACACTCAAACGTGCCCCCTACGTCCCCCCTCCAACGTGTCCTTATCAACCTCAATTGTTTTCTTTAAATGCACTTGCATTTGTGTCCATATTAGAAATGCGTATGTTATTTGATGATTGCTATTTCATGGAAATTTTTATTTAAAACAGCCTGAACGTAATACATAACGGAGATTGAAGTAGTATTTTAATGAAGTCATAAAAAGATCGGTCTTTACTGGCTCTTACTTTTTTGGATTATAATATAAACTAGAATAAGTGTTAATCCCGAATAACCGTAAAATAATTTGGTCCAATACTAAATTCCTGGTATGATAATAAGACCTATGTACAGTATTCATTGTTAACATAATGTCGTTCAAATATTGCATGACATAATTGTCACTGGACGTTATGTCTCTTGTTTGTGTGTCTTTAATGATGGTCGAAACCTAGAATGTATTAACAAACCTGATGAACATTTTTTATTAAAAGAGCTTTTATTAAAATTATCAGAACTGTTGAAAAAAGGAGGTCAATTCTGCTGAAAGTCCATCACTGTATTAATATAGAATGCATTATCGGAGTTTATTAGTTACAACTAATTTACAAAATAGGCGATTAATTCAACTGTACTACATTTGTTTGTGTGTTCGCTTGAAATGAGCATGAAATACTTGCAACTGGACAATAAATAGTTTCAGTCAATTGTTACAGATTTAATTCACAATTATGATAATCATTAACAATAAATATAAAAAAAAAAGATGTGATATGGTAGCCAATGAGACAACTCTTCACTAGAAAACAAACAACTGCATTTAAAAGACTAATGCTAATAAATTTTGGGATGGTTAAAAAAGAAAATGTTGTATGACTGCCAATGATACAACTCTCCACAAGAGACCAAATGACAAAGCAATTATAGTTCATAAGCCCATAACACATAGTCAGCTATAAAAGGCCCCGACCGAAATGACAATTTAAAACCATTCAAACGAGAAAACTAACGGCATAATTTATGAACAAAATATTAGTGAAAAGCAAATATGTACAACATAAACATGATAAACAAACGACAAGCACTGAATGACATGCTTTAGACAGGCACATACATACAGACTTTTGCGGGGTTAAACATGTTAGCTTGATCCCAGACCGCCCCTAATATGGTACAGTGTTGTTACAGTGCAACATAAGAACGAAAAATCAGTTGAAAAAGGCTTAACTCATCAGATTAAATAAATACACATGTTACAAATACAAGAGGATGTGGCCGGATACTTGTTGATCCAAACAACAAAAAGACACTAAATACAGTTCTGAAACTACTCGCCGTTACTGACAGTTATTTTAAAGCTACTTACAACTAATAAACAAAAATCATGCATCTAAGACTGAATTATCAATCAGTACACATCCACATCGAATGGATTTAGTGTAAAGACGTCAAAAACAGTCAGAGAACAAAACATGGCCTTGTGAAGTGCCAAGATACATGTATCGACATATTGTAGATCCATGAATATGTATATGTATATAACAATTATATTAGTTGCTTTTAATTTACTAATAACAAAATCAACATTAATACCAATAAGAACAATATTCAATGATCTAATTACAGTGTTAAATTGGTAAAATTCATCTCAAACATATAAAAGTGTCCCTGTATTGCAGCGATAAATTAACAAAACTTCTCATTATTTCGTTTGTTTCTAGAGTAGAAATAAGTGTCGATGACGCTTTGTTTTAAACCTATCAAAGATTGGGCGTTGAAAAATAAATTTCAAAATTGCCAACAACTAACTATCAAATGAATTTAATTTGGAAGTAAATTATAGTTTGAATTTTTTCAAGGACAATAATGCCCTCACACAGGTCATTACTTTATGTCTTGAATCATATTTCATTGCAACATGATATATAACATAACTCGTTATATGTATATACATTAAGTTACCTCCAATAATTTTTCTAAGGTCAAAAGTTACTCTTAAAAATGTATAAAAGTGAAAATAAAAATAATGGTTGTTTACAGGAAAATGATAGTCCCGTCACTGCAATACAAAACGGTTACAACAATATAATGACCTTTATATCTTACTATAATGTATGAATTCTGCTCATTTTTGAATGTCGTGTGATGACCTATATTTGCTTCCATCTGATTTTAGTTTGTTGTTACAACCAATCTTCCTATATCTACATCTATTGCGGTAAAACTTTCAGATGGCTTTTAAATATGCTCAATCTTTTTAGTTCAATTGACTTTTTTGAAATTGCATAGAAATGTCAATTACAGGCCTTCACAGCTGCATTGTGCACTGTGTTTAGTCTTATATCATATCAACTTGAAAACAAAAATAGATATAAGCCAAAAGTTGTATATAGGGCAAAATATAAAATATCATAGAAATTTAAACTGCTATGTAATAAATAATGTGTTTCCAAAATCTTAAATTGTTAAATAGCTGAACATATAAGTATTAGGTTCAATAAAGTCATATCAGGGTGACAGCCTTAGATAATCAAATGATATGAAGAAATGAAGGTTAATTTTCCAATTATGTGATCTGTAATAAGAAAACGATTGTCTTTTATTTTATGAAAGAACATAATAAGAGCAATATTTTCATAATTTGTTATTTAATATCTACCGTGAACGTTTCCTTCTCACACATAATTGATTAGTCTTATCTGCATCTCTAAGAGAAGCTATACTACACTTTCTTTTTATTTTATTTTTTCCAATGTCATGTTATTAACTATAAAGGTATTAAACATGTTTGTTTTGTTTTTCTATTTAGACCTCTCCTCTACCTAAAGACACATACTTTTTACAATGCGTTGTAGAAATTTCAATCGCATGGTTTTAATTTACTATTGTTTTCAGATTAAGGACTTTCAGTAAAATATTTGCTTTAAGGTATATGATTCTTCTTTGTTGCCATTCACTAACCCTAAGTTATCAACCTCAAATGTTAAAATACTTATTCCAAAAACAATTTATTAGATTAACAAATTAATTGTTTAACTCAAATTAAAATAAAACCAATTTAAACATCATACTTTCCTGTAATAGATGTACGTGTCCAACAATTAAATCTTATCCTGTATTTAAAAAAATTGAATTACATTTATTAACCAACTGTAGTTCGTAATTTAATACACATGTAGCCTTGACACACGTTTCATTTAAACTTATGGTCGTCCAGGTTGACTTTTGAAAAGAAATAACTATCGTTTTGAAAGAATAAAATTCTATATGAATATATATAAACAATTAAATAGACTTCATCCTTGCATGACGTTTTTTTGGGTTTTTTGTTTTGTTTAAAGAATATCAACTGAAACTTCAGTGTGTACCTTTGTATTACGCAGCTAAATACAATGTGCATGTCCAACAATAAGGTTCACCCTATATTTTTGATCAAATATGTGTATTTAAAAAAAAATGGAAAAGTTCATGTGTTAACAGGTTGAATGTTCAAGTAATTTATAGTTATCGTTTACTCAGTCTGTTTTATTGATGTTTATTGTTTTTATTTGAAAATACATTAGAATGAAAGTAAAAATTTGATTGCCAAAATCGTGCAGAAAACAATTATCATACCAAACAGTTGCAAAATATATTACAAATACATAACTATGGTCTAGTCTTAAAGTAAAAAAAAAATTAAAACAAGGGTCAAATCCTTATGATTTAGAACATATAAACTCAGACACTTACCTTTATAAAGTGTGTTGATGTCAACGAGTTGTAGAAGAAAAACAAATACTCTGCTACAAAATGTTCATATTAGTTAGCTGGAAAGCACATCATCTTTGTACAGGTAATGACTAGTGAAAGGATTTCTTGTCATTTAACTCATCGAGGGGTGACGGGATTGATCAAATGAAAAATCAACCATAGAGTGGGTTGTCTTTTGACAGTCCCGACACCCAAAAGTGTGGTATACGACCGAAAAAACCTTTACATGTGCAATATCTGACTTATATATCGTCAAATATATTTTTTCTGTAAGGATTTGCATGATTTGTATCCTATTTTACCGATCATATTAATGTGGAATATTTCTTCCTGATACGTTTAGGTTTTAAAACGACCTATGGCTCATGTATAAGGTAAAATAATATCAATTTATATAGATAAAAATCAACAAAATTACTGTCCAATTTCAATATATAAAAAAATATTACAGTTATTCCACAAAATGGGTACTATCTGACAAATTCATGTTCACCAGTTTAACTCAAATTATCATATTTGATTTATAGCCATGTAAAACATTTATCCAACTTACGATTGTAATGACATTTAGCAATATGATTAAGTGTTGTGAAAAGTTTTGTATTTTAATAATTCATATCGCATTTTAATTCTTTATTTTTAAGTTTAACTCAACCAACGAAAACTGACTGTTATGATAAACCCACGAGTGTTGAAGAGGTGTTAAACTTTAAAAATCAATCGATCAATCGATCAATCACATTCAGTTTAAAACTGTACGTTAAAAAACCTTAACGTCATCTCCATTTATGTAAAGAAAATGATTAAAAAGTCATATAACAAAGGGTTCCTTGCTTATCGTTATATATGTATTTTTTAGATTGTCAATTAGAAGTTCACCCTCACATGTAAAACGGAATTGTTTTTTCTACTTCGAGAACTGAGATGATTTTGGTGTATTAATTCGACAATTATATCATTGAACCTATAAAATTCTGCCATCATTCAAAACGTCCGACTCCTCAAAATCTAAATGAGAAGACAAATAAGCGTGAATTGCTCGAAGCAGATTATTCAGATTGATAAACTAGTGAGTGATTGCATACTTTTTGATTCTTTTTGTTTATATTATATTTAGTACATTAATAGTTTTGACATGACCAATAACAATTCTTTTTTATAACAAATGCTATACTCATGTTGGAGACTTACATTTAGGTCCCGCATTTCTCTATGTTTTTCCACAAAAAAAGTGTCTTGGTTTGAAATATATGGTGTTCAATGTTGACTTATTAAGTGCAGTTAAAATTAAACATAATATAATCTATGTTCGTCTAACATATACTAACAGGCCTTCTCCTATATAATAGCAAGATGGACCAAATTAGTTGTATAATAAATATTACACATACACGTCAAAAAGTTTAAATTAAAGTGTATATTATTTTTATAAATATGTATAAATTTTAATTGGCTGATTTTAACGAACAAAACATAGTTAACAACATAAAAACCAACATTTTTTTATGAGCTTGGAATCAGCTATCCTGACAATGTACAGTTAAGCTTCAAAACAATTTAGAAATGGCAAAAACTATAGAAGTAACTTCCAATATTATCAGAAATGAAAAGTCAATCCTTCGATGTGACTCTTTAACATAATTGTTTCATCGACCATGTCCTTTAAACAATCTATCTTTTTCACTTGTTGCTGTAGAAGCCTGTGTTCCTCCTTAACAGAGACTGTGCAGTCCATATTTGTCTTTGCAAACCGATATTCTGTAAGTAGGTTTTTTCAGAGATCTCGAATACGGTCTTGGAAGTCTACGTTTATATGAATCATCAGATTCGCAAAACATACACAGATCGAAATATCAAATAATTAAGATTTGGAAGTAAACATAGGTATTTGAGATACCGCTCTAACATAGAAATCTACAATTCACAAGACTAGTCCCAGAAATAACAACACCCCTCCATACTCTGTAAATATTTGTTTACTCTTCATCAAGTAAATAAAACATTTTTATGAAATATCATACCATAAAAACATATAAAAATGCACCATACGACTATAAAAAAGGGCTGTGTTTAATATTTTTTTGACCTTCCAACTACAATGACATATATATCATGGCCGTTTCAATTGCAACTATGGATTCTACATCGCAAATATACCATAAACAGCGACTTCTTTAATAGAAGTCCATGTACAACGGACTCAGAAACCTTAATCAATTCAGCTAAAATAAACATTAGTGCACTAGGGCCAGGTCAGCATGTGTCGCCTTAGATATAACTTCTGATAGTGAATCAATAAATAGTTCGTCGCCGAAAAAGGATTTTTCATATGAACAACTGACGAAAAACTTGTTTGTGTTGCTGATTTTAATAACATCGGAAATGTGATCATTCCAAACTGGTGGATCAATAGATTGCAGATACCCATGTTTCTACACTTAAAGTAATGTAGGTTTTACAAGCCGTACAATGTATTAAAGTTCTTAAATCTTTGTGAGTTTCTTTAGCTGAAATTGACAAATGTAGTGAATACCAAATGGAGAAATTGACAATTCGACTACATATATGCGAGGGACACCCATAATTAATCTCATGGAATACTATTATCATAACGCATTTTCAGAAATAAGCTATGTGCATTCTTTGTCTCAACTGCTTGATGACATTATAGAAAAAAAATAGAGACAACTCTGACAGTCTTGGCATCAACTATTTTCACACAATCTAAAACGAATCATTATGAATTCCTTGTGTTGACATGAGGGATTCCAAAAAGCCTTTCAAAGGACAAAAACATTTGATGCCGTCGACAGATGAAGTTATAACACTACAATTTAGTAACAATGCTGCTCGACGAAATAGAAGTAATGGTGACAAATTATACACCACTTGTTATTCACACGTTGACACTATACACACTTGTTATTCACCACTTGTTATTCACACGTTGTTCTGTATTCCTTTGGAATTTCAACCAAAGATGAAGAACTGGATCTGCCATCACTGTATTGGATACCTAAACTACATAAGTGTCCTTACAAACAACGGTATATTGCTGGGTCTTCCAAGTGCTCCACGATACCTCTTTCTAATTTATCAACATCTATTTTATCAGCAATCAAAGACGGGCTTCAAAGTTATTGTGAAACTGCCTATTCTAGAGGGGGGGGGGTGAATCAGATGTGGATACTTAAAAATTCCAAAGATCTTTTAGAGTACATACAATCTAACTCTCTTTCATCTTGTAACAGCATTAAAACATTTGACTTTTCTTCTCTGTACACTAGTATTCCACATTCCAAACTAAAAGACAAATTGAAAGAGTATGTATTGCTTTGCTTCGTAAAAAAGAATGGCCAACGTAGATACAAGTATCTTGTCTTAGGGAGGGATAAATCCTACTTTGTAAAGGATCACTCTGATTCCAACAAAAAATTCTCTGAAACTGATATTATCAAGATGCTTGATTTCTTGATTGTCAACATATTTGTTACGTTCGGAGGACGTGTTTTTCAACAGACTGTCGGCATTCCAATGGGAACAAACTGTGCCCCTCTACTTGCCGACTTGTTTCTTTATTATTATGAGGCTGACTTCATGCAGGAACTTCTAAGGAAGAACGATAAGAAGATAGCAATATCCTTTAACTCTACTTTTCGCTATATAGATGATGTTCTTTCACTAAATAATTCAAAATTTGTTGACTATGTGGAACGCATCTATCCAATCGAGCTAGAAATAAAGGATACTACAGATACAGTTAAGTCGGCCTCATATCTTGACTTAAATCTAGAAATTGACAATGAGGGTCGGTTGAAAACAAAACTTTACGACAAAAGGGATGATTTCAGCTTTCCAATTGTGAACTTTCCATTTCGAAGTAGCAACATTCCAGCAGCACCTGCATACGGGGTATATATATCCCAATTGATACGATATTCCCGTGCTTGCATTTCCTATCATGATTTTCTTGATAGAGGGTTGCTGCTCACAAGGAAGCTATTAAACCAAGAGTTCCAAATGGTGAAGTTGAAATCATCCCTTCGTAAATTTTACGGACGCCATCACGAGTTGGTTGACCGTTATGGAATAACCGTTTCACAAATGTTATCGGATATGTTCCTTACGTCGTAACTACAATCCCCTTCCCTTTCATGAATGTGACTTACCGAATTAGACTATTTACCGGATTTGTAATCACATAAGCAACACGACGGGTGCCGCATGTGGAGCAGGATCTGCTTACCCTTCCGGAGCACCTGAGATCACCCCTAGTTTTTTGGTGGGGTTCGTGTTGTTTGTTCTTTAGTTTTCTATGTTGTGTCTTGTGTGCTGTTGTTTGTTTGTCTTTTTCATTTTTAGCCATGGCGTTGTCAGTTTGTTTTAGATTTATGAGTTTGACTGTCCCTTTGGTATCTTTCGTCCCTGTTTGACAATTGTTGTCTAGTTATCAAAGGTACCAGGATTATAATTTAGTACGCCAGACGTGCGTTTCGTCTACATAAGACTCATCAGTGACGCTCATATCAAAATATTGATAAAGCCAAACAAGTACAGAGTTGAAGAGCATTGAGGATTCGAAATTCATAAAAGTTGTGCCAAATACGGCTAAGGTAATCTATGACTGGGATAAGAAAATCCTTAGTTTTCGAAAAATTCAAAGTTTTGTAAACAGGAAATTTATAAAAATGACAACATTATTGATATTCATGTCAACACCGAAGTGTTGACTACTGGGCAGGTGATACCCTCGGGGACGAAACGTCCACCAGCAGTGGCATCGACCCAGTGGTGTAAATAGTTATCAAAGGTACCAGGATTATAATTTAGTACGCCAGACGCGCGTTTCGTCTACATAAGACTCATCAGTGACGCTCATATCAAAATATTGATAAAGCCAAACAAGTACAAAGTTGAAGAGCATTGAGGATCCGAAATTCCTTAAAGTTGTGCCAAATACGGCTGAGGTAATCTATGCCTGATATAAGAAAATCCTTAGTTTTTCGAAAAATTTAAATAGTATCGTCTTTTCAAAACCGTTAGGCATTCACCATTTCAGAATAAAATTATACTTCAATCCGTTATCTTAACTATTTATAGAGGCCTTACGTACTATGCATGTTATGTAATTGATTCTAGTAATGTTTTGTATATATAAAGTGGAATAATCATGGACATTGCTAA
The DNA here is from genome assembly GCF_965363235.1 of Mytilus galloprovincialis. Classification (NCBI taxonomy): domain Eukaryota; kingdom Metazoa; phylum Mollusca; class Bivalvia; order Mytilida; family Mytilidae; genus Mytilus; species Mytilus galloprovincialis. The sequence goes on along the minus strand of NC_134850.1, from coordinate 21,461,145 downwards.
CCATAGACTATTCAAACCTGTATCTACTACTTCCAAAGATGAGGAAATTTTGTTTAAGTAGAAATCACCACTAAAGATTTAGGTGCTATCAATTTAAGCAATATTTTCCACAAAGCATATATACATAAACTGTACTTGATTACATCATAAATAAAGCTACGCCTGTAATTGCATATACATATATATACCAAGCATATTGCATCAACGATTGTCAACCACCAGTGAGAGTGTTAAAGAGGCCTTTAACTTCAAAGATATGAAATCAAAACCTCCGGATTGCTCATATCGCATGCGCATCGTAAGAATAATATTATAGTCCAACTGGGTATGTTATTTCTGACGACCTTGTCATCGTAACCGATGAACAAATAAGATAGTTGATAGCCAGTGGACCAAAATATAAATTCCCAGTCAGTTTACTAGAAAAGAAACTTCAGGTTACCGATGAATGCAGTTAAAAACTACGCCAGAAAATGTGTAAACAAACTCATCGTTGATACCAGGACTGAAATTTTCCAGACGCGCGTTTCATCTACAATGGATTCATCAGTGACGAATCAAAAAAAGTTAAAACGGCAAAAATAAAGCGTGCGCCAGATTAACAAGAAGTAGACACTTTGTCCGAATGGATCAAAACTATTCGATCACATATTTAGAAACGCATTCAACTACGATGTTTAATGAGCACAAGAGTTTTTAACACATTAAAGAACCCGGATGTTGTAGAGGCTTTATCCTCTTTTCATGATAAATATGTCGTTGTTCCGGCAGATAAAGCCTCCAAAAATATTGTCATCATATGTAAAAATCCTTACTTGGACTAAATCACAAAGGAAATTGGAATAAACAGCAAAAATAGTAATCCTACATATGCTTTTACATCATTTAAAAAGGAAGACATTTTACAAAATCTTTTGAGATTTACATCAAAAGAAAACGAAAAAAAACTATTGTCTTTACATGGGATACGAAAACTACACAAATCTCCTTATGAAGAACGATACATAGCAGGATCATCCAGATTTTGGACTTAATATCTTTCTACAAAGCTGACTTCTTTTCTTTTTACAGTAATAGGTGACTTCCAAAAATATTGGTTGAGATAAATTCAACCAGTGGTGTCGATCTGATTTGAATTTATTTTTCAAATTGTAAAGATAAACTGCTAAATCTTTGATAACAATCTCTGCAATTTTGTAGCAACAATTCATTTATTCATTTTTCTACAATTAAAACTACTAATCCCCATGCCCAATTGAAAGATTAACTTCATTGTCTTATGAAACAGAGGTTGTTTTCTATAAAAATAGAATTCGTAGATATTCATTTAATTTTTTAGGTTATAATCATTCCTTTTTTTAAAACATGTTATTGGTATTTCATATCATGGAAGTCACGGAAGTTTTATATTGACGAATTTTCGAACAGATGCTCAGGGTTAAAGAGATCATACTGTTTGTTAGTTAGGTATTACTGAAACGATAATTACCACTGCGTAAGTACTTTGATGTTCATTTTACAGGTACATTATTTATAACAAAATCCGTATTCATACCGAAGGTTGGTGGTTCTAGCTGTGCACTTTTGCCGCCTCCACTAATAACATTGACCGCCACGAAATAGTATAATAATGCTGCAAGTTGCGTAAAACACCGATCAATCTTTTAACTAAATCCGTATTTGTGATAAATATTATCTAATATAATTTTGCATTAAAATTGTTTCTTTTGATTTTAAATTTCCTGAGTATGAGGTTACAACTTTTTTAAAAACAATTTAAAACCTTGTCCAATACTGCTACAGAAACTGTTACAGTTGTAACTTACTTTGTGTTCCTGTCTGAGTTGATTTTGTTTTTAAAGCCACATTATACTCAGTTGCTGTAGTCTTCGGTTTTGGTAAATAATCTAAATAAGTATTGCACTGTGCACAATATTTGTTGATTTAATTCATTTTCACATACTGATAATTAACCAAATAAACCGAAGGAGATTTATAAGAAGTTATCTGTTATATGATAATATTTTTACCCATAATTCCATGGTTATAAAACGAAACTTTGGGAGTACCACCTATTGCGCTTTCCAATGATAATGGGGACATCGTGATTGTCTCACTATATAGCACAGTTTGCACACTTCGTCTAGTAATTTACTTCTGTTAATACAGATTTAAATATATAAGCCAGAATTGCAAAACGTGGCAACAAATTGCAAAACTCTTCATGCAAGGCAATAATTCATATAAGGGTCGTCTGCCAGTTTTGGTCAAATTGGATGGTATGTAGCATTAGTTTGATCATTTTGACACCACTTGATTTTCTCTATCTTCAATGACTTAGAAAAATAAAAGATTATATCTATTTGTATGTTTATTCCTATGTTTCTTTGGAAGCAATAAAAGCCATATCGGATGCTGTTCATATAGCTAGCAACAAGTACCTCTTCTGACGAGAAATAAAAGCCATACAAACGCTGAGAAACCGAGTTAATATTTTGATAAAACCAGCAGACAAATTGACAAAGCTAGCTACAGCGCGAAAGCAGAGCATTAGCTCTCTGATGAGAAATGTTATAAGACGCTTGACTTTGACCCTACTTCCGAGTTTAGTTCCAAAATTATTACTGCGTTTAAAACCATACACGATGAAGGTCACATAGATGTGGATACAATCGGATATTAAAACAAAGAGAACGCCAAGCCTGGTCGATAGTATCTTCTTCCCAAAATACACAAGGACAACAACCCTGGCAGACCCCTTGTATCCACAAATCAATGAATTCGTAGACTTTCATTTAAGATCTTATGTAGAAAATCTCCCTTCTCATATTGAAGACTACAGAAGATTATCTTCGTAATCTGGAATCCATTAATCATTTTCTTCCGGACACCCTCCTTGTCATTTTAGATGTCACCTCATTGTATACCAACATACCTCGTGATGACGGAATACAATCTTGTAAGGCACTATGTGACTTACTGAACACCTAAGAACCACCTACCGAATGTTTAGCTATCTGTTTACTTTTGTTCTGAAATGCAACAATTTCAACTTTAATTGTAAACATTACCTTCAGATAAACGGGACAGCGATGGGAACGAAAATGGCACCGTCTTACGCCAATATTTTATGGGCAAATTAGAGAAACACATTATTTCAACATCTTTATCAAACCTTTGTCTTGATTCTGTTTCATCGATGATGTTGACTTGGTATAGATTGAATCAAAACAAAAAATTGATGATTTTATAAGACATGCAAACGACGACCACCATTCATTTAAATTTACATACGAAATTTCACACTCCAAAATATCTTTCTTAGACACAAATACATCTATTAAGGACAGTGTCATATGGACAGATCTCTACTGTAAACCTACAAATAAACATCAGTACCTTTCTTCCCAAAGCTGTCAGCCCAATCACTGTACAAAAAGTATCCAGTACAGTCAAACTCTCAGAGTAAAGCGGATTTGCTCCTCTGAGGAGGCTGTCACTAAACGGTTCAGAAAATTCGCGGATTTTTGACCAAACGAGGTTATAATAAATGAGACATAGATGAACGGTTTGTGCGTGCTAATAATAACAGCAACAATGACCTGTTACAGTACAAACAGAAAAAGGCGCAGCAAAATAGTTCAGTTTGTTTTGATATACAATCCCGCCTTTACTAACCTTACACGTTTGATCTGTGCCAATTGGCAAATTATTGCCTACCACCCAAAATTACCCAAGACCTTTCCCAATCCTTCTGGCTTAGCTTTTCAGAGACAAGCAAGTCTGAAAGACTTATTTGTAAGAGCTGAAGTCTCCTCTAATAAAAGCGGTTCAACTGCAGCATGATGCAAGTTGTGTGGTAACATACTATGTCTAACGTGCCAACAAATACTGAATACTAAAACATTTACTTGCAACTCCACTTGTGTTCCAATTTAACTGGTAAAACCCAGAATGTTGTATACCTTCTTCAGTGTCAATGTGGCATGCAGTATGCAAGACAGAACAGCCATTCAACAAACGCATGAATGGTCATCGAAGTGACTACACCTGCAAGTCAGACCTCCCCGTTAGTCGTCATTTCAGCTCACATTGCACGCCCAAGCTGATATCAAAACCCTTACCGTCACGATCATAGACCACAACGATGATTGCACGTTAAAGACACCCTTGTAGATTTCGAAAAAGAGTAGGCTAATGCCGCTACAAGGCAGCACTCGCACCCGCAAAGTGGAAAGGGATTAATATAAGTTGTTAAAATTGTTTCCCAATCCACTATAAATAAATATGTTTAAACTAACGATGATTGGTTAAGGGCCGAAAGACTTGCTCGTGAAAGGTTTTGAATAAGAAAGCTAAGAACAGTTTCTCAAGAGGGCATAAATGAAAACAACATAGAATGAGTCACTCATGTTACCTACCATCACTCATTTTCAAGCCATTACTTGTTTACATTGTTTCCAGTAACTTCGGTTTCCTTACTGGACTCTTACAGTTTTTGTTTTTTTTTAAATTATACTGGTTCTTTTCATTTGGTAGGGATGTACAAGTATGCAGTCACGTTCAATTAGTGAACCTTAGTCAAAATTTATTATTACTCTTCTAATCATTGTCAGGCTGATATATGTTTGGGATGTTTTTAAAATTACTCTACAATTGACAAATTTAAAACATTATACTAGCTTATATCCGTCAGTGCTGTTAATTGGGAATGTATTTTCACGCAGTTGTTGTAACATATTAACTGTCGTCATTTGGAATTTTAGAGTTTTGCCAGTTCATATCGCAAATTACAATTTTTATTTTAGATATATCTTTGCGTCGTGTTTTGGGATATTTTTGTTATTCATTTTATAGTAATTTTTTCGGACTGTTGTGCCCTTTCAGACTGTTATATATTATATTTTGTAGTGTATAGTCCATCGGCTCGTAAGAATATAATAATGAATACATAAATGTTCATAAGTGGGACTTCTAAACATTTAAGTTAAGCCAATAGTCCATGTAATAAACCGTATATCATTTTTAATAAAAGATCAAAACAAAAACTAGCAATATAACTTCAAAAGACACACGTTATTCAAATAATTGCAATTTTAATTTTAAGCTTCTCTTATACAGGTTGTTGTCGAATATTCAGTTAGATGTTTAGGCATTGATACATTATTCCAACTGCACTTTATGAGGTTAACATTTATTTTTTATTCATATAATTAAAGTTCTTCCAGTCAATGAAAGTTGACATCCTGACAAATCCAATATATCTTATATATAATAATGCAAATATATTTAAAACTGTTTTTTTTTTACTTTTTGTTATTAAAAGTGATTTTGCATCATTCTGCAATTTTGGAAGTCTATTTTGTTATGTAACATTATTATCTATAAAATCATCAGTTGTATTTTAATATATGTTTTAAACCATTGACTGCGAAATTTTTAAGAGTCAATAACTGCAAATTTAATACAAATTATTGTTTATAATTACTTAAGTGAATCGTAATCATAACTTCATAAAAAACAATGTATGTCATATACAATTTTAGTAAAAGAAAAGGTAAGATAAGGCACAATTTGACCTATTTTTCATGAATTGATTTCTTTAATCTCATACAATATTCCATTAAAATTCAGCCACTTTTTTCAGGAACAATATGTTCCTCAAAATTTAACTGCATTATTTGAATTCGTAGGGTAACTTTAACTTGCTGTGGTAACTGGTAGGCCAGACATTGAATTAGACAAATTTACAGGCTCGACGTCTTTATATACAGTTGCTTCAAACTCGAGTCCTGGAAAAAAGTAAAGTTCTTTCTCCTCTGAATATTCTAATAAGACAATTTGTGCAACAGGTTTTCTCTCTACAGTACCACTGTTTTTCCCATCAACTGTCAGCTTAGGAATCAAAGTTTGGTTCAGACAAATGTTCGCCTGCAAAGAGAAATGAAAATTCCTGAGATTAAACATTTAATTCAAAGAAAAAACTATGATAACTCTTAACTGCAAGTATATTTGGCTTCCTCGTGTTCAGAGATTTGTGCTACTGCTTATCAATGATTCAGTGTGGTTTGTGTTGCCCAGTCATAGATAGTTTTTTGAAATTGCAATTTGTTTGTTAACATTTTGTCATTTTGGTAATGTTTCCGTTTCGAATTCTTGACATACAGACCCGAAAGATTTGTTTGCAATGTAATGGACTCAGTATGGGATAAATGTATACGCAAACATATTATATCAAAGTGTAAATAAACAGTTGTTTGAATGAAATGAGAGCAGTATCTTCCAAATTTTGTGAGACCTATGTGAAAATACAAAGCTGAACATTTCACTTATCACACGAACAGTCATTGGACATGGATTGCTATGTAATAACATGAATGTTAACAACAGCACTATTTCTAACTGAGCACCTCTACATGTACCTCATGGATAAAAGAACGAAAACATAACTTGATAACATACGTTTAAGGATTCAGCATTATATACATTTTGATAGTCTTTATTTATCCCCCCTTCAAGTTTTAAGATTCACTAAGAGTCCTTTGTAGACGATATCGATGTCCCAATCCTTAATCCTGGACAATCTATAAAAGAAAGCCCGACAAACTACTTTAGATACATATTAGGCTGACAGACGACAATAGTGATTGACAGGGGTAATCGAGTTACCTTTATGATCTTTGATTTTTAGTTTTTTTTTTACATAATTCTAGCAATTGTTTTGTATTCATCAAATACCTCTTTCAATAATTCCATAAACGATTTTTTATATGCGAAGTTCTTGAACACGTGTACGAGTGCTTGAATGAAGTATGAACCAATCATGTTTTCACCAATGATCCATGGACCTTGTTCTGTAAAGAATAATTCTGACTATTAGTAATTCTGACTGTGCAAACAAATAGATATAGGAAGATGTGTACTAATGAGTACTAATGAGAAAACTCTCCATCGATTTATTTTTTTATTTTTAAAAGCAAACCATTATATGTCAAAGTACGGTTTCAAAACTTATATCTTTCGCCATGATCTATCTACACTATAAAAAGATCTGTGTCCATGCTCACCTTGCCGCCTAAACTTGCTTAGATTGATATATAAATGGCCCTTAAACTCAATATCCCATATTTTAATGTATACAATGTATGCTACAGTTAAGTTAAAATAAAAGAATGATATAATTACACCAATAAACGTCGTGATGCTGACACAAATGACCGATCTCAAGCTTAACTCGGTGACAACTGAGACAATTTCTATATATCTTATCATTATTTTTATTTCACAGATATAATAAGCATGATGCTCTATCGTATATTGTTTAAATATCTTTAAGTGTGTGATTTGAACATATTTTTTTGCATTTGATGGACTTCTACAACGCATTTTTGCCCCTCTCCCATGTCAGGAGACTCTGGATTTCGTTAGTCTTGTATAATTTCAAACTTTAGTTTCTCGTGTACATTTTGGAGATTAATAGGACGTCCATTATCACGTAACTAGTATATTTTTTTGTTTGGGGGCTAGCTGAAGTGCGGGAGTTTCTCGCTGCATTGAAGATTCATTGATGGCCATCGGCTGTTGTCCGCTCTTTGATCGGGTTGTTGTCTCTTAGACACTTTCCCCATTACCAATCTCATTTTTAATCATCAGCATAATATGTTTCCTGATTACTACTTGAAAAGGACAATGTGAAGAACGACTAAAACGATGGCCAATTGATAAGTATTGAGTTATCATCTAGGTCTTATATTACAAGCGACATATGTTTGGGGTTTTAGATTTTTAGATCAGAGAAGAGTCGTTAGGTATCATATAAACTAATCGACTGTCTCTGATTTTGCTATTGTGACATTTTTATATAATGCAAATTTATACGACAGGAAATAACTCCTAGCAGGAGACATTTACACATGTCAAAGTATCACCCTGAATCAAAGTTTTGAAAACACTTCTCATTTCTAATATCAAAACATAATAGGCTATTACATAAATATGATTAAGTAAAAGCGAAAATGGAGTTGAAAGGTAATTAAATATAAACTAGATAACTATACATAAATTGCTACTAGATATAAATAACTAGAGTAAATCAATAAGAGGCCATATTAATCTTTACCTATTCTTGGGTAACTAGATACCATAAATATGTCGTCTGTGTTTGGTTCACCTCTCTTGATAATATCATTTGTTGTAGAATCTGTTTGATCCAAAGGTTCAGTTTTGTCTAAAATTAAACATAAACAGTTTAATATACAGGTTAAATACAAGTACGCAAGATACCCTTCAAACATATTTGACTAAGGGGTTATACAAGATACTATTATTTTGTTTTGCAATAAACTCTTTTCGGCAGACAAAATATATGTATAGAAAATGTACAACACAAAAAAGGAACCTAGATTAAACGTTATTTCGAAAATAAACATCTGATTATACCTCCCTCCTCCTTTTTTTTTCTATCAAAGAGATTGCAGAAAATGAAATGAATAACACACAGTAAAATCTGTTTTGGAAAATATTTTATCTACAAATTATTGAAATTTATGGTAACAAAATATAGACAAATGAAGAAAGGAAAACACTGAACAACACATATAAACTATATGAAGAAGTGCATTTCTAAATAAATGGAATTATTTGGCAATGCTTTGATGTTACATAATAATTCATGCCCATCAGAATGTACATGTATATAACAAAATAACTTCGCCATAAGGAAATGTCCTCATGTTTGTATGTGGAATACAAATTTTAGTACATTCTATAACAGGAACGTAAAACAAAAGTAAAAGTTTGAAAAACCCCGTCGAAATGGCCGTATTTAAATTAAATATTTTTAATACACTGTTTCATTTTTCGTGGATTTGAGCGTTTAATTTCGCCTTTTGGCTAGCTAGGAACTGTCCGTCGAATTTTCCTTGAAATAAGGTACTTTGTTATTTTACTTTTTTCGACATTTAAGTTATTGCAATGATTTTCTTATGTTTATTTAAAAAAGAATTGAAATCTAAAATAGCAAAATTATTATTATTCATTGATTTATTAAAAATAAGTACCTTGGAAACTGTAGGTTTGGACAAATATAACTTTTGGTTTCCCTTTGAAATGTTTACATTCTTTAACGATATTTAAAATTTCATTTCTTGGAATGAAGACTCCTTCTTTGTCATAAATCTTTGCTGCTTCACACTTTATTTCCCCTGACAAAAACAATATAGCCATGCTATCATACTGGGAAGTAGTATCGTTATCGATCTCCTCTAATTTCGTTTTCAAGAACTCTTTGATTTCCTGCAAAAATAAAGGAACACTCTTTTATTAATTATTGTATCTAACTGTACAGACAATGTTCTTCACATAGATATAGATGTGTAAATACGGGATAAAAAGTTTAAAAAGAGTAACATATAAAAAACTAGTGTCTGCAGCATGTTTACATTCTGATGGGAAAGACGTCCAATGAATTGCAAAGAAATATTACATATCAAATAAAACGTGAATGTAGAAGACACACAATGAATGAAAACTCAATTTGTTTTGATTTTTTTAAATCTTAAGCACACAGTATAGAGAATTAAAGACATAGCGACACGAACCCAACTTAAAACCGTGTAGTGTCAGAATCTATGTACGGAAGGCATATGTTACTATACATGTGGCATCCGTCGTGTTACTCATGTTTGTTAAAATCCGCTGATTTGTGTAATTCGGTATTTCACATTTGGGGAAAAAAGGACGGATTTGTCGTTACGACAATTGGCAGATATCCGTCGTCATCTGTAAAACAGGTATTCAATAATGGTCACTCAACTCAGGATTGCGTCCGTAAAGTTTACTAAGAAATGGTTTCAAATTTACGGCTTGGAACTCAAGGCTTATTAACACTTCGTCAACACTTCGGTGTTGACATGAATATCAATAATGTGGTCATTTTTATAAATTTCCTGTTTCCCAAACTTTGAATTTTTGAAAAAACTAAGGATTTTCTTATCCCAGGCATAGATTACCTTAGCCGTATTTGGCTTAAATTTTGATATGAGCGTCACTGATGAGTCTTATGTAGACGAAACTCGTGTCTGGCGTACAAAATTTAAATCCTGGTACCTTTGACAACTATTATTACCATCTTTGTGATCGAACGTTTACAACAACAAATATGATGGGAATACAATCCATACTCCAAATAATAGTTCAAGTCCCAAACCTCTTGTAAAAAAATTCAGATAAAAAAAGAAATGGTACAATATGGTTACTGCACATGATCTCAATAAATAGTACCTAGTAATACAGCTTTCTATCAAACCAATGTGGTCACAAGGTGTTGCTGTTACAACACTTCAACACATGTTCAAAATGCTCAAAAAGTCAAAATAGTGGAAATATATTCATTGGATTACTAAACATGAAAGCAAACTCAAGTATGTTTTTATAGTCCAGTGTTGCGTTTATTGGATCATAGTTCAAGAAATGCTCAATACCCAACTACATGTAAGGCCAAATCAAATATAGAGTTAATTAAGAATATCATAAAAACGTGAAAATTCAAAATGTCTTTTCAAATCCGACTTTAACAAAAGCCCACTGGTTGTAAACATTTATAATCCATAACAGGCTTATACTTTTGTACGCCAGACACACTAGCCGTCGTGATCAAACTTAAGTGTAAATGATATACCTCTTTTGACAAATTTTCAACCTGGTCGCCAGCTTTGAAATCATATCCCATGTATTTCAATAGCTGACTCATGTTGGATTTATCAAAGTCTGAATTCCTGATACATTCGGAGTATCTCTCTGCACATCTCTCTGCCTCCTTCTTATCTTCCTCGTTCTGGCTTCCTAGACATGGTATGCACTGCACATTTGATATCAAAATAAACTTCCCTCTGTTTGCACTTGTCATTGAATAAATCTTCAAAAAAAGATACGATTCGATTAGATTGTGTCATACGTCTTTTACTCAAAGAACCGTCTGTGGGTTGAAATTTCAAAACGCTGCACATTTGCAATAAATAATAAACAAGTTATCTAAAATTACTGCAAATAAACTATTACATGAACCTACGTATTTCCCCCCAAAGGAGAAGGTTGCTAAATCAAAGTTAGTTTTTTTTTTTTTTTTTAATTCAAGTGAGGAGAACATGGAGAAGTTTAGATAGTATGTCAAAATAGCAAAGTTGAATGGGAAATCTACAATAACGTACTATGGTTACAATTCACTGCAGGTTTGGTTCCATTTAGATCCCAAGAATTTAAAGTGATATACACGATTGAAATTCTAAGAGTCATATAAAACTGGGCATTTGACTTGAGCTACCAAATAATGACTATATGCCACTTGAGTTCAAATTTCTGTGTCTTCCAAAATTGGACAAACATCAATTGTTAAACAATAACTCATGTAGTTAATTTCAGGGTGTGGTTTATTGGTATATGTAAAATTGAGAAAGGAAATGGGGAATGTGTCAAAGCGACAACAACCCGACCATAGAGCAGACAACAGCCGAAGGCCACCATGGGTCTTCAATGTAGCGAGAAACTCCCGCACCTGTAGGTGTCCTTCAGCTGGCCCCTTAAAAATATGTATACTAGTACAGTGATAATGGACGTCATACTAAACTCCGAATTATACACAAGAAACTAAAATTAAAAATCATACAAGACTAACAAAGGCCAGAGGCTCCTGACTTAGTACAGGTGCAAAATTGCGGCGGGATGAAACATGTTTATGGGACCTCAATCCCCCCCTATACCTCTAGCCAATGTAGAAAAGTAAACGCATAACAATACGAATATTAAAATTCAGTTCAAGAGAAGTATGTAATTCATTTCTACAATCATATTCTTATGTTCCTTCCATGAACATGGTTATAGTATTTGGTTTAAGAAACAACTGGCAAACTATACACCTGGAAAAAAGTATTGCAACACTTCCATTGAAAACAATGTAAAATGACATGATTGTAGAATTTTTACAGCAAACTAAACATCTGATACAGAAAATATGTTTTAAACTAGGCATTTTAAACAGGTCTGAATGAGTTTAATGCATTAAAAAATATGTATTTATTGCAGAACTAATGTTTTGAAAAATTGAGACCTGCAAAATTTGCATTTTTTGTGAAAAGCGTGAAAAACTATTTTTCGCGCAGCTGTTATGTCCTATATATGTAGCATTAATATTGGATGAAAGTAAGTTGATACCATGAATTCAATTTTAAAACATAAATGGGTTAAAAGTATTTGGTAAAACCCAAATTATAACCATTCTACAATCATGTCATTTTACATTGTTTTCAATGGAAGTGTTGCAATACTTTTTTCGAGGTGTATACTAAATACAGACATGCAAATCATTTTTCTTAATTGACACCTTGGGTCTAGTGATGTATATTTTGTAATAACATATTAATTTGTCAAATATTTACTTCTTCATTTTTTATTTTAGTGTAGAAATTCCATTCAGATGATACATGTGATATGACATCTTTCTTCTGCACGTTGTTTCCACCAGCTGTTAAGTCTGGCCATTCAGGTACTAAATGAAACATTCAAAATAAAGGATTTAAGATAATCAGATCAAAACTAGCATATGATAATTTTTACAATATATTTTTTTTAATATAAAATGTATATATATATTATGTAAATATATATAGTGTTATTTTAAAGTATTGTGTATACATTTTATAATAAATACAAATTGCAACAAATTTCATGAAAATATTACACTTCTGTCAACACCAATTATCATTTGTAACAATGAAAACGACTATATTGCTTCTTAGATCGAAAATAAACACATCATAGGTACCAGGATACGTTTGAAATTATTGGACACAGAGTAGTGGTTCGTGTTGTTAAGCTAATGTATTGATGTTTGAAGGAAATACAAAGTTCCTTACAAACTTTGAACACACACAGTTAATTGTTTCTATTAATGCAATTTGGCCGTACAAAATATCACTCTACAATGGTAATAACTTATTCACAATGTACCATGAGATTATTGGTTACATACTATCGTCTTCTAAAAGGCAATTATTTGTAGATGTATGTTCTCTGTATTGCATATGTAGTGTTATCTTTAAAAACGATACTTTTTACCGTATTTGTTTGCAGTATGGTTGAAAAAATTGCTTTTTAATGATACGGATTTGAATAAACTCTTTGTTTTTATATGAATTACATATTCCATACCAATCATTGGAAGGTCTTTTAATCCTGGATAGAAGAACAAGTCTTTATCGTCACTATGTTCAAGAACCATTACTTCTGCAACAGCTTGTTTTCCTTTCTTGGGCATATTAGCACTGGCTAGACAATTATTTACCTGAGAATAGAATTGAATTCGTATCAACTTCAGGAATATGACAATTGTTATCCAGTCGTTTGTGATTCGCAATTTGATTGGGGGACTTTGCGTTTTGAATTTTCCTCAGAGGTCAGTACGTATGTGATTTTACTTTTTTTATCACTTGTATAAACAACAAAAACTGTTATATATATACACATATTTACTGTAAAATAAATAATAAAGTATTAAAAAAGTAACCTTACACACGTATGATAACGTATTTTATTCTCATTTGTAAAGAAATATAATGACACATATATACTGTGATTTTTGTTTTAAAAAAAGACACCGAACAATTGCTTATTATTGTTATCAAATATCACGTATGGTTACCCTACCCTTTATCAATGTTTGTATTTATTATGTACCATACACACGGTACAAGAAAATGATGAATATAGTATGTGTCTGGTTTATTTGTCATCAATTCCTACAGTAAAGCATACAAAAATATGATTGAGAAAAATATTAAAAGTCCATTAGTAAAAATAATTACTTAACTATAATATATAGTTTGTTATGAGTCAATGGCCTAAAATACAAAAAACACATTTTAAAAATGTCCGTTGAATTCATGTGTCTGAGAACTGGTCATTACTACATGTATAATACAAAAAAGCCGGTAAAAACAACATTGTACTGGTCCGAACACAGGACTTCAAATTCTGGTTTTAGAGATTGGATGTGAAAAAATTTAACTCCCTTTATATGTTAGAAGTTCAAATAATGAACCCATTCAAGTAATAAGCTTTAAAATAATGTAAAAATTTTCTAAAAATTATTTAGAAGGAAAAAAAGGGGAGATCAATTTTCTATTGAAGGTAAATTTTCCAAAGCAGTATTTTGAAGCCGGGGTTAATTATCCATGGTGTCAAAAATACCATATGACAATAGATCTATAGTATTAAACGAGAAGACCTCATTTTATGTGTCTTTCCATAATAAATTATTCATCATGCCTCTGTGTACTATAGGTACCATACATAGTCGCATTTGTCTTCCATTCTTATGATTATTCAGTTTGGGTTATTTTGGGATAAAAACGAAAAAAAAAGACGTCCGGATATTGTTCCGCCATTGGACGCAATTTTAAGTAGGAATATACTTCCGATTTGCGTTTTTCTGTATACTTTTTTTTATACATGAATAAAGTGTATTTGCTATCTGCTACCATTTTCAAGTTTACTATCCACGACGGTCACAGAGTTTATTAAATAGAGAGGGTCTATGTAATATATCAATGGCTGCAGTGGATCGATATTAATAAACTGAGAATTGATAGTAAAAAGGAAATACAGTTTATTTATAGTAAGACAGTTTATTAAATAGAGAGGGTCTATGTAATATATCAATGACCGCAGTGAATCGATATTAATAAACTGAGAATTGATATTAAAAAGCAAATACACTTTATTTATTATAGTATAAACGAATGTTCATAATATACAGATAACGCTAACATTATTGAAATTAATAGAAAAAAATGGGAATTTTTGGGGGAAAAAGGAGGACCGGGCAAGAAAAACAATTGTCCTGTCCCAAAGTATTTAAGAATTTTGATACCTTTTCTGAAATCTCCAGTCATATAATCTTTTACAAAAATTCATCGGGTCACAAAGTATATTAACTACAGAGGGTCTACATAATATATCAATGACCACCGTGGATTGATTAGTAAACTGAGAATTGATAGTAAAAAACAAACACACTCCCTTTATAGTAATGAATGTTCATAATATTCTAAATGTAGGTTCATATTGGAATTAATAGAAAACAAAAAAAAAATGGAAAAATTTGGAGAAAAAAAAGGAGAAGTAGAAAAACAAGTGTCCTGTCCCCAATTACCTATGACTTTTGATACCTTTCCTGAATAGAAAAAAAATGGGAATTTTGGAAAAAAAGGAAGAGGGTAGAAGAAAAATTGTCCGGTTCCCAAGTACCTATGACTTTTGATACCTTTTATTATTATTTTTTACAAAACCTCATCTTTCAACACTTTAAACATACATAAAGCCACGCTCTGAATGCCCGCGATTTTGCGAGTGTCTTCTAGATTGAGTCCACACATTATTGTTGGGAAGTAAGTGAATAAACTCATCATCGATACCATGATACCAATATTGAAATTTTATCTTTACGCCAGACGCGCGTTTCATCTACAAAAGACTCATAAATAACGTTATAAAGGCCTAATAAGGTACGAAGTAGAAGAGCATTGAGGACAAATTTTTTTTTTAATTGTTATTTCTAAAATTACCTCTACCATCATTTCCATAAATGATTTTTCGTGGGCCATTTTCTTAAAGACTTGAATAATCGCCTGTATAAAATATGATCCATTCATTTCATCTCCAATAATCCAAGGTCCTTTTTCTTAAATGAATATAATTTTCAAACATGAACATTATTCGTTATTTAATAACAATATTAAGTTTGAACATATGTGTCCTGCTACAAATGTTTTATCATAATTGCTTAATTAGCAGAGAAGAAAATAATGATATTGACACTGATCATGCAATACTATGGATATAAAAACGGATAACAGTTTGTATTAACGCCGACTCGCGTTTCGCCTGCAAAAGACTCATTAGTGACGCTCGAATCCAGAAAAATTAAAAAGGCCAAATAAGGTATGAAGTAGAAGAGCATCCAGGACAAACATTCCTAATTTTTTTGCCAAATACAGCTAAGGTAATCTATTCCGTTGGTAAATGTCACCATTTTTGTTATTATCTACAGGCCAAAAATATCAGTTCTTTACATTTACAGGCCGTATGTCAAATCCATTAAAGTATACTTTCTCCAGTTTGAACCAGATGGGCTGATTAATTTAAAGAGATATATTCACGTTTTATCAAACATGTCTTAAAGAAAATATCATATGTGATCCGTAATTGAGATTGTGACACAATCGTTGTAAATGTGATGGAATTTGATGCGATTGTCATACAATTGAGAGGTTTAGCGCTGTGAAACCGGGTTCAATCCGCCATTTTATACATTTGAAAATGCCTGTACCAAATCAGGAATATGATAGTTGTTGTCCATATGGTTGATGTGCTTTTTCATTTGATTTTGCCATTTAATTAGGGACTTTCCGTTTTGAATTTCCCTCGGAGTTCAGTATTTTTGTGATTTTACTTTTCTCCTAGCATCATTACATAGAAAAACAATTTTTACTTACTGCCTTACAATATATGTAATAATTAATATGCTTACTTGTCCTGGGTTGAGATGACACCACAAAAAGATCATCTTTATTTGGCCTTTTGTAAAAATGCAGTTCATGTGAAACAGCATCAAGTACATCACCCGTTTCTGTTTCTTCTGATAAAGTGAAACGAAATATAAATTAGACATGAGCAGTTTGTCTTCAAGTTCTATTCTTAAATGATAATCATACCCATTATAGCATTCAATGAATTAAAATGAAAATAGATTCCTTTGTGTTGCATCAATTATTTAGCACATTCTATTAGTAATATGAGATTCTAACGCCAGGTACAAAACATTAGAGTGATCATTATGTCTTTTCTGCAAATAAACTGCTGCAATTGTTCCGTACAAGATGTACAATTTAAGGTTTCAAAATTTGAACCGTTTATTAATATGGATAACTGCATTAGGCATTTTTCTCGAAAGACTATAGGCTTTGAATTCATGTTTGTAAGTAACACCTTGACTGAAATTAATTTGGCTCGTTTAATTTTCATAAAATTTTGACAAAATATTTACTTTGACCCTTCGAAAAAAATATAAAAATTTCAGAAATTTTGAACTAATCACTTTCTCGGAAAAAATGGTTGGATGGATAGCAGTTTGGCAAACACTAATTTTTATCATTGAGAAGCTTAATAGTTCCCTTACAATACAACGTGATTAAAACGCTTAGCTGATTTTACAGAGTTATCTCCCTGTAGTGTTAGGTACCTCCTTAAGTAATACTATATACTTAGCAACACAAATAACGCACACCATCTTACTATATAAAGTTGTAATCACAATATAGACATTAATTATTTCTGTTAATTATAATTATAATTATAATTAGTACAATTGAGGAAATTGTTTTATCTTCTTCGACTCTAAAGGAGTTTGCATGTTTTCAATCATACTTTGACATCACAGTATCAAACATAGTCTAAATAAACATAGGTCAACACTTTTTGAAGTTTTTTTTATTATACATGTTCATAAAGAAATTAAAAGTAGACTATATAAAGGAAATCTAATATTGTATACACATATTATGAATATTGCTAAACACATGTATACAAGTTGATAATAGTTTATACACTTAGCTGTAAGATGTGTAACAGAACATACAATAACATCAAGTTACATACCTTTAAAATCATAAGTTCTGATTATAACAATTTTTGGTTTGTCTTTAAAATATTTTGATTGTCGGATCATTTCAAGTATGCCATCTTTGTCAATTTCCTTGCCATTTGTGTCATATATGCAATCTGGTTTAAATTCCATTCCACCAGAGTAAAAAACTATTACCAGACTGTCAAAAGTGGAATTATCTTCATTTTCTAACTGCGTAGCAAGAAATGTCTTCATTTCCTGTAAAAAAAAAAAGTATAAAAAGATGGCAAATTTACTTTTGAAGTCCAGCAACTGATACGTTACATACCAAGAGAAGATAAAAAACGTGACTCATTATTTAAACGTAAATGTTATTTCAAGAACCTCTCAGAAAAACAAAGGATTATAATATTTCTTAAAACAGTTCTAGCCGAGCAGATGAACAAGATTATTATGTAGCCTAAATATTTGACCTGGCAAAACATGTAAGCCTAATTGCTCTTTTTAATGATGTAATTTATCGTTTTAAATTGTTTTTCATTGACTTTCAAAATTTAATAACATTGTTGGTGTGTGCTTTGTCTATAAAGTAACTGCATATTATTATTTTTTTTCTTTGTTGACATATGTTTGTTCTATAAATCTCAGCACAATGTAAACCGCTGGACCCCATTTTTTTACATTTTTACCTATCATGTCTGCATGTTTGTTTTTGGCTCATACTTTGTTGTTTAAACATTGTAATTTTACGTGACTGTCATAAAAATGAGATGTTTTGCTAGCTATAAAACCAGGTTTAATGCCAGTTAGTAGTAATACAGTTCATTTCCATTAGTTTGATGTGTCTGATCTTTTGATTTGCCATTTTTTATGGAACTTTACGTTTTGAATATTCCTTAGAGATTTTACTGTTATCTTACAATTAGATAATATCAATTATCCAATCACACACTTTGACAGCAGCCCTGCCGTTCATCATGCATTCTATATTACATTAATTGTATATATTGAACATTATGATATACCTCTTCTGAAACATCTCTTTTTGTATAACTCTGTTTTGTTTCATACTGCATGTAAGTAAACAATTGTGAAAGAGAAGTTTTGTCAAAGTCCACACAGCTTCTGCACCTGTTTACTGCTTTTGCTTCTATGCTCTGATCCGAACATTGCACATTAGATATAGTTAAAACTTTTCCTTTCTTTTTGCCTGTCATATGGTATACCTAATAATAAAGTAATATAATACCGGTCATTAACTGTTTTATTGTAGGTAATTATGTTGATAAGTATGTTGTTGTTGATTTGATTAACTAGCAAACAAAATATTGGAAGAAAGAGAGATACACTTAAACAGTAATTTATCTGTACTAATCAGTTGTGTGACTTCTATCATTCCATCCTTGTGTTTAAATTGATTCACATCTGATAGAAGATTTCAAAAAATTTACTAATAGAAACTTAGGACTTTAACTGTTTGTTTGCTTGTTTGATTTTTTATTCACAATAACTTATCTATAATCTAATTGCAAAAAGGTAAAACAATTGTTCTTATTTTTCACGGAATATTTATTGTGTTGTTTAGTGTCACCCAGCCAAGATCAATTTGGAAAATTGTTCCATGTACATGTAAAAGCTTCTCAAAATTACCTTTCCATGTTTGCTTTTACAAATCTTTGTACGTAAGTCTTCAGTGCACTTTACTATATCACGTTTGTTTAAAGATGGTAAACCTTTAAGTAAATCTGGCCAACCTTCAAGTAAACCATAACAATATATACTTGCATACTAAACAACATAACTTTCAAACTGTGACTTTTGAATACTGTAAACCAACTAATTTAGCGAGCGATTTATTTTTCGCGACTTTCGCTAGTAGAAAAATAACGGGAATATAAATCGATTTATAAAAATATTTGTAAAACTTCGACTTTTCCTTTTCTATTATTGAGACAATTTTAGAATCGCGAAATTAAATCGCCGCGAATTGGATTAGGAAGAATTAAGTGCGATGTAAAATATCGGCAAAAATAAGTTGGTTTACAGTACATTTGGAATATTTATTAAGATTGTGTTTGCACCGGGGTTTGCACCACAACTTGGTATAATTTTGAATTTATTGCAAACTTCATTATATCTTCTTTACATATTAACGAAATAACAAAACAATAAATTTATAATATGCAAAGTTGGTGCAACTTTTGGTGGTTCAGATTATAAAAGCACGACAATCATCACAGCTTAATAAAGAGGTAAACATGGCAGATGCTAGAACAATCTAATTAATGGTAATGCTCGCAACTTCATGAACATGTACTTTGTTGTAATACAATTTGATTACCTGTTTACAACAAACTTATTATCAACAATATGGCAACGTATGGCCGACAACAATAAGCTAAACCCATACAGCATTATCAGCTATACAAGGCCCAGTCATTTTTAATAGAAACAATTCAACGGGAAACTAACGGCTTACATTTGTGTACAAAACAATGAACGAAAAATAGATATGATAAGCAGCTACAAAAGACAGCTACTGGATTACAGGCTCCTATCGTGGGACAGCAACATACAAAAAGTGGCAATCCCATAACATGGGACAGTGGTGTAACTGCACAAAAGAAGAACAAAGTATACAAATTTAAAAAAAAACGCTCATCGGATTGATATACGGTAAAGCAGAAAAGCAACAAATAAAATCACAGACTAAACGTATCAGCGAAATTTTAAATCGTCAACAACAACAAACGACACAAAGTCCAGTTTTGAGAGTTCTCCCAGTAACGAACAGCTAGTTCAAAACCAATATGCAGATCTGGAGCTTAAATATTAATCAGTACAATCTTGCATCCATTGGGTTTAGTATACAAACATCCTTAACTGTCAAAAAAAAATAATAACCTTGTGAAATGCCAAACTATAGGTATCGACAGACTTATGAACACTGAATCTGCATATTTTTATTTTATTTATTTATTTAACAACGGTATTTTATTTTAATTTATTTAAGCTACCAATAAAAACAGTATTCTAATGAAAGTGTTGAAATGGTAATAATTTCGAATAAATGTATTTCAATGATTAATGATTTATCGGGAGTGTATCTTAGTTTAGAGGATCAGTTACAGTGAGTTACTTATAGGTGTTACTGTAAAACTTTACCTATAGCTCAACCTGTTTTTAAAATTGACAATACAATAGGGACATTTAAATTGACCAGTTGGTATTGTTAGATTTAAATCTACCTTGATGCTACCTGTAAAAATTTTTATTCACCTAACCCAAAGTTTCAGCATGCTTTTTTCCTGAACTTTTTCTTACCGAGGATTATTCTATTGAGAGATTTTTATTTTACTGTCATTCAAAATATTAGGAGTTATCAAGCCGAACAAGAATGACTATATCATATATGTTATTTTCTTGCAGTTTATTTAAAATTGCATGGCCTCAAATGCACTACATTTCATCTTAATGTTTGCATAGCCACTACTAGCAGTGTTTAATACCCTAAATAATCCAGTCGTAATATTTCACTCACTTTATGAAACATCAAAATCATATTTGAATAAACAATTTCATTTATTTTTTTACACTGATATTTGACATCTCATCCAGAATTCCAAAGTTTTTAAATAATTCCCAATTTTATTCATTTTTCACTACTTCACTAGATTTTTTTCTAAATCCATAGTATAAATTCTGATTAACTTCCCATGATATATACATCCTAATTTAACAGGTGCAGAATCTATACATAATTCAGAATCTTGTAAATTTTTTTTATCATTTCCATTACTATATTCCAAAAAGTTATCCTCACTTTACAAATATTTTGTAATATTTTATTTATATTTTTACTATATATCACTTGATTTTTCTATATCCACAGTAAACATTTTATTTCATTTCCTATTACAAATTTCCAAATCAAACAATATTTGATCCAGAATTTTATAATGACTATTTCCAATGTCACATTCACTTAAAACATTTCCCCACGTTAGGAATATTTTAGAATATTTTACTTTCATTTTTTACTTTATCACTAGATTAGACTATATCCACTGCATTAATTCAACATTTTATTTCATTTCCAAGATCCCATTTAAATGGTAAATCATCTTAAGTTTGTAATAGATCCCAAATTAATAATGAATGTTTTTAAAATCACATTTAAAGCCACAGAAACATGTTGGATGAACTCACACTATATCTCCTACTTGAATTCCAGTTTTGAAATTTTTTAATCTTTAACATAACTAAATCCCATCGTATGAAAATTTGAATTTCCTTGAGCAAACACAGCATTTTATGCACAAAAGTCCCACTAATATTATAATAGATTTCAAAGAAAAAACACAGCAAGGTATACTCCAAACTTATTTTCGAATTTTACATGTACAACATCATATGTAAGCCCTACAAAACAGTTTGAATGAATTATTTCCTCCTTGATGTCCTTCATGACAATAAAATCTTGAAAAAAACACATCACATTTTAAGAAGCAAAATTGCTATAAAAAATCTAAGAAGTGAATTCAAATAAAATAAATCCAATATTGTATGCACAATGACACCCAAAAGATTTCAAACATTGCAAATAATAATCCAAAATGAGAATCTTGAAGGGACATGTGAAGAAATGAACAACATATCCATCTGAAAATTTAAACTGTAAACACCTGAACAGCTATTTCTTGTTTCACTGGCAGCTGTACAATACTATATATAAAGAAGCATATAGTGTGTAAAAACAGTTTAATTTTTAAACATAGTAATACATATTTAATTTAATCTTTTACTGATTTAGAATTTTAGGTAAAAAATAGATAAATTATATATATCAGGGATTTAAAACAATGAAAACCGAAACTATTTTCTTCCCTATCAATTTTTTAATAGAATAATCCTAGGTAAGAAAAAGTTCAGGAAAAAAGCATGCTGAAACTTTGGGTTAGGTGAATAAAAATCTTTACAGGTAGCATCAAGGTAGATTTAAATCTAACAATACCAACTGGTCAATTTAAATGTCCCTATTGTGTTGTCAATTTTAAAAACAGGTTGAGCTATAGGTAAAGTTTTACAGTAACACCTATAAGCAACTCACTGTAACAACTTCTCTAAATAAGGATGTGATATCCGGTCTAATATACAATGTCTACATATACAGCCAAACTTCCATACCATATCTTTTTATTTATCTAGTTAAGCTTTCAAGTCATTTGTGGTTACGAAATCTTTGACTTGACAATTTACCAGTAATTCACAGATTAGGTTAATTGAAATCCAAACCGTCACTTCAGAAATGGGATAGTGAATGAGTTGAGAAATTTGAACTTATTAATGCTTCAAGGAACATCACCATCGAAAACAAACAAAAATAATAATAGAAAATGAAAAATCGTCCCCTTTATCGTAAATTGTGATGTAGAGTTTCCAGTGAGAAACTGAAATATCTAAATCTAGAAGGGATAAATTCATTACCATTTTTTGTAGATGTGTATGTAATTAAAGACAGGCTAACGGTACCAAAGGAATATTCCAACTCGTTAGTTTAGATTATTTGAATCGTCAGCTTTGAAAAAAAATCAATGCAGATATTTTCTCTATTTTACTTATCTAATATTTTGTCATACCTTGATAATTTTGTGATTCTAATTTTTTAGTTTTCTCTGGATTTTCGGAATAATGTTGTTCTGTCTCCTGTGTATCACCGTTACCATTTTTAGGCTTTGACAAGGCATTATCTTTTTTTCCAGAAGTGTCTGAATTTACTTCATTATTTTTAGAACCATCCTTTGCTATTAAATGATCAGCTACTTCGCCATTCCCTGTTTTATTGAGTGCGCTAATAAAACTTTTATAAGCGTTCATTCCTCTCCGTGGTAATATAGATAATAGTTCCCTGGTCTGTTCAGTAGGCCTTGGCGTTTTATGCTATAATGTTAAGTTTAAAATAAACATCACGGGAGAAATGTTAAATTCTTATTTTTGAGTTTATATTGCTAAATAGTAACCCTTGCAAGTGCTAACATATTAATCTATTCTTTATTTTTCACAGTTATATATATTTTTTTTTATTTGATATATCTTCTCCAATGTGTACCCCTCGATTGGTCATGCCAAACACCAAAAGTAATTGCCCCAAGCAAACATTGTTTCCCACAAAGTTATTCAAAGTTTATCTCACTGCAGGTGCACTGGCTGTCTAAATTTTGAGTAACTACCGTATTTTTGCCATCTATGACATGTTTTAAACATATTTTATGTTGACAAAAAGAACGCTTTATTTTATCATTTTTGACGACAAACCCCTGTTCACCCTGTACATGTACTTTATATTCCACTGGTGATCCAAGAACGGAGGAAATAACTAAAAGAAGACAATTTAGAACTGTCTGATGATTTAATTTTATTTTCAGTGGTCCGAGTTAGTAGTATTTTTCTCGAGTTCTGTCTATGTGGGACAACTCTCCACAAGAGACCAAAATGACACAGAAATTAACAACTATAGGTCACCGTACGGCCTTCAACAATGAGAAAAACCCATACCGCATAGTCAGCTATAAAAAGGCCACGAAAAGACAATGTAAAACAATTCAAACGAGAAAAAACACACATTTTTGTGAGCTCGTTATAATTCTTTTTTTAGTGGTTCGACTTTGATAAAGTATTGCAAGTTGTAATAATTAGTGAGCGTGTTTGATTTCGGCGAGTTGGCCGTGTGCCTAGTTGTCATATAAATTGAATACAAAATCATTTCCGACTGCTAACAAATCGTAGGCAGTAGAAAACCAGCTACGGAAATTTATTTGGGTTTTAATTAATTACGCTACGCTTATTGAATAGAATTATTATATGAAGTTATAAAGTACATACTAGTAACATAGACTAATTTTTTATTATCATTTTTAAAATACTTCAGACGATAGTCGGCTCGGAGACAAACATGCTAGGGGCCAGCTGAAGGACGCCTCCGGGTGGGGAATTTCTCGCTACATTGAAGACCTGTTGGTGACCCTCTGCTGTTGTTTTTTATTTGGTCGGGTTGTTGTCTCTTTGACACATTCCCCATTTCCATTCTCAATTTTATAGAATGGTTTTGGTCTCTAAGTTGAATAGTATAGATAGCTATAGGACAGAAAGTCAGAGGACAATTCAAAAGTTCACGAGACATAACGTCACAATTGGGTTTATATATACACACACACACATATATAATTATATACATACTTCTTAAAGTACATATAATAACTCCTTTCTAGTCATTTTGAAATTTCCTAAACAACAACCTTGTAAATAGAATTCATAATCATATTGATCAACTAACATCAAAATGTCATTTGTATGATTTTAACTTATAAAGTAATTTAACTATCATTCCTCATCTCTAACATCTGAGTTATTAAATAGCAAATATGTGGGTTTTTTTCTCTCTCAGACAAACCTGAATTGATTCATTCATCCCTGATGTAAGGATGTGGTCTGCTAGTAATTCATCACATATCGCTTCCACGTTATGAAGATTTTTTATAAGGTATGCAAAGTTGGTCTGAAGAACATTTCTGTGTTTCTTTTCCATCCTGTCGGATTAGTTCTGTGAAAAACATGAAAAGACAACAAGATAAGTGATAAATGATAAAATGTATTATCCTGACAAATATTTTAAATTAATACATATCCTTCGTCAGGATCAATATTCTTACCAACACTCCATTTCTTAACTTTATTCTAGGTGATCCAGTACATATTAAATTTGCTGGTTGGTACTATTTATAGACTTCTGTGTACATGTATATATACGCGAGTACGTCTGAACTAGTGACGACTCTACATATATATCTGATCAATCGGATCACCGGCAGTGATGGTGATACAAAGCTGAAAATACATCTGTATATATAATTCGTCTAAAAATCTGACCAACAATGTTAGATCTATAAATTTGCTTTCGCAAATGTTTTGTTTTTCCCTCACTCGGATTCGAACTCATGCTACTAAGATTTCGTGGCACCAAATCACCTTGCACCATGCCCGACGCCCAGACCATTCGACCACCTAGGCTCTACAAAAGCTTTCGGTGGCTGGGTGTTACCTTTTCCCGTCAGTTTTAATCTAGCGTCGTATATATTATGAATATGTATATATATAAAAGTCTAAAGATTTGCGCAACGGTACTTATATAAGACGATAATATACGGACATGATGTTATAAAATCGATGTGGGGACAACTATTTCGGCTTAACAAATAGCTTTCTTTAGTGTCAATAATTTTAATAATACTTATTGTATGGGTAATATTAAGCACAATAATATAGGTAAGTTTTGGTCAATTAATTTAATTCCAAATCTTGATCATCCTAATATAAAAAAAAACATAACTCGATACTCAATAGACGTAACTCCAGTGAATGTTCTATTCAATCATTAGAAATTTCATGCGGTTAAACAAATCAAGTTTATGACCCGACTGCTCTGAAATGCTGACTAACTTGGAGAAGTGGCCTCCATATTTGGGATGAAAGCAATAGACCAACCTTAAATATTATAAATATATATACATGATGTCAGTATGTATTCAAAGACATTTCTTTTCCTCGATTTGAACGTATGACTCTATGTGGCAGTTTGATATTTTTATATAAAAAAAGACATCCGGAGATCGCTTTATTGACCAGGAGACCCTCAACATTTATGGACATTGACCATTCCTTATATTAGGCATAGATACATATCATATCAGATGGATTTTCCAGATTTTTTGTTATCTTAGATACGTAAATGGTTGTCCTGTGCTAAATGTCATATCAGTTGAAGATCGCTGAAAGATCAGGAAATACTATTTAACGCATCCGGCCTTTTTGATTTTCATAGATTTGTTTCATAGTAAAGTGTTACTTTAAGTCTTCCGTGTACCAGTTTAATGTGCATTTTTACAAATTTATTGCTTTGATAGTACTGCTATCGATATAGCCTAACATTAATCAACATATATTGACTTTGAAAGATTCGGAAAGTCTCAACGTCATTTCAGTGGCCTCAGTTTGAAATACATTTTGGTTCTGATTCGGTACTTAAAGCCATCTTTGTTTGTATTGAAGACAACATATTCCAAACATTTTTCTTTAAACAGAGCCCGTTGGATATCGAAAACGAATAACGAACCGGCCACAAACATCAACAATTTCCAGTCGTAAACCTCTACTCTGAATAATGATGAAAGGGATATATGATTGTTAGTAGTCGTACCTTTTTGAGACGGAAGATGGTGCTACTTTCATATCCACTATTGATACTAATACCTATCGCTAAAATTGACAAAATGTCCAAAATGTTATCGATAGCTTCGTTAAAGGATTTTAATCTTAGACAAGAACAGAAACTTCAGTACGGCGTGTATAAAATGCTGAAACGTAGCTATTAGGTCCTTATGATACTTTTTGCCTTTTGCGGACTATAGATTTATGGTCTGCAAATAGTGAAACAATATCATAGGAGCTACGGTTCTGCAGCTAGGCGTCGATATAACTAAAATCAAAACCCTTGAAAAAAAAGGGGGAATCATTGTTACTTCATTTATTATAAAGAGGGTCCACAACGGAACAAATGATGATTTATCAGTATCATACGAAGTAGTGTACGGCTTTAGAAAATTTAAGATCTCACCTGAGGTAGCTGTTCGTGCGCTTTACTTACGTATTAATGTGGTTTTTTTAATTCCAACTATTCACAAACAATAAATTTAAGTCTTACTTCTTTTCCTGGAAAACAAATAATCCCGCTGTGCTGTTGTAATCTGCCTGGAATTTTCTCCGTATTTAATTTGAATAGGTTCTCAGTAAAACATGTCTTTTATGTTGTTTTTTTTTTAACTAAATTTCGTTAAATTGATCACTCAAATGTCACTTACAGTATACCATGTATACTTGACCTTTATTCAACGTACGCCGGTTTATCCAGATTAAATATGTTTAACTTCCTCGTGTTACTACATTACAATGCAATGTATTTAGAACAATTAACTTTCGGTTTCTTAGCTTTTAATACAACTTCAAGTATAAAGAGGGTCCACAACGGAACAAATGATGATTCAGTATCATACAAAGTAGTGTACGGCTTTAGAAAATTTAAGTTCTTACCTGAGGTACATGTAGCTGTTCGTGCGCTTTACTTACGTATAAATGTGTTTTTTATTTAATACCAACCATTCACAAAAAATAAATTGAAGTCTTACTTCTTTTCCTGGAAAATCCCGCTGTGCTGTTGTAATCTGCCTGGAATTTTCTCCGAATTTAATTTGAATAGATTCTCAGTAAAACATGTCTTTTATGGGGTTTTCTAACTAAATTTCGTTAAATTGATCACTCAAATGTCACTTACAGTATACCATGTATACTTGACCTTTATTCATCGTACGCCGGTTTATCCAGATTTAACATGTTTAACTTCCTCGTGTTACTACATTACAATGCAATTTAATTAGAACAATTAACTTTCGGTTTCTTAACTTTTAATACAACTTCAAGTATAAAGAGGGTCCACAACGGAACAAATGATGATTTATCAGTATCATACAAATGATAATAGTATTATCAATAAATATAATATCATAATGGTGTTAAAAATAAATCAATAAGTCTTATACTTTTAAATAGTGAAAATGTCGGGGGGAAATATTGATTTTTTAATTAGAAATAAAACAAATGTAATGAATTAAAACTAATGGTGGCATGTCGCCTCGAATCTCCATTCTTTGTTATGCAAGTTCAGTTTTGCATATTTTTTCAAATGGAATGTTTTCACCAGAAACAATAAATACCCTTCTTTTGACATCCATATTCATATTCACTTAAATCAAACGGTTCTGAAATCTATGTGGAAGGTATTTGAAACATATGTTGATGTCTAACGACAACATAAAAAACATTAATAAGAGTGTGTTCCCATGTGGAAAACACAAACGTTATCCTTCAGTTTAAACGCTACAAATAATTACACCTTTACAACAGAACAGCAGGTGAAGTGTTCATCACCCACAGGAACACTTATAAAATGCACATACAAACTGTAGACTTAAAATAATGATTACATAGTAGAGCATCCATAGTTATAGAAAGATGTGGTATGGATGCCAATGGGACAACTCACCATCCAAATAATATTTATTAATTTATAAAAGTAAACCATTATAGGTCAAGGTACGGCCTACAACATGGAGCCTTGGCTATCACCGAACAACAAGCTATAAAGGGCCCAAACATTACTAGTGTAAAACCATTCAAACAGGGAAACCAACAGTCTAATCTATAGAAAAAACGAGAAACGAGAAACAAGTATAAATTACATAAACAAACGACAACTACTGTACATCAGATTCCTGATTTAGGACAGGTGCAAACATTTGCAGCGGGATTCAACGTTTGATGGTTCAAACCTTCTCCCATTTTCCTGAAACAATAACATAACATCACAACATAGAAAACCACACGATAAAATATCAATTGAAAGGCTTAACTCAATCAAAAACCGTAACACTCTATGAACGAACAAATTTGATCTGCGATACCTGAATGCAAATGCACAGTTAATAAAATATCAGGGACAAAAATTCAAGGCTAAAAAGCGTACAAACAAGTCCAAATAAAGCCATGGCAAGACACCACCACGATATATTTTACAAATGTAAAACAATTCAAACGAAAAAAAAGGCATAATCAATGTACAAAATAATCAACAAACGACAAAAATGTAACAGCAACAAATGACAACAATTGAATAACATACATAGTGTGGCAAGGTCAAATGTGTCAGCGTGCGCCAAACCATCCATTTACATCGGACATTGGTGTATATAAAATAAGTTGTGGTATGATTGCCAATAGAACAACTATAGGTTACCGCACGACCTTCAACAATGAGCAAGTCCCATACCAATTAGTCAGTTATTAAAGCGTCAAAAGAACAATAAGGTTTATTTCAAATGGTGGTAGATCTAATTTATTTTCAAGTCATTGAATTCAGACCAATTAGAGTTTATATTAAATGTCTTTATGCACCTGAAAATAAACATGTGTTGATAATATTTGTATGTACATTGTAACTATGCACTATCGCACAACAATGATTTTGGTTTGCAAGAACACTTTTCTTCAGTTGTCAAACATGATGAATTGGGATTTTAGACTGGAGGCGTTTCATCAACCAAAGCCACAAGACAGTTTTTACCTATTTACGACATTTGAAACTTTTTAGTTACTGGACCCCTGGTTTCTGGCACACCAACAGCAGCTCGCTCTCTTACAGAATGCGATACGTCTTCTCTAACCGAAATTTGCAAAGGACAACAATTACAAAGGGTCGTGAAAAACATGCATGTATCAAAATTTGTCATTCTAGCTGGTTCTTATATTCACACATCCAAATGTATGTTGCAGTGAAAATCAGTTTACCGCTAATCAAAATGACCATAGAAGCAATTATAAGTCAGTATATTGTGGTCTGAATAAACTCATATTGTCGGTGCCATACAATGACATCCAGCTATTTGTTCTCCAGATTCCGTTACCTTTTCAAATTGATGTGCATATTGATGTTTAGTGTTAGTGTAGTATAATTATAAATAGTCGTATTTTATTTGGCCTTTATAACATGTTTTGATTCGAGCGTTACTGATGAGTATTTAGTAGACGAAACACGCGTCTGGCGTAAGTATAAAATTTTAATCCTGGTACCTGGTATCTAGGATGAGTTAATTTCAAGTCTGCTGTATAAAATTCGTATCCTATAGTGTCATGAACATTAAGACTATATTTTTATAGTTCTAACATCATTTTAGGTTAAAATAATCAGCCAAGAATTTTCATCATTTTTTTTTCAAAACATTATGGACCGGGTGTTAACTGTACAGTTCTTGTTTCTCCTCTGTTCTTTATGTCATTTAACAAAACTTTCCCAAAAATATCTTTATATGTGGCCATATATTATATTATAGCTAAATCTTAATTTTGAGTATTTTTGTCGATAATTTCCGTAGATAAAGTTTTTTGTTTCATTTTCTCACATGTTGCAAACGAGGGTATGTATCACTAATATCTGGTAATCATACATACATATCACTAGCTGTATTTGTTGAGCATTCCTAGCGTATGCCTCCACAAGAGATTACCGAGAATTTGTCAAAATGTTTAAAAATTTCGATTTCTTAAAATCCCCACTTTTGATCTTTGATCACAGTTTTAAAAAATCTGCACCACTTTTACACTCTACGACGTGCCTTAATCAAAGGATAGTAGTTTATTGATCTACAAAATAAGACTGAAATTAGCCATGAGTATTACATTTACAAATTTACCTTATGTGTCACCGTACTGTGTGATGGCAATGACACAACTATGCACCAAAGTTCGAATTAATAGTTTTATAATTTAAAGATGATTTTGATGATAAAAAAAAGTTTAAATTATTTTCTTTTCTTTTATTGCATTCATATGCAAAAAAAAGGATGGTTAAATTTTTGTACTTGTTTGTTCGGAGATCTCTTTATTGAAATTTAACTCAACAATATGTTCTTACTTTTGTACATATAATTGTTTACTTCTAATTAAGGTAACATCCTCAGAAAATATGACACCTAACTAATTAACTGGCTTATTCTTTTATTACATTGTATAAAACATTTAAAATTCATTTCCTCAGGATACATTGTAATGAGTCATTTTATGTTTATATTTCTGTAAGTTGTCTCTAAAACAATTAATATGTGACCATTAATAATGATATATCTATAAAATATGTATAGTTCAGTATATTTGTTTTTGTTTTTAAACATTAACGAAAAAAGTAAGCTCAATCTAGTGAATGAAATATATTATATTCAAATTATGTCTTTGCATTATTGTCATCTGAAGGAGTACAGACAGGATTTCCTGATGATGAAGCATTTTTATGTCCCGGGAAAAAATAAAGCTTTTTCTTTTCACAAAATTGTAACAAAACAATTTGTGCAACATGTTTTTTCTCTACTTTCCCGCTGTTTTTACTATCTTCTTTCATCTCCGGTACTACAGCGTGATTTAAGCACATGTTAGTCTGTAAAAATCAAAGCGAAAAGCCAAAAAAATATTTATTATCCTCCAAAATTTACACATCTCTAACTATAATTACATATTTCTCAAAAATCCTAATTCACTTCTAAATATAATACTATTTCATTAATTTTGGAAATTATTGAAATTTGATAAGCACCGTCCAACTCCCGTGTTTCTGATTACTTGTCCAGGTTAAGTCTTACTTTATGTCATTTTTTATTAAAAAATGGAAAACAACACGTTTTATAATTTATTGCGTCCGAAGCGCTTTTCTGGATTTACCTTCATCAGGAACGCTCAAAGCCAAACATTTGAAATCCGAAGATGTATATGTACCGAAAATCGTTGAAGAGCTTTATGTCAAAAATACCTAAAATAAATAGCCAAACTCATCTAAAGCCAACTTTTCCTGAGGGAGTTGAAGCCTAAGTTTCATAATAATTTCAAAATTTATAAACAGACAATTTTAGTAAAGTTTGTTAAATCATGTCGGTACCGAAGCACTGACTACTGAGCTGATGATACCCTCGGGGACTGATAGTCCACCAGCAGAGGTATCGACCCAGTGATGTAAAAAATGGAAGTATTAAAGTAGTTCTTCAACAATTTATTAGGTTGTATATCTTGAAAGATATTGACATCGGCATCACTGAATAGTTGGAAAATGAATACGGTTAATTCGCTTGAGACATCGTTTCAACCGCTACATTTCTGAGTGTTAAAATATACGTATCTTTCAAACATTTAGTTTTAAGTGTTAATGAAAGAGTTTACTAGACAGCACTGCAGGCGCTAAACATTCGCAAGTATTTATTTAATGTGAGTACAACGCTACAGCATGAGATGTATGCATTTAAAGACAAAACTAATAACCGTTTATGCAGTAGTCCACTGGTTTCTGTGCAATAATGATATACAGGTTTTGTTATTCTTTTTTGTCTGTTTCGTTTTGACAACAGTTTTTTGTTTAATTTCGGTTGTCCTATTTTACATACCATTACATCCCATGTAAAGACATGTGGGGGCTTTTTTTTGTATTAATTGTGTTTATTTATTCAAATTGAACAGACGATAAACAGATAAAATTGAGAATGGAAATGGGGAATGTGTCAAAGAGACAACAACCCGACCAAATAAAAAACAACAGCAGAGGGTCACCAACAGGTCTTCAATGTAGCGAGAAATTCCCGCACCCGGAGGCGTCCTTCAGCTGGCCCCTAAACAAATATATACTAGTCCAGTGATAATGAACGCCATACTAATTTCCAAATTGTACACAAGAAACTAAAATTAAAATAATACAAGACTAACAAAGGCCAGAGGCTCCTGACTTGGGACAGGCGCAAAAATGCGGCGGGGTTAAACATGTTTGTGAGATCTCAACCCTCCCCTTATACCTCTAACCAATGTAGTAAAGTAAACGCATAACAATACGCACATTAAAATTCAGTTCAAGAGAAATCCGAGTCTGATGTCAGAAGATGTAACCAAAGAAAATAAACAAAATAACAATAATACATAAATAACAACAGACTACTAGCAGTTAACTGACATGCCAGCTCCAGACTTCAATTAAACTGACTGAAAGATTATGATTTCATCATATGAACATCAGGCACAATCCTTCCCGTTAGGGGTTTAGTATCATACCATCATAACATATATGAGAAGAACATAACCCGTGTCATGCCAACAACTGTTTTTAGAATAAATGTGTTTAGTTCCGATGCAAAGACCTTATCAGTGACTCAATATTAACGCCAAAATATGCAATCTTTAATGACTTGACAACAGTATCGTAATTATATCCCTTCTTAATAAGTCTATTCAAAGGTTTTGTAAGTTTCTGAGGTGAATACTGACACCTTTGTGCTTTATAAAGAATATTACCATAAAAAATTGGATGTGAAATACCTGAACGTATTAGAAGTCTGCATGTTGAGCTATATTTACGAATGATGTCTTTATACCGATGATAAAATTTAGTAAATGTTTTGACTAGTTTGTGATATCGAAAACCCTGGTGTAATAATTTTTCAGTAATACATAAATTTCTCTCGTTAAAATCAAAAACATTGTTACATACACGAGCGAATCGTACAAGTTGAGATATATAAACACCGTAAGATGGTGACAAGGGAACGTCACCATCTAAAAACGGATAATTAACGATAGGAAATGAAAAATCATCCCTTTTATCATAAATTTTAGTATTCAGCTTTCCATTAGTGATATAGATATTAAGATCGAGAAAAGGGCAGTGGTCATTGTTAGTATTAGCTTTATTTAAAGTAAGTTCAACAGGATAAATTTCATTAATATACATACTGAAGTCGTCATTATTGAGAGCCAAAATATCATCCAAATATCTAAAAGTATTATTAAATTTGTTTATCAGATGTTGTTTCGATGGGTCTTTGCTTATTTTTGTCATAAATTGTAACTCATAACAATACAAAAACAGGTCCGCAATAAGTGGTGCACAGTTAGTCCCCATTGGAATTCCGATAATCTGACGATATACGGAATCTCCAAAGCGAACAAAAATGTTATCTAGTAAAAATTCAAGGGCATATATAGTATCAAAGCATGTCCAATTAACAAAGTTTTTTGTTTATTGCTACTAAAAAATGACCTAAAAGAGTTTGAACATATATATTCACATTCTGATTTTTTGAATGCCCATTTAATTAGGTGTGTGAATTTTTTCTTAATGAGAATGTGAGGCAATGTGGTATACAGGGTAGAAAAATCAAAACTTTGAACAGATTCAAAATCACCAATATAAGCATGCAATTTATCAAGTACTTCCAACGAGTTCTTGACACTCCAAAAGTAATTTATTCCACTATTTTCGAAGGCCTTATTTGAACAATTTATTATCAGGTTTTTAATTGTACCAAGTGTGCTGGTAAGAAGAATAGACAATTTAGTAGTTGAACAATGGCTTGAAGACGAAATAAATCTATATTTGTAAGGGTTTTTGTGTAGCTTCGGAAGCCAATACATAGTTGGGACTTTCATTGTATTTGGCTCTGCTTGTAAAGCGGTGGCTAAAAGTTTATGTTTGTTACAGATTTCGTTTTCTGAAAATGGAGTCAGTTGGAATGTTGGTGAATTGGTGATTTCCTTTTTCAGAACCTCAATGTAAAATTTACGTCAAACAATAATAATATTATTAGCAGCTTTATCTGCCGGGACAAAAACAAATTCCTTGGCTAGTTCTTTTAGTTTATGTTTGATACGAGAAATAGGTTTATTGTGGTTATTGTTTATAGTAAAATGTTCTTTAAAATGTTGAATACGTATATCAACTATCTTCATTACTGAATTAAAAAAAGAGTCCAAAGATTTTTTGTCAGCTTTTTCCCGTTTTATCCATTTCATACAGTAAGTATGGAGTGAGTCGTGGATGATATTACCACACTCATTCCAATTTATAATTGACGGGGGACGATATTTAGGTCCTTTACTGAGGAATGATTTTAACTCTCGGTCTTGAACGATGTTAAGATCTCCTGTTATAACATGGGAAATGGGTCCATAAATATAATCGGAATTACTGCAATTACATGAAGTAGGTGTATTTTCACTGATATTAACATCTTTACACAATTGACTATAATTAAACACAAATTTTCGGGTAGATTTCTTGTAAATATAACAAATAAGAGGTAGCTCAGTATTGTCAAAATATCCAGGAATTTGTTCTTTAACAGAATGGTCGTTAAATATACCGGCAATATTTACAAAATCAAAGCCTTTATTGACATACTTAATTTTAATAAAATGTTTTTTATGATCTTCAGGGCGATCAATTTTGGGAAATAATTTAGAATAACAATATGCCATAATAATTTGAACAATTTCATACTTAGGACTGCTATATGAAATTGTGTTGCAATCCTCCAAAATTTTATTTAACTTATTAACCGGTAACGAACAGAGTTTTATTAACAGATAATGTCTGCCGTTGTTTTTTGAAATAGAAATTAGGTCCGAAATATTGGTATGATTGGCCCGAAATTTTCTTTGATTGCGATTTGTTCTACGACCGTGAGAACGTTTTTTACGAACAGTTTTAGAAACTATATCCAAAATGTTAACGGAATTGGTTCTAGATATATTACCAATTCCCATGATATTATCATTTAGACCGAGAGGGTAAACTGTCTGTAATTTTTTAATCCAATTTAATTCAATTATTTTCCGTGATCGTACAAACTTTGAATGCGATTCACCAGGCTGCTTATTTACAACTTCTAAAGGTTGAACTGCTAAATATTTAAAAGGAAGGTTGTGCTTCTTAAGGAGTTGGTAAATGATACTTTTGAATTTATTGGGTCTTTTAAAACGATACAGATGTTCTTGAGTGCGTTTAGATAAATATCGTCCAGTTTCTCCTACGTACTGAATACCACACCCCGGTTTGTTTCATGTGAGTAAATAAATAATACTGTTTGTTTTTCAAGTTATATCAGTTTCAAAATTTAAAGAAAATGTGCGACCATTAAACGTGGACCTTACCGTATTGTTGGTGGAAAGACGGGGACATGTAAGTCATTTTTTGGCATGACACTTATCGATAGAAGGGTAACCACGATTTTTATTGTTAAAAATGTTAGTGATGGTAGTACTTTTAGATAACCGATTTTGAAGATTGAGACGTGTGGATACCCTTTGAACAAGTTTAGTATTTAGTAATTTTCCATTTCTAAGTTTCATAATTGTTTTGTTAGTGAATTATATAATAAAGGAGCAAAGATTGGCGTCCAGAATATGAACCAGCATACAATAATTGAAGTTATATAAAATGGATAAATTTGTTCGGCTAAAAATGTCAAACGCTATCAGTATTAAATAGTAGAATGAGTAAATAGATAACCCATTAGTCATGATGACATTCACGTTGAGTAGATAATTGTTTGTATTCTCATATACCTAATATATAACTACGCATCCATGTTTAACGTACGCATGTTAACTAGCCGTTGTGGTATATCTTTCTAAATCAATTACCACGATTATGTTTCTAGCGTCGTAACCACAATTCTAGTTAAATCCGGATTATAACATTAACAATTGAGATTCATCACTATTTTTGTGTTACCATGACTATTATGACGGCCGCCACTAATTGACGAGGATCACTTACCATTCTGGAGTACCTGAGATCACCCCATGTGTTTTGTGTGATTAGTGTTGCTCTGTGTTTTTATAAAAGGAGGAGATGCGACCGATAAGACAACCATATAATCAAGCCCTACTGTTGAGGATTGAATCACAAAGTTTTGAATTGTCTAGTATATGATATTGTATTGCTTGTTTGTCTCTCGTCCTTTTTCGTGTATTGCCTCGTTTTCGCGTTATGAGTTTTTAATGTCTCCTTGGTATCTTCCGGCTCTTTTTACACATTCAGTAGGAATCATCTAGTTTTACAAAGCGACAACTTTATTTAGTTATTTTTAAACACAAATCACAATATATCTCATTATAATATTTTAAAGTGCTGTACTTTTTTTACTTTTACCTCTTGTAACAGTTCCATAAATGATTTTTCACATGCAAATTTCTTGAAAACATGGACAAGTGCCTGAATAAAGTATGATCCACTCATGTTTTCTCCAATGATCCATGGACCTTTCTCTGAAAAACAAACTTTAACTTATAAGACGCCTATCCTGTTATCGCACTCGATCTCGCTTATTATAAGTGTTCAATGATTCCCTAAGTTTGTGTTTGTAACCATTCTTTTTTTCCCTTCAATCGATTTACAAGATTTGAGCATCTGTTAACTTCTGGCGTCTTATTATATCATTCGCAAACAATACATGTTTGCCGAGACAATACATTCTTTTGACAGCCGTAATCTATTCGTTTGATGTGTTTGAGCTTTTTATTCTGTCTTTTGATAACAGACTTTCCGTTTTGAATATACCTGGTAGATCAGTATTTTTGTGATTTTACTTTTAAAGATAACTACAAATATATTTAAGGAATGACTGTAATATTTTTTCTGGTCTATGAAGAAATAACATAAAAAATTTGGTGCACACTGAATAACGCGCGTAGCGGGTTATTTAACAGTGTGCACCACATTTTTATGTTATTTCGAATAGACCGAAAAAATATTACAGTCATTTCTTATAATTTAATTCTAAATTCCATTTTAAACCGTAGAAAACCATGAAAAAACGTTGATGACGTCACGGTCACATGACTAAACTATGTCTATGGGCTCATAACAAAATAACGTGAGCCAATCAGAAGACGCGTTACATCCAAAATTAAATTATTTCCAAATAAATCAACACACTTATTGTCGGTATATTTTTGTAAAGATATTAAATGGCATCCAACTGTTGTCCGTATCTTAGAACCAGAATAGTTTTTTCAACAATTTTGTGTTATAGTTGTGACAAATCTAATTTCATGTTTTAAAACTAAAATAAACAATAAGACATGTAAAACTCATCGTATTTGACACCCCAAAACTTAATTCGACATTAAATTTTGAATGAATAAAGTTTCTAATAATATCAAATACAATAAAAAAAAAAAAAAAAAAAAAAAAAAGTAATATTAAATACTTCATTCATTGTTATGTTATACACTGTTCATCAAAGCTTTAAGCAAACTAATAATGATCGATCGTTTCCATTATAAATAAAGAAGTTGTTTTATTGCATTGTCAACTACTTATCATTTTATGTTTTAATCAATTACAGTTTTGAATTTTAAATGAATCAAAAGACAAATCACAAATATAGACCGTTCTCAAAGTTAATGAATTTCACAGATATAATCATATTGTGACAAATAAAGAGTGGAAAAGTCCAGTTTTCCTGAGCACTTGACCGTTAACCGGAGCTTTTGTTTAAAAATGAGTACAGCGTGTTCATTATTTACGTGAATTCTTGTTATTTTTGTTGGTATTGCGTCGTTTTATTTATTAACATGGTGATGTTTAGCTATACATGTTGTATTATAATGAAAAGTGCCGATTGTCCCCTTTGCATCTATTTTTAACGTTATTGTTCTTCATGATCTAACCACCAAATGTCTCACCACCTGTTTTTTTATAACTTGACACAACAAATATGTCATCCATGTTTGGATCAATATTTTTTATGATGTCCGTAGCTGTAATATCAGTTGAATCAATGACACCCTCTGCTTCTGAAATCAAATATAAATAGCTTATTTCAACAGGCAAATTATATATTCACTTTTTGAACACAGTCAGGTAACTTAAGAAATTCTAGGAATATGATAGAAATATAATATATATTTTGCACAATTGATAGTTCTTTCTTTCAATACAAATATAATTACAAATGTCAATAACAACACCAAAAAAGATTGACACCAGAAGGCACGATAAGTGTATGGGGACTTCCAAGCATTCTGTCAACAAATACCTTATAAGGCAAATATTATCTTTAAGGCGGTTAATTACTGACAGGGTGGTTAATTTACAATCACACCGACGAGGGAAATGTTTAAGACGATTTTTATTATAAACTAAATCCTCTTGACATTGATAATCACAATTATATAAAACAAAACATACATACAGAACTATAACACTATAATAACCATGCTAACGCTCATTATACTTGAACACGTGGTATTACTTGCATTACAGGTTGAGATGAAACTCTTAGTTTGCAAATACTCGAAGATTTGACAGGGTTTCATTTGTTCATTTATTAAATTCATACAATTCACTTTTTGTTGAAAAAAAGGAATAATGTTTTGTAGTCTTATACGTCCAAACATTTCACATTCAAGCGTTTATTGTAATATTCTAAACAAAGCACACAATTGTAGTCATTCACCTCAAAAGCTAACCAAACCTTTACACATACTTATTCAGAAAAGATATAGTTAGCATGTCAGTAACTGCCAGCAGTCCTCTTTTAATTTATGTATTTTGCTCTGTGTACTGCTGTGAGTTTGTTTATTTTACATCGGCTAGATGTTATTGTTTAGGAGGATGGCTGAGAAAAAAAAACCCACACTTAACCCCGTCGTATGTTTACCTGTTCCGAGTCAGGAGCCTCTGGCCTATGTTAGTTTTATAGATGAAGCCCGTGTCCGGGTGCATAATGTTCTCGCAGTGTTGAAGACCCAGTTCGATCTTGGACTGTTGTCTACTGCTTAGACAAAATGAATGAGGAAATCATATGATTATTTTTTCAAAGTAACAACTGAGATAATTTGAAAAAAATAAGTTTGAATGTATGTATTGGTTGGCCACTTAAAGACTCTGTATGGAACGAAAAAAGGCTTTAAAAATTTACTATGAATATAATTAAACATTGACTTTTTTAGAACTATTACAAACAAGCTACCTTTACAATTGTAGGTTTGGATGAAAACGACTTTTGGTTTTCCTTCAAAATGTTTGCAGTCTTTGATTATTTCTAAAATCTCATTCTGTGGAACATCTTCTCCGTCTATGTCATAAATCTTTGTTGCTGACGATTCATATTTTGCAGATAGGAACATTATAACAAGGCTATCATAATTGGAAGACACATCAGTGTCTATTTCACTGAACCGTCTTTTCAATATATCTTTGATTTCCTAAAAAGTAAAATATTAGAAATAAACTCATCATAGATACCAGGACTAAATTCTGTATATACGCCAGACGCGCGTTTCGTCTTCAAAAGACTCATCACAGACGCTCGAATCCAAAAAAGTTGAAAAAAAAGGCCAAATAAAGTACAAAGTTGAAGAGCATTGAGATGCAAAATTCCTAAAAGTGTTGCCAAATACAGCTTAGGTAATCTATGCCTGAGGTAGAAAAGCCTTATTTTTTAAAAAAATTCAAAATTTTGTAAACAGTTAATTTATAAATATAACAATACCAATGATAATTCATATCAGCACATAAAGTGCTGAAATTATGCTGTGTTAATTATGTTAATGTACAATACGTTTTTGTAAAAAATGGTCATGTATTAAACAGGACTCCTTAAAAAGATTTATCTATGTGGGTTATATTATAAACATTACAATCGACATTTAATGTTGTTTATTTCCTAGAATAATTAAAACAGGTTGAACAAAACCACATTAAAATTAATCCATTACACTTATGATCTTGTCAGATATTGTTTTGGTGACCAATTGGTCGTGAAAGTCTCAAAGATATTCAAATGATGTACATTCAGTGACAAAATTAAGACATTACCCTTTTGCATTTTACAGGCGGGTTTGATCTGACCAGTCTAGTTGTAGACTTCAAATAGACAGTTATGTACATGTTTAAAAATAATGATTATGAAAAGAAAATATGGCTTTTATGTAAAGAATCTGAGCATCATTCAAAGTACTATCAATATTATTTAGAAAAAGCTATTCACAAGGCCTGACGCGTTTTGTGTGACACATTATGTATTTAAAAATAAACATCAATTTAATGAAACATGTTAACTAACAAATATGTTCTGTTTAGCTTTTCGCTTAAAAAGGCGATCTGTTTTGGATGTCCTAGGTTTAGGAAGCTGTCAAAAGCTCTAGTATATTTTGTTTTAACTGTTTTGTTTTGATTGGTTGATTGATCGAATGATTTTTTTGGTGTAAAACGTCACTTCAAATTTTGTTGTGGTGAATTTGCATTTGCGGAGAGTGAAAAGAGAACCATCGTCAGTTGGTAGAAAAACTGAAAATCCGACCACTGAGGCTACGAAGCACTAAAACTAAAGTTTGTATTCATTATAATGAAAGACAAGCTGCATGAATTTCCGTTTGAACGGCAAAACCAACAATTTCAATAGAACAAAGCAGATGAATAGTTTTATCAAATGACTTTTTACATCATGTTTTTGTTTTTAGACTAAAGACTTTTAATCAAACTTGAATTACCTTTTTTGTTTTATCTATCTGGATGGCATCCATGTCAAAACCCATAAACTTGAATAGCATACTCATGTTGGATTTATCTAAGTCGGATTTTCCGAGGCATCCTTTAAATCGATTTTCCATTTCTTCTTCTTCTTTGGTCTTGGTTTTGCTAGATTGTGGTTTGCACTGAGTATTAGATATCAGAATGAACTTCCCCCTCTTTACACTTTTCATTGGGTATGCCTTAAAGAGAAACTCTTATTTGAACTGTAACACTCAGTAGCATCTAGTATCAAAATGCAAAGGATACTTGATTATTCGGTTTTCCGTAAGGACTTTATATCCTTCTTTTATTTTCTTATTTTATTGAACAAAGTTAAAATACGATTTCGCATGTTAATGCGAGAACGTTCTTTTGAAATACTTTTATGTAGAGTTTGACCAGCAAGCTCGTTGCACCCTCTGATAATCCCCGGTAAACGTGTGTGTCTATTATAACATGTCTTATTAGCGAATGTGTTTTTTTTTACGTTTATAAAATGTGAAAACTGTTGTTTGAGCTTGACATCTTAATCAATTATCAAAAGGTGCTTATAAAAACATGATATTACATTAGTTATTTATTCAATACTAATAGGTAGAAGAATTAAATGAGCAATTGATTACTGTTTAATTTATTTACTAAAAGAAGTCAATGTGGAAAACAAAATGACTTTTGCTTTCTTAACTTTAATAAGCCGTATTACTTTTGACTAAAGTATTGGTTTATATTTTTTTATTTTCAAGTTATCCTTGGTTAACGCATAAGAAATTAATCTGACAATATTTACCATTTTTTCGTTTGATATCTTGTCATAGAAATCCCCTGAACATGGTTCTATATCCTTTTTCTGTACTAGTTTTACTCCTCGTTTTAAGTCTGGCCATCCAGTTACTAGTTGAACACATTGCATAGTAAAATTTAGATGATTATACAGTATTCAAGATAGTTGACAGCAGTTGGATAACATGTTTGCAATATATATCATGAATGTTTATACAATTAATATCTTTATCAATATTGATGAATATATTATGAGGTATATAATATATATGTACTCATTTGACAAAATGTTGTAAATTTACGTCGGGTGTCACATGTGGAGCACCTTAGATCCCTCCAGTTTTTGGCAAGTTCGTGATGCAATGTTGTGTCTTGTGTAGTATTATTTGTCAGTCTTTTTCTTTTTAAGCCATGGCGGTATCAGTTTATTTTCAATCTATGAGTTTGAATGTCTCTCTGGTATCTTTAACTTTTTATAAGTAATATGGTATAAAAACTATTTGTTCGCCGTTTTTCTATCTGTTCTTGTAATACAATTTTATTATACTGTAATCTCTTTTAAGATATCAAACTTAATTATGCTTTTTAAGGAAGAAAATGAAAACTAGGGTGCTTACCACAAATGTACCAACATGATTTTTTTTCTCAAAAAAACAACGTTAAAAAGTTACATCAAATGTATCTCATTTAGGAATGCAACAGTACTCTACCACTCGTTATATTACTTGGTAGAGTTTAATTCTAAACACAATATGGACTTCCCTTTTGGGTTTGCCTAGATCTGTATTTCTGCTATACTTTTTTACTTTATTATGAATCCAAATTGTAATAAATTTGTACCTATTCCTGTCAATCCTGGAAAAAAGAACAATTCCTTCTGTTTGCTATGTTCAAGAATCATAACGTTTGCCACATCTTGCTTTCCTTTTCCAGGTACCACAGCACTGGTGAGACAATTATCTATCTAAAAAAAATTCTAAGTATTTTAAATTGTATCTGAATATGTAGCGATTTTTTGTTAATGTCTTAATAGGTTTTCAAACATGGATTGTTGTAACCTTTTCATTGTTTACTGAGATTAAATAATTAGTGTTTCTTTCACCTTAAATATAGTACAGTGAATTCAAAATTCTCTCCCCATTGCAACTTTCCAGCTGATCGGAAACTTGATCAAAAATGATAAAGCAAATTCACCAGTGTTGGTTTTGATAGTCCAAAAGAAAATATAGCAACTCAATGTTATTTAATTTTCCATACATCTATTTAGCATGTTTAGTGCAGCTTAATTTCTCACCGAAATTTATGAAATAAAGGTACATTTAATCATTTCTAAGTTGTGATTTAAGTAAAATCTACTCTTTCGTCATACTCCTTGTGATTGACACCACAATACATAATACGTGTAGGAATACTTCCAAACATATGTCATTAGAGAACGTACATGACAAATATTATCTTTGATGCGATCAACAACTGATAAGGTGGTTAAATTGTAAACACACCAACGAATGCAATGTTTTAGACTTTTTGTAAAACTCAGTGAACTTTTATAATCACAAATATATCAAGCAAAATATACACACAAACATATTATACTA
The DNA here is from genome assembly GCF_965363235.1 of Mytilus galloprovincialis. Taxonomy (NCBI): domain Eukaryota; kingdom Metazoa; phylum Mollusca; class Bivalvia; order Mytilida; family Mytilidae; genus Mytilus; species Mytilus galloprovincialis. Next base: position 21,417,098 of record NC_134850.1, on the reverse strand, counting down.
AAATAACCATCCTAACAATCGTTAAACTTGAACAAGTAGCATTAGTGGTATCATCGAAATGGTCAGGGTACGAAATGACTTGCTTCCGTATGGAATGTCAAGCAAATATTTAATTTGGATTTAAACATGTTATATTCATTGACAAACTATATGTAAGTTCAAGATGTTATCAATAAGTGTTAAAGAACGAAACTAAAAACTCATCAAACCCTCATCCTGTATGATATAGAGATTGTATATATAGAAAAAAGAAAATAAATGGTAGCATTGCCAATAAGGCAATTCTCCACAAGAGACAAAAAATAACACAGGAATAAACAACTATAGGTCACCTTTTACAATGAAAAAGCCCATACCGTAAGGTCAGTTATAAAAGGCTCCAAAATGACAATGTAAAAGAACCCAAACGAGAAAACAACCTGTTTAGTTTATTCACAAAAGATGAACGAAAACAAATATGTAACACAAAAACAAACAACAACCACTGAATTACAGGATCTTAACTTGGGACAGGTATATATATACATAATGTGATGGGTTTGAACATGCTAGCGGGATCCCAGCCCTCTCCCTAACCTTGGAGTTGTGTAAAAGTGCGATATAAGAACGAACTATAAAAATCAGTTGAAAAAGGCCGAACTCACCAGATGGACTTGAATAACCTAGTTCTACAAATACATTGAACTGATTACAACCAATGATTGATCGGAGCATAATTGGATATAGGAAGATGTGGTGTGAGTGCCAATGAGACAACTCTCCATACAAATAACAATTTAAAAAGTAAACCATTATAGGTTAAAGTACGGCCTTCAACACGGAGCCTTAGCTCACACCGAACAACAAGCTATAAAGGGCCCCAAAATTACTAGTGTAAAACCATTCAAACGGGAAAACCAACGGTCTAATCTATATAAACAAAACGAGAAACGAGAAACACGTATATATTACATAAACAAACGACAACTACTGTACATCAGATTCCTGACTTAGGACAGGTGCAAACATTTGCAGCGGGATTAAACGTTTTAATGGATCCAAACCAAATAATGTCTATAAGTTGTAGTTCTTATCGCTGAATGTATATGCTGATTAATTCAAAAATTAATACTCCAACATTGATATGACTTAAACATTGATATGCATAGAAGTAAGCCGCATAATAATAGTTAAGTTGCAGGGTGTTTCTGCCTCAGAATTGTAGCCATGTGTTCTTCTTGTTGTAGCTCGACTAACATTACTTATTCATAAGACTTTGTTAAACAATTTCGAACATTTACGGACTGGTTATATATTATTAATAGATATAAAAAAAATCATGTTTTTAATACTCAATAAATTGCATAATTCGCCATTAAACATTTCCTCACAAAATCGCTTCGGATGAATAGAAGGAATAACGTGTTGTTTTTATTATACAACACATGGTATATGTCGCTGCTGTAAGATTGCCAGTACCCGACAGTAGCACGCGGCCAGTTGTCAGTCTTCGGAACTGCCATTATCTTTGGTAAACATTTCTTAAATTGTACGTTTATAATATTTTAATTCATTATAAAAATTAATTTTCAAACCCCTCAGGCATATTTGAACTAAAATGAGGTTGGCTATTAATCTTAGGTTCTTTGTGTTCATAAATCTGTTCCACTGTTTCGATGCTGTTTCAACTTTGGCTTTCAAAAATTCGAGATTAAGCCTTTCTGATGAATATCAATCCAGAAACAGTTCTGACATTTTTATGAGATAGTGTTTTATTTTGTTACCTCTTTCATCATTTCCATAAATGTTTTGTCGTAAGCCATATTTTTAAAAACATGAATTAAGGCCTGTATAAAGTATGATCCTTGAATTTCGTCTCCAACTATCCAAGGTCCTTTTTCTATAATGATATTGAAAACAAATAAATAAATAATAGTTATATTCATTTAGTTATTTTTTTCAAATATAGATTGCCCATTTGCCTAAACCCAAATGGTTTTGATTTAAACATTATATTTTAAATTGATAGAATTCAATTTTATGCAATCATTATTGCAAAAACACCATATATTTATAGCATGTGGCACAACATAAAAAATAAAAATAACCAATATCAACAAGATTATTACTATACTTCTCTTGCACTGAATTTTAATGTGCGTATTGTTATGCGTTTACTTTTCTACATTGGTTAGAGGTATAGGGGAGGGTTGAGATCTCACAAACATGTTTAACCCCTCCGCATTTTTGCGCCTGTCCCAAGTCAGGAGCCTCTGGCCTTTGTTAGTCTTGTATTATTTTAATTTTAGTTTCTTGTGTACAATTTGGAAATTAGTATGGCGTTCATTATCACTGGACTAGTATATATTTGTTTAGGGGCCAGCTGAAGGACGCTTCCAGGTGCGGGAATTTCTCGTTACATTGAAGACCTGTTGGTGACCCTCTGCTGTTGTTTTTCATTTGGTCGGGTTGTTGTCTCTTTGACACATTCCCCATTTCCATTCTCAATTTTAAATATTGATTTAAAAAGTCACCTGTCCCCGTTTCTATAGATTTGAAAAAAAAGGAACCAATGTTATTTACCTGAATGTGCGATCTTGGTTTGGGTATAATATGTAATTCTATCTTTATAATTTAAATCTGTAAAGTTCTTACTTTCGTTTATCCAAAAATGAAAGAAAAAACCTTTTCTATTATAAATGTAATTGTCACAATAACATGAGAAATGAACTGCATCTTTTTTCATAACCTTTCGTCTCTTGGTAGTTTAAGATATTTTTACTCTTTCTATTAAAAAAATGTGGTTAGTCATTCCAAATTTTGTTATCAGTTTTCTTAGTTCAAATTTTTTTTTCTGTATTATTAAGTTTTACTGAAATATTGATAGATAGTGAGTTTGATGTTATCCTTTATATCAAATAGATTATCATTTACTAGCTTTAAATAGAAGTAGTTCAATTTTAATTGTATTTTTTTCTCTTATAATGTTAGTTATTTTATGTAAGAAATATATTTTCCAAATTCATACCTATTTCTTTTAATGCATATTTTTCAAATCGAAACCGAGAATTAATTTCAAAGATAATTCATGACACCAGAATATAATCAAACACGGTACAATAAAGATTATAAGTTGATATTTACTTTCAGATAAAGTCTTCCAAGATCAGCTCTTGTACTTTAAGTTGTATATATATTATTCCATGAACTAGAATATCAGACTTCATAACAAAAAGAACTTTTTTCAAAACCAAAAAGTATAAGTTTCTTGGCGAAGTTCATGCTTTTAGACTTATTTTAACAATTTATTTTACTCAATTGCTGCATTGAAAAGGATTTAATAAAAGGACATGATTCAATTAAATCAGATACTATCATATTGAAAATTACAAAATATAACATGCAGGAAATTATTCTTAATGATAATGTTTTCATTTATAGGGCAAATGCAACTTTTAAAAAATACATTTTCTACTCATTGCAGACTCGAAAGTATTGTACATGTTGTATGTTAAAAACTTAAAGTTTAAGGTCACTTGCCAATGTTATCGCATTAAGAACGATAAAGTTAGATATACTTAATGAGTTCTTAAGTTTGTCACAAAAAATCATATTTTTCACAATACGTTTCTGTAATGAGGACATGCAACCTAAAGTTTTATGCTAGAATATTATTAGATAGCAGTTGAGTTTCATTATTAACAATTTAAGCACACAAAAATTCAAATTTGTTAATCTATGTTTATAAAAGTAAGAGAAATATCCATACTTGGTCTCGGTTTTGAAGACACCACAAATAAATCATCTTGATTTGGCTCTTTTGTGTGAAAAGGGATGTCATGCTTTTCTGCATCTAAAGAATCAATTGCTTCTGTTTCTTCTGTATATATACAAATAAAAAGATGTTCTTGAATTCTAAAATTTGCATCTTTATTAAATTTCAAATATTATATACCACAATCCCTTCATTAATCAAATTCATGAATAACCTTTTGAAATTTACAGTGACAAATCACAAATAAAAGAAAGATGCATGGTCGTTTTAAAAATTCAAATTCCCTTTATCTTATGATAAAATATTAACATGCTGTTGTAGTAATCGGATTTGTCGATGAAGAAATTTACGGTGAAAAGATGACATTTTGGATATGTGGATACTACATTTAACAATTATGTATTGTCATCTATGTCACAAATATTGAATAAATGGGTCTCCAAATAATATATATGCCAAAATTTAGACAAAGAAGACTCTTATATGTTTTCATGTAAAGATACAAACAATGAGTACATAGGTACACAGAGATAACCCACGTCTGTATGTGATTGACAGTATAATACAATTGATGCATTTGCATAGCAACACTAATTAACAGTTATAGCTGTTTTTGGCAAAATATTTAGTAATTATTGGACCTCCATGCTCTTCAATTTGTACTTTATTTGGCTTTGTTAATATTTTTTTTTTATATTCGAGCGTCACTGATGAGTTTTTTGTAATAGATGTGTCTGACGCAAATACAAAATATTATTGCTAGTATCTATGATGAGTTTATTAACCAAAAATTTGAGCATGAACGAGTTGGAGATTCAAACGATATCGAGAGACATTTAATTTTTCGACATTGAAACAAAGGTATACGAGCATTATTGACTTACAATTAGTCATTCCTCTTAAAAACACAATTTAAACACTCATTGATTGTCATCATGCCGAAAAGTCAACTGATCATGACCGAAAAGGTGGTCAAATTAATTTCAGATGTGCCAGGTATAATTTATCTGTATAACTATTATTGACTAACAATATTTACTCCCATAAACCAACATGTACAAAAACTTAAACTACCAAAGTACAGAACATTTTAAAATTAAAAGATACTAGCTAAGAAGACGTGACGGCATAAAACCATTATAAATAATAAATTAAGTGAATGTAATACATCTGCATTCCTATTATCATTTGTACAGAATTAATTCATATAATTATGACTCGTGTGTTTTCCTATGTTGTAATGTTATACTATTGTTTCAGAAGAAGTGAGAAGATTGGTGCCATAAAAAAAGGTACCAGGATTATAATTTAATACGCCAGACGCCCGTTTCGTCTACATAAGACTCATCAGTGACGCTCATATCAAAATAGTTGTAAAGCCAAACAAGTACATAGTTGAAGAGCATTGAGGACCAAAATTTCGAAAAGTTGTGCAAAATACGGCTCAGGTAATCTATTCCTGGGATAAAAAAATCCTTAGTTTTTCGAAAAATTCAAAGTTTTGTTACAGGAAATTTATAAAAGTGACCAGATAATTGATTTTCGTGACTACTGGGCTGGTGATACCCTCGGGGACGTTTAATCCCGCTGCAAATGTTTGCACCTGTTCTTAGTCAGGAATCTGATTTTAAGTAGTTGTCGTGTGTTTATGTAATTTATACTTGTTTCGTTTCTCGTTTTTTTTTATATAGATTAAAAGGTTGGTTTTCCCATTTGAATGGTTTTCCACTAGTAATTTAGGGGCTCTTTATAGCTTGTTGTTCGATGTGAGCCAAGGCTCTGTGTTGAAGGCCTTACCTTAACCTACAATGGTTTACTTTTATAAATTGATATTTGTATGGAGAGTTGTCTGATTGGCACTCATATCTATCTACTCACACTCTTCTTAATCATTATTATACGTGTATATACCTTCAAAATTGTATGTTCTGATAATGACAATTTTTGGTTTGTTTTTAAAGGCTTCAGATTTCCCGATCATTTCTAATATTCTATCTCTGTCTAATTCTTTGCCGTCTTTGTCATATATCTGTCCTGGTTTATAATTCAGTCCACCAGAGAATATTACTACAACAAGGCTATCAGATGTTGAATTCTCCCTTTTATCTAGTTTCCCAGCAAGGAAAGTTGTCATTTCCTTTTTAAATGTTATAAAAACAATTTGAACTGAAGCATTATTTTAAATCAAACCAACATTTACATCAATATTGAAAACTAATCAAAACTGATATCAAATAAATCCATGCAAAATGTTCCTAAAGAAATGATATATTTGATTAATCAATTTATAATAAATAGAAACAAAGCTATGACATGCAATTTATTTTTATCAGTGCCACTTTATCAAGGCTTTGTGATGATATGAACTTTTGTAATACAATTTGCAAAAATATATGTACTTAAACATATTGTGATTCTAGTCATAAACCTTATTAAAATAGTTTTTAGGGAAGTTTACACAATAGAAGATCTGATGAAACTTACCGTAAAGGTTAAAAGTTATGTAATGGCAATAGCTCACATATCTTCAGCCCTTAACTAGTATAACATCACATAAACATGATAAATGATGCTCATGATCAAAACCTATAATATCCTTGAAATACGATGCTACAAAACTGTTCCCATGTTGACATTTTATGATAATAAACATTACAATTACTCTTTCTAAAAAAGCATATTGTTTGGCAAAATCTATGTTTGTATAGTGATAATATGTTCAGTTATATACGCAGTGCATCCAAACGATTCGTGTTGTTTGTACCATTATTGTTTTCAAGCTAAGGTTTAGTATACCTTATGGCTGATTTAAAGTTTGTATTCTGTCTGCAATTCAGTCTGAGTTTGAAGGGCAAATAATCACGGATTCCCTTCCTGAATATTCGTTAGTTTGTACGTATTTCCACCACATAACTAGGAGTGTGCAGTTAGTTTGTTTTTTTTTTTTGCTCTAGTTTTTGTCAAGGGAAAGTAAAGATTTTGAAAACACTTTTAGTTTAGTATTATTAATACATTAAATGAAAAATTTTGGGTAAAACGGTCTGATAAACATTAAGATTTACATGTGTACCTCTTCTGAGACACCTTTCTTTATATCTGCTGCTTTTGATTCATACTTAATTTCCGTAAATAGTTTTGATATAGCAGTTTGATCAAAGTCCACCAAACGTCCACATTTCTGAACTTTTTCTGTCTTTTTGGAAAGAGCATCATCAGTGGAATTTGCTGCTGTGTCGTGATCAGTACATTGAACATTTGATATAATTATAAGTTTTCCTTTCGTTTTGCCTGTCATATCGTAAACCTAAAATGAAAAAAAAGGTATGAACTGTTTAATTATCCAGTTACTTTATTCAGCATATTTTGTTGGCAATATATAAGCACTTCGTTCATTTATGCATGATCACCTCTGCATGTGTTTAAAATGTTCAAATAACCGTACGTAATTGTACGACTTAACTCCTACGTAATGTTTATGGTTGGTTAATCAAATATACTTTTATCAACCTAAGATGCCACGAACATACTGCATTTCTGTATCACAGATGTTATATTTAAGAAATGATTAAAAGAAGACAGCTAGATAAAGATTATATGATATTATACGACCTGCGACAAATTAATAGTTATTAAAGATACCAGGATTATAATTTAAAAGAACAGACGCGCGTTCGTCTACATAAGACTCATCAGTGACGCCCAGATTAAAATAGATATAAACCCAAAAATGTACACAGGCTAAGGTAATCGATTCCTGGGATAAAACATTCTGCGATTTTCGAAAATAAGGTAACTTATAAAAATTACTATTTAATTGGTATTCAGTTTACCTGTCATGTAGGGACAACATTTGTAATTACAAAATTACAAACGTAAAAACCAATAATATGTAATGAAAAGGAGCATTTTATATGTGTTTGTTTGGCCTTTTTTTATACGAGTGTTACTAACGAGCTTTTTTTAGACGAAACGCGCGTCTGGCGCAAATATAAAATTTCAATCCTGGTATCCATGATGAGTTTTTTTAATGGGATAAGTGTATATTTAAAAAATAAAATGTGCTATGTTTTGAAAACAGATGCCATTACAAAAACTCGACATGTTTTACAAATTCCATTCCCTAAAATTGATTTTGATAACAACAATAGTTCAATCTATTGCTTCACCGATGAGCCAAAATCATGAAGCTAGTAAGCAGTAAATGCACCAGTAAAACAAAAGTAAAACAGATCAAACAAACAAAAAAGTAACAGCTTGATTTATATACAAAACAATAAATGAAATACAAATGATATATACAGCAATAAATTAACAGATTCGACTTACAGTGTCCTGATTTTGGACAGACACATATAGAATATACAGAAATTGCAGTAAACCCTCCTCCTATCTGTAACAGTTGTGAAACATTACAACATATGAACAAATTATAAAAATCAGTCGAAAAGTGCTAAACTCATTCGATCAACACAATTAAACGTTTTAAAGACATAAAATACAAATCTAGTACAGAAAATGGTATTTAATGTAATTATGGATTGTCAAAATGACCCTCCAAAATGAGGAAAGGGTCGATTTTCGATATTCACTTTTTATTTTTTGTTTCAGATCTCACACTGTTTATTTTGCTGTCTAATTAGATAATTATTTTCTATTTACAGCAAAATGTTCTCAAACAAATAGAAAGTGTTGTTTTATTGAAAGGACTTTTGCTAGATTCATCATTAGTAGGTTTTACCTTATACTGTCATTCATGACAATATTAAAACATGTTTGCTTTTGCCATGTTTGCAGAAACGCAAAAACAATACACTAAACCTGTAAATAAACAATGATAAACTGAACGGTGACCAATAAAAATATACCTTCAAGGATAACGTTAACGACCAGAATCTACTAACAGCATATTTTAAAGTATGATTAAGAATACCAGACAATACCTTTCCATTTTTGTTTTCGCATATCTTTGTTAAAGATTCTTCAGTGCATTTTATTATGTCATCTTCCTTTACAAATTCCAATTTTTTGCTTAAATCTGGCCAATCTATAAGCAAAATTTGACATTATATAATATGTTAACAAACATTGTTTCGAAATGAATATTTGCTAAAAAGAATTTTCTAAAAGACCTATTCACACTCTGCTATTGTGCTATGCTATCATTAGAATGAATATGTCTTTGATCAAAGTTAAAATAAAACTTCTTTTGTTAAAATTACAAATTCGCTAATGTCTGTTTTGAATAACTGAATACATTACATTTTGAATTGATTGCGAGAGAAAACTTTTCGGAGTAACTTGACTATTGTTTTGTTGATTTTTTTATACAAAAGCTCAAATGGAAGTCACTGTGAAAGGAAGACATATATCACGATACAGTGTAGTGTGTTATGGTCGTGTCGTGTTTTAACATGTTCAATTGAATATAATTACACGAAAAGTCAAAATATACAAACTATTAGATATAAAATTGAGAATGGAAATGAGGAATGTGTCAAAGAGACAAATTTAGTAAATTAACATTGTATGGTACTATTTACATGATTTACGCAAAATATCCAGAATGATATGCCTAATAATGGTAAGATAGTTTCAATAAAGGACAATGATATTTAGTTTAATAGCAAATTAGGCAATCGTCCACTTGACCAAAATGACGTGAAGTCAAGCTGACTATGTTAATAGTTATCAAAGGTACCAGGATTATAATTTAGTACGCCAGACGCGCGTTTCGTCTACATAAGACTCATCAGTGACGCTCATATCAAAATAGTTATAAACCGAACAAATACAAAGTTGAAGAGCATTGAGGATCCAAAATTCCAAAAAGTTGTGTCAAATACGGCTAAGGTAATCTATGCCTGGGATAAGAAAATCCTTAGTTTTCTTAAAAATGACCACATAATTGATATTCATGTTAACATCGAAGTGCTGACTACTGGGCTGGTTAAAATCGACCCTAAAAGGAAATAATATAATATGACAATCAAATATTTTCTCATGGTTGTCATACCTTGTATATTTGTAGATGCTAGTTTTTTGTTTTCTTCTATTTTCCCGGAATGCTGTTTTGTGGTCACTTTTGTATCACCATTACAATCTTTTGGTGTTCCTATATTCTTATTATCTGACATATCAGACGGTTTTGATGGACTTGTTTCCTTAATTTTTGAACCATCTCTTTCTCTTAAGTAGTTAGCAACACCAGTGTTTTCTGCTTCATAGAGCGCTTTAATAAAATAGTCATAGGCTTCCCCTCCTCTCCTAGGTAAGATAGATAACAGTTCTCTTATCTGTGCAGAAGGTGCTGGCTTTTTGTTCTAAATAAAAGAAAGTAAGAAAACCCATGTTGCATTTATATGACATTTTTATATTATATCTCAATGTATTTCTTGATTGCCCTGGTACTGCTCATATGTTAATTACTAGAATAGTAATGTTTGACGTTCTGACCAAAACAAAACTGTGTGATTCGATTCTAAGATAACAGGCAGAATAAAACCCATCAAACCATTATTAAAATAATACTGACTGCTGTTTTCGAGCGTTACTGATGAACATAAACTAATATGTAAACATTATTACAAAAGAGGGACGAAAGATACCAAAGGGACAGTCAAACTCATAAATCTAAAACAATTATGTTGTAAAAAATCATGGACCGATTACTAACTTACAAAGGCCAGTGGCGTAGACCCAGTGACGAGAAATATAAAAACACTTTATAAAAATATCTTGCATCTTTAAGCGTCATTCTTTATTTACCTTCAGGCTAGGAACGCTAATACTCGAACCATTGCAAGCTAATGAAATAGTAAAGGAAAATTAAAAAGTGACAAATCTTCAAAAGAGAAATTGACGCATTGGTTGACATACAAAAAGTAAAATCACAAAAATACTGAAGTCAGAGGAAAATCCAATCGGAAAGTCCATAATCACATGGCAAAATCAAATAACAAAACACATAAAAAACAAATGGACAAGAACTGTCATATTCCTAACTTGGAACAGGCATTTTCAAATGTAGAAAATAGTGGTCCGTTATATTTACAATGATGCGTGAACTAACGACAGTTTTTAGAGATTTATATGAATTTTACGAGCAATTCAAATAAATCATATCTCGGTATACATTTTCTAATACAGAGAGCACTACTAGGACGTTGTCAAATTAATCACATCCAAAAATTCAAAAGACATTTTTAGTACATAAATTAGAAATAATAAATGCAAATCAAAATATCGTTTCGGACAATTTTCATTCTGAATCTGAGACAAAAACGATTTATGTCACATATAAATTAAACAAACAAAAAAATATTGATCAAATCAGTAAAACTTTAAACCAGTTTGAGTCGATATGATTCCCAAGAACAGCAGATGTTTACAATAATGGTCCATGTGTATTTTAAGATGAAAAGTACATTTCTATGACAGACCTTTATTGAATCTTGCATACTAGATGTCAGTATCCCGTTCTGATACAATTCATCGCATATGGAGTCTATATTTGAAAGATGTTTTATCAGGTATGCAAAATTTTTTTGAAGAACATTCCTGTGTTGATCATTCATTTTGATTGTGTTTTCTACAAAAAAAAATAAACAATAATAAACAACAATAAAATGCAGCTTATTCACTTGTGTATTATTTTTATATCATTGTTTAAAACAATATGCTGTAAATGTATATACTGCATAGTATCACAATCTCATTGATCAACAAATACATGTATTTTTCTTTAACGCTATAAGCACACATAAATATCCCATGTAATGTTCGACTACCACATTAACTGAATGCAACTTTACTATAGGTAATCTGATGGACTAATTAAATGTTTGTAAGCTGAAAAATACAGAAAAACTGTTGTTCCTTAAATAGCTGATACATATAATGAACTATTATTGTAAACAAATGTGGTAACTGTATATCTGTAACAATGAATTTGTATAATCACGGATTATGTAGAATCACTGTTTTTTTTCAGGGAATATGTAGAATCACTAAAATCATTAGTAATTATATGTTATCCCTGAAAATGACCAGTGATTTTACATAATCACTGAACATTTTGGTAATCCTTCTACAAATTCCGTAACATCATTTCAGGGATAATGAATAATTTTAGGATCCTTTGTTTGTTAAAAAAAAATGTAGACAAATTATCATTTTTTACTAACGTATTCCTTGCCAAATATAATAATTTTGCTTTTAAACACAGAGCTCGAGGATGATCTTAAAGATATAACCAACACAGGGTTTCGAGATAAAGTTGAAGACTTCAAAATTAATAATATCAACATTTTCTTTATAGCGATAACTTTAAATGCATTGTTTGTCTGTTAAAATCCAGCGTCACATGGATATTAATGTTCTATTTGTAAATCTACAGAGCGTGATAGTTGTGGTGCATGCAAAGCAAATGGTAAAGAAGACTATGGAACATCTGGGGTTTTTTTTGTTAAAAAAAATAAGAAATTAAAACAGATAGAACTTACGCATCTATATGTATAGAAAACCTAAGAATTGACAATTAGAACAAAATTTTAGAGGAAGCTGGCATTTATTGTAATATTCTCATTGCATCTCCACAGGGTAACATACATGTAGGAAAGGAATCCCAAAACACATAATGGTATCTGTTCACCAAAAGTCTGAAAAAGGATATCGCCTGGCTCAAATTTGTTCGAGGTTGCTAATTCCATTTTTTTTGGGTACCTACAAATGTTTTTACTGAACACTTTATTTCACTTAGGTGAGTCATAAAATCTGATTCAATATGTGAATGAAAATGATTTCTTAAATGTGGATGTTGTAGTAAAAACAGATGTGAAGCATTTTTTTTTATATTGTGTTAAACATTTAGGAGATAACTGTATTGTATTTTAAGCTCCGACGGCATAAATTGGGGAATTGATGGTCGCAAATTAAGATTACTGGCGATGCGTTAGCGGAGAAAGTGAACGGGTATTTGCGACCATCAAATCCCCAATTGATGCCGTCTGAGCTTAAAATACAATATTGTTATCTCCATTCTAATGAAACTGACAGAAAACAACGTTAAAACATGTATTTAAAATCTGTCATATGCCGTCTGCGCTTGCGCGTACGTCCCATAGCATCAATTGTCAATTGATGCCATGTAAATAAGTGACGTTATCCAATCAAAATGAACGTTACAAACGTTGTTGCATTAGAATTTTATATAGTGTGCCGAACATTTAAAAAAATAGGGTTATCATTTTTATATTTGATGCTTAAATTTTACAATGTATGTTTATACAGTGTAATACTGTTTTAATATGATCTATAGCATGAATTTTTGGACTTTTTTACTTTTTCTTTATATTTAAAACTATTTTTTTCATTTAGTTAATTTGTATAATCCATGACGTTTTGTCTAGTGATTATAAATAATCCCTGAAAATTTAAGTGATTACATATAATCCCTAAACTGGCCTGTGATTCTACATAATTCCTGAAAATTTCAAGGATTTTAAATAATCGCTGATTATACAAATTCACTGTAACATATCCACGAAGCTTTACGTATGCTTGCGAACACTTCATACGCACGCATTTACTATAAATGAGAAACAATAACGATATTAATGCTGTACATTAATTTCTCATTTTTTTGGGTCAGAATATGACATTTCGTAAATAATAATATAAGGAACAGCAAACTAAACATAATGTGTTGTTTCGCATCAGTGTTTGGAATGAAATACCATGGGAAGTGTTAAGAATTTTCCTGCGTAAGTATGTAGATTTGCCATCCTCTTTGGGTTATATATAACAATAATTCAAGCCTGTGTACATGTATATTAATCCACAATGTGATTATGATTTACTTAGAAACACATTTAAGAAACATTTAATCAAAGTTGAAAAAAGGATACTAGTATAAAACAACAATACCGATCTCTTAAGAAAAACGAATGAGAATTTCCACAGTTTGAAGTTTTCGAAATCTTACACAAACATTAATTTGCGAAAATTAAAGTTGTGTGAAAATTTTATTTAAGTCAACAATAACAACATTTGTCTTTAAGGTTAGTAAGAGGTCAATATTTAATGAACTAGTACACATTTTGGTACGCGGTGTTGATAACCGTTTGTTAGCATCGGCTGTTTTCTGCTTGTTGCCACATTCCCCATTTCCAGTTTCATTTTTATCAAATTAAACTTGAACTTATCGCCACATTCTGTGCATGCCAATCCCAAGTCGGGAGCATGTAATGCAGGGATGTTGTTTGCGGTTATCGTCACATATTTGTTTTTCGTTTATCATTTTGTACATTCATTAACACGTTATAACGTCAGTGTTTTCGTTGAAATGTTTAACATTTGTAATTTCGGGACCCTCAATAGCTGGCTATGCGGTATCGTCTGTGCTTACTATTGAAGGCAGTACGGTGACCTATAGTTGATAATTTATGTGTCCTTTTGTCTATTGTGAAGTGTTTTCTCATTGGAAATCATACAACATCTTCTTTCTAATTTTATGCTATAAATTTTTAATTTCATGGAATCGATGTAATCCTCATTGTCGCCACTAACTGTTACAGTTACCTGTAATCTGTAATTCATAGTTAATGCTAAACATAATATATATCATGAGAAAATTGTAGCAAAAACAAGAAATTATGAATCAAATTATGTATTTGTATAATACTAGTAGACGGTATGTAGAAATATAAAATATAGCATGAAAATGACTGACACAAATGGAGGACTGATTTATTCAGGATTTTCAAACAAAAAGAAAGACAAACCGTTTTCGGTAGAAACAAACATTTATTGACGATTGAAATGAAATCACAATACTGTGATACTACCAGGAATTACTAGAGCAAACCATAACGTTTTCAAATATTTGTTTGGTTCTTTATACAATGAGTAAATAAACTTGTAACTCAAACGGTAATTTTTAACTCAACTTCGTCTGAAATGTCTGCACAAAACATGTGTCAGTGATTTGAGTCTTCTAGCGAATTTTGAGACTTTTCCATTTCGAATTAAGTACCGTTTAGACCATTCGCCTGCAATAAATTTATTACTGTTCCGTAGCGTTTCAGACAATTCACGAAAACAAGCAATAAGTAACTTCTGTACAGCCTGAACATGGAATTAACAGATATAAATTAACTGGCGCTAATTGATTGAATAGAAAAAAACTAAGCTCGGCTTCATCAACATTTGTTGGTCCAGGTTCTTCTAAATTCCATGGGTTTTTTATTAATCTATTGATATTTGAAAAACTGCAATCTAAGACAGTGTCATAAAACTGTCAAATTCCAAAGATAAACCCACTAAATATAAAAGTAAGAAGAGATGGTATGATTGCAATGACACAAAGACACATGAATTAATAACTATAGATCAGCAAACGGTCTCTAACAATAATCAAAGCTCATATCCCATGTTCAGCTGAAGAAGGCATCAGAATGATAAATTTGAATAATTCAAACAACAACCGGTGAATTACAGGCTCCTGAATTTGGACAAGTATATACAAAATATGACCGGGTTAAAAATAGTCTGAATGTGCCACCATGACTTAAAGTTAGGACAGGGATTTAACAGTACAACATGAGAAAAAATATGAAACTCAGTTGCAAATACATGTAAAAAATGTAGAATGTATGGGGCAGGACATTTATACATCCCTACTACAAAAATACATAATATATAAGAGTACTTGCAGTTAGTTCAAAGCCAATACTAACTGATACAAAAAAAGTCCATAGACCGCTGTTTAAAAGATAAGAAAAGTGGGGAAGAATGTTGCGACCTGTGTCCTTAAACATCACGAAAGCTTGACAAACGTTATCTTATTCTGAAAAAAATTAACCGTAGATTGTTTCTTAATGTTTTCAAAAACAAAACAACTACAAAAAAGTTGATTTACAAATACAATACCGAATATTGAATAACAATATACTTTCAAAAATTTGTATTTAATCATAAACAACCTTCTTTCCTAATTTCGTGAAAATGTGAAGGTTATACAACTTCCATGATGCTGTAATTTATCGAATTACAAACTGAACATACATAGTGACGTCGCTGGTATGTAGGATCGCTGTCACTCAGGATAAAATAATTGGATATAAATGCCCAACCCATGGTTGAATGAAAACAAATCTACGGCTTTAATGAATTATTTCTTAATTAACGCTCACGATAATTTCCAAACAATAAATATCTGTACAATTTTGTTACGTTTAACAAGACAGAAGAATCCGTTTTATAAGATTGTAAATTTCTTACCTGAAGTAGCTTTGTGGATGCTTTGTATTTGGTAATTTGTTTTATCTACCAACTTATCTACCACTCCTTACACCTTTTTCTGGAATACGATAGGATCGCATTGTGTTGTTACGGTGTATTCTCAGAAATGAAATTAAACAAGTTCTTGGCAGAACATAATAACAAGTATGTATTTTAACAACACACCCTTCAAACAAGGTATATCAAGTGACGGGGTATTCAACCGATTAGTATATATGGTGATTTAAACACAAAGTTATGTCATGCTTTTAAATTTATGAATATTTATAATATTTAGGACAGTCTATTTTCGTTTTACAAAATTTAAAGACAAATGAAGGTCCAGAGGATCCACAATGTAAGGAAATATTGGTAATTTGCACCAAATAATCAAAACAATATTGTTCATTCGTTTGATGTGTTTTATCATTTGATTTTGCCATTTGATTAGGGACTTTCCTTTGTGAATTTTCCCCGGAGTTCAGTATTTTGGTGATTTTACTTTTTGATAAAATATAGTTTAAATCAATACCTTTATCTGTAAGATTGATATCTTATAATGATGTTTTCGAAAGATGTGTTTTAGTTTCCCAATGCAAAACTAAAATATTGCAACGCATAAAGGAACACGAATAAGATCAACTTGGACTGAAACAGCAATTTTGATCCTGAATTATTCTGAAAAATCTGAACATCACATTAGTAATTTTCTACGTTCCAGTCAATTTCCAGAATTTTCCGCTACGGTAAAAGTAAGTAACATTCAGTCAACACACTTGTCGTCAATTTAGTATTGTTCAGCAGCGTTTCAGACAATTCTGTATATAATTGAAGGGAGCAGACAAAACGCGACATATGAGCAGTCCGAAAAAAGACTGAACAGATTTAAATTAAATTAAAGCGAATAGTCTGAACAGTTCAGAATTAAGCTCATTATCATTACCTGGTATAGATCAGTCGACATTTTATGGTTATATCAACGACTGATGCAATTTTCGAAGTAACTAAAGATTGAAATACCACTCGTAATAAACCTGAACTCTTTCACAAGGTGTTTTAGGCAATACCAATATGGCAATCGGTTGACTGCTCAAAACGCAAATTGAAACGATATCGTAAATTCTGAAACTTACAAAACACCGTTCGATACTTAATTTCACAAGGTCAATGAACTACAAGGGAAAAAAAACAAATAGAAAGAGAAAAAATCCACTTTTTTGGACTTCAATGGTGATATATTTAACCCTCACGTAAAATCATAATGGTAATTGCCTGGTGCCATTAAAGCTATTAAGGCACCGCCTTTAAAATTTAGTGTAATTAAAGAACCTTGGTGAGTGTGCTCACATACTGCACGCCCCAACATTGTCAGAGACAAATAAAATAATTCTAAGGAAAAATAATTGAATCATAATTTCTTGTCGATATGCACATCTACATAGTATGTCCTTGTTATCTAATAGGTTTCATGAACTTCTGTTGTGGAGTTTCAGAGGAGTTTTGATGACAAACTGTTGCAGTAGTATATTGAGGCAAATGAGTCCAAAGGAGCGTTACTCATGGAAAAAATCTAAATCATAATTTGCTGTCGATATGCACATATACGTGGTATGTCTATATTATCTACAAAGTTTCATGAAATTCTGTTGAGTGGTTTAAGAACGGTTGCGATGACAAACTGTTGCAAAAGTTTATTGAGGTAAATAAGTAAAATGGGGTGCAACTCCTAGAAAAAAACCTGAATCATAATTTCCTTTCGATATGCACATCTACATTTAAAGCCATTGGATTTGCTATGCACTAGATATATTCTGATAACTAGAGTATTTTTGCAATCTCAAGTATATAAATCCACGAGTCAGTCAGCACTCTGTACATGTATTCATATACATATTCATATCCACAATTCAACTACAATTTACATATCAATACATTTAAAAAATATATAGACTAGAGTTTAAAGCTTCAAAAAATAGTTTCTAATTACAGTATAAGGTAAGTAGATATGTCTCTTTTGTAGAAACCAACCATGACAATACATAATTTTATGTGACAAGTATTACAAAAAAACTTATGATTAATGAAGAAAGTAGTTTTAGTGCAGTGTTAACAATATTTATTTTTTTATAAATAAGGACGATCATCTTATTTGCAATCTTCAAAATCAGACAGTTTACTCATTTTTATAACAAACCCATCGAAACTTAAATACAAATCGTTTAAGCTTGAGCTCTTGCTTATAATAAAGCTGTCTTTGTGTGCATTTCTGTATATTTGCAATGCAAACAGATTCAGGGTATTTATCAATAACATGTCAGCATAACGTATTGAAAATTACTATTTCTTAAATTCTAATGCAATAATGCAAATAAAAGTAGATTTATGTTTCATATGATTTTTTTTATAGTGATAACTTGATTCGAGTTAAGGGAAAATAAACATGATGAGGATGAATCGAATAACAAACAGTACCAATGTTACTGCGGTAGATGTACATTTCGATGATAATGATTGCTTCAATTTTTTTTTTTACTTCAATGTGAATACAGGTTCTTTAAAACCTCCATCAGAGCTTCTGTATTCATGAAACAAAATAATGTCTCCATAATGCTATATTAATAATGTACCCAAATTCCCAAGACACATTTGTCCATAAGGGGGATTCGGATATTTTGCAAGGTCCCGTAAAGTTATATACCTCTTTATGTGATTCGATATTTATTTATCCTCAGTTTTCGAACTTTTATTTTTAAATGTGAAGGTAAATCGTTTCGAAGTATTGGAGCGCTTACACCACTGGATCGATTCCTATGTTGATGGACTATCAGTCCCAGAGGGTATCATCAATTCATCAATAGTCAATACTTCTGTACTGGAATGATTTATAACAAAGCTGTATAAAATTGTCCCTTAAAAATAATGAAATTAAAAAGAAACAAAGGTTTCAACTTCCCCAGACATAGTTTGCCTCAGATGAATTTGGCTATTTTTTAAAGGTTTTTTTTTTTGTCATTTAGCATTTTAACTGTTTCAATTCCTGTACATCTTCGGCTTTCACATTATTAGCTTTAAACGTTCTTGTTAACTAAATCCAGAAAAGAGCTTTGGATGCATGCAATTATTACCACCTCCATTGGCATAAAAAAGTTATTGTTATTAATTAATATCGAGACAACTTTTATGAAGTCATCAACATCAACATATCAAAATTATGAGAATTTCTCTATTTCTAATTTTCTGAAATCTCACAAAACACTAAAAGTTTGCGAATACTAAAGACGTGTGACACTTTTCCTTCGAAAAAAATCCCAACAAAATGACTTAGGCCTTCACTTCAGTAATTCAATTATTGTAAGAAGACCAATTTAAAGTTGATTTATAGGATACTTTGGGGGATTTAGGTAGAAAAACTTCATTGTCATCACTAACATTAAATTGTCCTGTAAGCTCTGAATTACTTTTGAAAATCATGCTTTAAAGATAATATCTTCATATAACTATGAAACTGACATAAATAATTAGATGTGGTGCGTTATTTGTGTGGTTTAGTATAGTTTTGCCTAAAATAAATATCATATCAAACAGTTAGAGGTATATTGGACCTTTGCATCACACTACAACAATTGATTTCGTACTATTAGTAAACATTTGATTTAAATAATTATGATTAAAGTATATAATATTTTCCATATATTAATCAATTTCAGTATAACTTGGTTCCGTTAAAAAAGAGAAAAGAATAGGCGTTTTAAATTCCTTACCTGCAGAAGCTGTTAAGACAGTTTGCATTTGCAATATCGTATTTTTATCTACTAAAATTATGTACCCGTCTATACCTCTTTTCCCGGAACGTTAGGATCGCATTGTATATATTGCTTCGAGATTTTCTCAGAATTGAAATTAACGTAGTTCTAGGTAGATTTAAACTTCACACCCTTCAAACAAAGGTGAACTAGTGATGGTGTATTTAAACGAATATAATTTTGGTGGGCTAATTGTAAAAGTAACTTCCTGCTTTAAAATTAAAAATATTTTGGACCATCCACTTTCGTTTTGCCAAATTTGAATGTAAAGGAAAGTACGCATATGATCCACACATTAACAAAAATAAGTACTTTTCCTAAAATAATAAAAAAACAATAGTAAAAAATAATAACTTTATTTTGAAGCTTGATACCTTTAAGTGATAGTACCAGGATTATAATTTAGTTCGCCAGACGCGCGTTTCGTTTACATAAGACTCATCAGTGACGCTCATATCAAAATATTTATAAAGCCAAACAAGTACAAAGTTAACGTTGAAGAGCATTAAGGATCGAAAACTCCAAAACGTTATGCCAAATACGTCTAATGTAATCTATGCCTGGGATGAGAAAATCCTTAGTTTTTCGAAAAATTTAAAGTTTTGTAAACAGGAAATTCATAAAAATGATCACATTATTGATATTCATGTCAACACTGAAGTGTTGACTACTGGGCTGGTGATACCCTCGGGGACGAAACGTCCATCAGCAGTGGCATCGACCCATGACAGTAGTGTAAATAGTTATTAAAGGTACCAGGATTATAATTTAATTTCGAAGGTTGTGATTAGAGTCTTCTTATTGCGAATCTTGCAAATTGCAACACTTAAAGGAGCTGATATTGGCAACCCGAATATGCGACAGCAGACTAAAGATAAGATAAAGCCATCAGCAGATCAAATGAATAACATACAAAAATAAACAGCTGCGCCATGTGCGCATGATAGAAAGAATAAAGTTCAATATAACTTCTCAATGTTTTATCTGAAAATTTATGAAAAAACTGAAGGGAGGCTTTCTTAATCGATTGAAACCATTCACAAAAGCTTCATGAAAAAACTGCTCATTTCAGATATTGTCTGAAAACCGGAAAAAAACCCATTTTTACATCACGATGACCATGAGGTCATTCCGATGTAGTTGTTGCCAACGAGATTTCAACTTACGTAACGATCGTGTTTGACTGGTAACCGATCTATAAATACGCGGTCATTTTTAAGAGCAAAATAAAATTCCGTATGCTGGTTATACATTCATTACTTAAATGAATACTCATAAAAATGTTTCTGTTTAGAACATAAAATAATAATATGAATCAGTTTTGTCGTTAGAAATATATAATGTCTGCTAAAATCCAATCTATTAGAAAAATTCAACTATTACTGAAGAATGTCCACTTTGCACTTTAATTCACTGCACCATTATTAGAATATTAGAATAGAATGATATACAAATGGATGAAAATAACATATACAGGTTACTGTTATAGAAAATCATTTATATAATATATAACAACATACTAGAGTATATTGATTTGTATCACTTTAATATAATTATAGTTATTACGGTGATGTTGAATTGCCTGTCAATTATTCATCATCAACGCAAGAAAACAAAAAAAATATCTCTGTACATATTAACCTCACTTTCAGGTATATAGATGTGATGTTTGTTCTAAGACAATTGCATCTGACCATCCACCAGAACTTGCGGTCATCCGATGTTCAGTACGTCAGATTTTTATTTATTCATAAAATCCCATAAAATTTATAAAAATCATAAGGAAGGACACTTCAATAGATATAAACAATTCACCAAAGCTTCATGAAAAGTAGTTTTGGTTCGAAAACTTGAAATCCCCCCTTTTTATAATTAATAAAACCCTATTACTCGGAAACGTAAAATGTAACATATATAAAAATAGCTGACTATGCGGTATGGGCTTTGCTCATTGTTCAAAGCCATATGGTAACCTATAGATGTTAATTTCTGTGTCATTTTGGTCTCTTGTGGATAGTTGATTCATTGACAATCATACCTCATCTTCTTTTTTTATATTGTACGAGTCATCATTGTTTTGCCAGCAGTTTGAGAGTTTTGTTTCACCAGTAAAAGGAATATAGAAGTATAACATATAACCTAACACTTTGGTGAATTATGTATATCTAATGACAAATACTTTAAGATTATACGTTTCCGGGGTTATTAGGTTTTATTAATTAACCAGGGGGATGTTCCAGTTCCTGACAATAACTCAAAAAAGGCTTTCAACTTATGGGATTTTATTTAGAAAACTAGAGGCTCTAAAGTGCATGTGTGTCTCATCTTGCTGTTTGTGCGCATTCAACAAAGACCACTCTTCAACATAGTAGACGATGATAGAATTCATGAATAAATCTTTATTTTGTAGAATTTTTATTGCTGATTATTTAGTTTCTGTCTTTCTTTGGTTTGTTCAAAACACAAAAGAGAGTAAAAAACCTCCTCATTAAGGGACTTGACGATCACTCCTATAATGCGAAATGTTAGTAGATCTTGTCTAGCTGATCATGTTTACATTCTAAATCTAAATAAACCGATATTGATTGTGGCTAATTTTGGCAGATTTAGCCCAGTAGTTTTAGGAGAGAAGATTTTTGTAAAAGTTAACGGACGACAACAAAACTGGAAGACGGACGCAAAGTTTTGAGAAAAGCTCACTGGGCCCATTGGGCTATTTTATGAAACTTTGGTGACTGTTTTATTTTTATAAAAAAACTCCCTGTATTTTTTTTGTGTTATACATTTCTGATATGACATTGAGGAGATATCATGGTTTTGAAACTTATTTCTTTGAAAGAGAATCGGGCGTATCATCCGTTCATGGCACAGCTCTTTGTTATATTGTATCAGTATGGCAATCGGTTGACTGCTTATAATGAAATCTATTGTATGTTATGAAACTTGAAATTGTGTGCTTTCAGTTTAGAAACTGAAACTATTTATGATACAAAAGTTTGGTTTCTAACACTGATTTGTTTTTGATTCATGTTAGTTCAATACAGCAAACCTCTCAAAATTAAATTGAACAATAATAGGTTTTTTTTTTTATTAAAAAGATGAGAAGTTTGATGAAACATAATTTACATATAACATAAGAATTTGTAAACAGTAGCTAATATGAAATCAAAATTAAAATTTGATTATCTGGCAAACAGGCAAAAGTTTACCATGAATAAATATAGCATGTAAATATAACAAAAGTAACATATATATATCATGTATATACTAACTTAAAACGATATTAGTGTTGGAAGTGCGAAAGTATCCTTATGTTTTAAACATTGTTTTTCTTTTCCTCTATCTAAAAAAGTCATATTCGTCAAAAAAAACAACAATAAAAATGGTTAGACAGTGAAGGAAATCAAGTAAAGCATATACTATTAACCAGATGCTCCGCAGGGCGTAGCTTTGTACGACCGCAGAGGTTGAACCCTGAACGGTTGGGGCAAGTATGGACACAACATTCAAGCTGGATTCAGCTCTAAATTTGGATTGTGATTAAATAGTTGACACAGCATAGGTTTCTGACACAGAATGAATGTGTTCTAATGAACTTAAAATTTTTGTTTTCTCTTAGAGCAATTCACTATGCTGTTGAATATTAATCCTCTCAAAAAAATGTTTGAAGAAATTTTCTTTTTTATTTATGAAATTTCAAATGAGAAAAATTGAACCCAATTTTTTTAATCACATCCCCCTTTCCCTTATTCCAAAACTAATCTCAATTAAAATTTCTAATGGAGTTTGCAACAATAACTACTCATTTAAATACATCATAAAATATTAAGATGTAAAAAAACTGCTTGTTATCACTGAATGGTAAAGATTATTTTAATTTATCAGTTGGTAGTAAAAAGTGAATATACATTGTATATTGTATATAACAAAGATTTAAGTTGATTATGGACAAAGAAAGATAACTCCAATTAAAAAAAAAATCTTGCTATTGCACAATATTTTGCAATTAGATATTTCTTGCTTACTATTCTGGACAAAGAAAGATAACTCTAATTTAAAAAAAATTTGCTATTTCACAATATTGTGCAATTAGATATTTCTTGCCATTGCGCAATACTGTGCAATTAAAAAGACTTGCTATTGCACAATACTTAATATAATAATTTTAGATCCTGATTTGGACCAACTTGAAAACTGGGACCATAATAAAAAATCTAAGTACATTTTTGGATTCAGCATATCAAAGAACCCCAAGATTTCAATTTTTGTTAAAATCAGACTAAGTTTAATTTTGGACCCTTTGAACTTTAGTGTAGACCAATTTGAAAACAGGACAGTTAGATTTGGTATATCAAAGAACCCCATTTATTCAATTTTTGATGAAATCAAACAAAGTTTAATTTTGGACCCCAATTGGACCAACTTGAAAACTGGGCCAATAATCAAGAATCTAAGTACATTTTTAGATTCAGCATATCAAAGAACCTAACTGATTCATTTTTTGTCAAAATCAAACTAAGTTTAATTTTGGACCCTTTGGACCTTAATGTAGACCAATTTGAAAACGGGACCAAAAGTTAAGAATCTACATACACAGTCATGACAGTTAGATTCGGCATATCAAAGAACCCCAATTATTCAATTTTGATGAAATCAAACAAAGTTTAATTTTGGACCCTTTGGGCCCCTTATTCTGTTGGGACCAAAACTCCCAAAATCAATACCAACCTTTCTTTTTATGGTCATAAACCTTGTGTTTAAATTTCATAGATTTCTATTTACTTATACTAACGTTATGGTGCGAAAACCAAGAAAAATGCTTATTTGGGTCCCTTTTTGGCCCCTAATTCCTAAACTGTTGGGACCTAAACTCCCAAAATCAATACCAACCTTCCTTTTGTAGTCATTAACATTGTGTTTAAATTTCATTGATTTCTATTTACTTAAACTAAAGTTATTGTGCGAAAACCAAGAATAATGCTTATTTGGGCCCTTTTTTGGCCCCTAATTCCTAAACTGTTGAAACCAAAACTCCCAAAATCAATCCCAACCGTTCTTTTGTGGTCATAAACCTTGTGTCAAAATTTCATAGATTTCTATTAACTTAAACTAAAGTTATAGTGCGCAAACCAAGAAAATGCTTATTTGGGCCCTTTTTGGCCACTAATTCCTAAAATGTTGGGACCAAAACTCCCAAAATCGATACCAACCTTCCTTTTGTGGTCATAAACCTTGTGTTAAAAATTTCATAGATTTCCATTCACTTTTACTAAAGTTAGAGTGCGAAAAACTAAAAGTATTCGGACGACGACGACGACGCAGACGACGACGCCAACGTGATAGCAATATACGACGAAAATTTTTTCAAATTTTGCGGTCGTATAAAAACGAAATTAACGTTGTAAGCAACGTCTCCATGTAAACTAGATGAAAGAACATGGATTCTTAAAATCTATTACTTTAATTTGTCATTGATATCCATATATAATGTGTTTGCAGTGTCAAAAATACCGAAAGATAAATATATGTTACGCTGATTTAGTTTATAAAATATAGAATCTCATAACTAAACAAAATTTATAAATGTATCAAAAATCATAACCTCAATAGTATCTTTAATACATTTATTATAATCATTTGAGATATTTCGTAATAGAATTGCGAATAAATATGTTTTTCTTCCGAGGTATTCTCATATTATTGTGACAAACATAATTCAAACATATATCATTTGTTTGTTTGCAAACATACATCTCAAAATAGTGGAATACTAGATTGAACACCGACCGACCTCCTGATAAGAAGATTGAGAATGGAAATGGGGAATGTGCCAAAGAGACAACAACCCGACCATAGAAAAAGACAACAGCAGAAGGTCATCAACAGGTCTTCAATGTAACGAGAAATTCCCGTACCCGGAGGCGTCCTTCAGCTGCCCCCTCAACAAATATAAACTAGTTCAGTGATAATGAATCAATGTAGCGAGAAATTCCCGCACCCGGAGGCGTCCTTCAGCTGGCCCCTAAACAAATATAAACTAGTTCAGTGATAATGAATATATATCTTCATAAAAGGTAACTTTAACTACATGGAAATTGAGGAACTTGAATTTTGAAGCTGCTTTCATTGAATGCATAATTTGTGAGTGTCACCATTAATGCTGAGTTCAGGAACTGTCACTTCATGATTAGACAATTTTAATCAACCGTTGAATGTTCCTCAGGTATTTTCACCTCTATTTTACTGATATTTCAAAAACAAGTTTCTGTCAAATGATGTCCGATCAAAACAAACATAATTGCCAGTACAATATGCAGCCATTCGTTTTATGGCAAATACCTCATTTCATCTATTTGTTTTATTGCAAATACCCTATTTTATTACAGTAATAAAGGGATATATCTAAATATAAATGGTGTCACAATGACAATGTTGTAATTTAATTATAAACAAAATCACAGACGTAGTACATGCAATTGTCTATTATTCACAAAAATAAACAAAATGTATGAAGCACTGAAAAAATCTTTGAAAATGTGGTAATTTGTCATTTCTTTTAAAAGTGTTTTTTTATATACAATTTTGAAACTCTAAAAAAGACTTTATTCGTTAATAGCAGTTTGTTTTCAGAGGGCTTGCATTAATGGTATTTGGCATTTTGCCTGGAAAAGAAACTTCCATATACATGTATGATAAGCAACTGGTGTAGTACTAGAATAATAATATATTCGGTAGCTATATTACAGTATGTTTTACTAGTTCAAATGTTATCTTAATTAAAGAGATCACCACAAACTTTAAGTAATTCATAAAGGCGACCACAGCAGTTTTTAAAATTGTTGTCTTAATTTCCATGTTCTGAATTAAATATAGGCGGTAATTCGCATATCTAATTCCTTTTAACATTATCATAGGAAAGCACCTATGAACATGATGAAGAGAGCAGAGTTTAAACATTGCTTAAAATTTCAGGACTTTCTTGTTTTTAATTTTTTTTTCTCTCCAAAACATTGTTAGAAATGAAAAAGAGTTCTAGAGCATTTAAAATGTGTTATTACGCTGGCATGTTAACACCATAATTTAAAAAGTTAACAAATTATAACAGTTTGGTAAAACACATGGCATGCATATCTGTTTTTTTCTTTTAAAACATTGGTATACTTTACAAGTTATATTAAGATCTTTTTAAACAGAAAAACATGTTCTTCCAACAAGATATTAATTTATATCAAACAGTTACTTATAAAAGTTTAGGGAACATTTCATCGTAATACTGGTATTCAGAATATTGATATTAGCCCTTTAACTAATATTTGCATCCAACAATGTCAAAGACACAAAACTAGCTGTCATGAAACTTATGCTATCAGTCATATTATGGATGAGAACACTAAACGTTATTCTAAAGTAGCAACTAGTATTATCTGCAGTTAAAGGTTATTCTGATGGTGAACACACTGGCTTCCCTGACAAAGAAGCACCTAAATCTTGTGCCTTAAATTCAAGTCCTGGAAAAAAGAAAAGTTCCTTTCCTGCACAATACTCCAATAAAACAATTTGTGCAACAGGTATCTTTTCGACTGTCCCAGCTTTTTTGTTTGGTACCACAGCATTGAGAAGACATTTGTTTGCCTATAAAAAGTAAACAGTAAAGTTGAAACCTTAAATGCAAAAAGGAATATTTATAAATCTTTACTTTTTGAAAATCAACTGTGAGAGTTCCTGTTGAAGTTTAATGGTTTCTACATGTTATCCATGGATTATTCTCGTATGCATGATAAACTATTTGTAATTGTAACTAGCTTTCAGACACTGAGAGTATTTTCAGATCGTACTTTAGTGTTAATTAGACCAATTGATACATTTTGTTATGCCTTTTTGCTATTCAATGTTCACTTATTTTAAGTAATATATCACCTCACTATTTCTAATATATGATACCATCTTTGATTATTTAGTATGACGATAAATTTTCGCTGCTGTTCTTGTACTTTAAACAACAAATTTAATTATTTTGTAAAAATAATTTCCATACGCCATGTACTCTTTACAACTGTTATTATAGGTCATTGAGACCAAGGTTAGAGTTGTCTTTTCGATATTGTTTATCATCTCCCCTTCTTTTTATTAATATTGCACTTACATTATGTTCTAGAAATGATGTATTTGTTCTATGTATGTCTTCTCATTTTGGCTTTGCTCATTGTTGAAGGCCGTACGGTGACCTGTAGTTGTTTTAAATGTCTGTGTCATTTTGGTCTTTTGTGGATAGTTGTCTCATTGGCAATCATACCACATCTTCTTTTTTATATGTATGTCTTTTGATTGAGTTAAGCCATTTCAAGTGATATTTGATAATGTGGCTTTCTATGTTGTGATGTAACATTCAGGTAAGGGTAATTAAAGGTTGGTGTCTGTTAAACGTTGCAACTGCTGCATTTGTTTACACCTGTCCTACATTTAAGACAGGAACCTGTTGTTCAGTGGTTGTTTCTTTTGTATTGTAATGTCTTATTTCTTTACTAGTATTTGTATATTTAACACTTTACCTCTTCTAATAATTCAATTAATGATTTTTCATGGGCATGCTTCTTGAAGACATGTATAAGTGCCTGAATGAAGTATGATCCACTCATGTTTTCACCAATTATCCATGGACCTTGTTCTGAAAGAATAACTTTAGTATGAGACTATGTAAAATAAACTTGGGTTGTCATTTAATGCAACATTACCAAAATACATCTTAGATTGTATTATGATTACAGTAAATGTCTATTCTTCATATTTAATATCTTCAATCTGCTAAAATGCAAAGGAGTTCAGAATAAATGTCAAATTGTAAATTAAAATCTGAGATAATCTTGAAGGTTCAAATCTATTATGATATGAACATAAATCATTAAGTCCTATTCCTGATTTGTTACAGTAAATCATGATAGGTGTAGGAGGATTGTCTCATACATTTACAACGACTTTGTAAAATGTTTGCAATGAAACATACAATGTTCATGTTTCAATTTGCAACACTAAGAGATCAAAGATCAATATGTAAATAATTTTGTAAAATAATATTTCAGAAGAAATTAAATGAACAATTTAACAGTTCTAATGGTGCAAATCTACCTGTATACCTGATATAGCTAATCATTACCTGTTCTTGGGTAACTTGATACCATAAAAATGTCATCTGTGTTTGGAGTACCATTCTTTAAGATGGTATCAGCTGCAGAATCGGTTGAATCATATGGTGCACTTTCTTCTACAAATGAACACAACTTTTTTATATAGCTATATGTTATAGAGCATGCATATTTTAAGGTTTTTCTTGTCGTAGAACACACCGAGGGGTGTCAGGATTGATCAAATGAAAGACCGACCATAAACTCACTAATTAATCTAGATATAAACCTTTTAAAAATTATTATCCATACACAATAAGAATATTACTGTAACTGCATGAAGTAAGACACAAATGTATTGTTACCATCCGATAATGGTGTATGACAAATACAAGACACATTGTAAGTAATTTATTGTACCACTTAGTTTATGGATGAGGGGGAGGAGGTATGTTTATTTTTCTATTTGTAATGTCATTTCTATCGCGGAAAAGTGGTTATTTTTTTAACAATTTTAATTGAATCGAATGAAAAATTCAGAAAATTGTCTTTTGAATTTCAATACATTTAATCAGATAATCAGGATATAATTATATACCTCCGCACCCGACCCTTTTGTGAGTTACGTTAATGTTATTTAATAAAATATAAGATTACATTTATCTTATTAGTTGATAATTTGATAGAGTAAAATTAAGGTATACATAAATTAAATAAAGTTAAGAACTGACAAGAAGACGAATATAAATAAATGTAGGTCACAGTATGATTTCCTATTCAGTGTGTATCGTCCTTAACATGCATGAAATATTTGCCACTGGACGTTAAGCAAGCAACCAAAAATCAATCAACCTATTCAGTGTGACTCAAGAAGATTTTAAAATCTTACACACGAATATGCTAAATCTGGCCTTATTTTATGAAAGTCTACATTAAAATTCATCTAACATTTATTATAATGTTTCTTTATTGTAGCGATAAATTAACAAAACTTCACGTTATTTGTATCTAAAATTAAAATGCGGGTAATGACGGTTTCTTTTACACCTATAATCGATTGAACTTTAAAAAATAAATTTCCAAATCAGCAACTAAAAACTATCAGACGAATAAAATTTTGAAGTATTAATTATAGATTGCATTTTCATCAAGGAAAATAATGACCTCACACAGCTCATAATTTTATGTCTTGGAGCATATTTTATTGAAACATGGTATCGTCCGGGTTGATTCTGAAAAAGAATGACCTGTCGTTCTGAAAGAAAATAACTCCATATAGGTATATAAGTCGTGAAGATAATTTTAGATCAGGATACCCTTTCAATATGATAAATAAGTTTTCTGTTTGTTTTCCTACAGGCTTTTCCATACTACTAGTTTACACACACTGTATAACCAAAGTTAGAGTTTAATTGTAAGAAAGTTTATTAATACAATGTAAAAAATGTAGACATCTGTTTTTTTTTCTAGATAATAAGGAAATATACTTAAGTTTGTTCATTACCAAGTCATTCTTACGTTTCCAATTTTTAAGAAACTTTTAAATGGTCAGTTTTCTATTGTCTTGATTGTCTTTTTACATCTAAATGACCAACCGATTAGATCATTATCAGATAAGTATTTAAGTGATAACAACCTACATTAGACTTTTTGGGGTCAGTGTTCATCTTTATCCACATATATGACTTCATGATATATAATTTAGATGTATTTATGATATATGATTTACATATGCTTAGGTTGAGGTTTGTACACATGTTACACTTTAAGTGGGCAGATTATTCAAAAACAAATTTTAGAATAAAATGTTTCCAGAATTTTCTGTTTTCAATGTTCATTAACTCGCATTTGACTTGGCCTTCAAACAGTTTTCAGTATCACTGATGAGTCTGATATAGACAAAACAATGAATGGCATACCAAATTATGAGCCTGGTGTCTTTATAGAAATTTTACCTACACTTGCCTTTTTATCCACTTTGTTTGTACCAGCCCAGAAGAAGCAGTTTAGTTTTGAAATGAAATATCATTAACATTTTTTTGTTTAAATCTGCTATCAATCAGAGGTTAATCTAATCGAATTATAAGCTTTTACATTACCAGGCAAAAAATGTCTAAGTAGTGTTTTTCACACTGTTCCCAATTCTTCGCTTTTTTAAAGCATTTCAACTTCATATTTGATTCGAACATACAACTGTTTTAATCAAGTGCCACAGGAGGAGGCACTTGCTCTATCAACACACCAACAAATGCCACATACTCCTTTTGAAAGTCATGTGATTACCTCATATTCTGTTTGTTACCTAGTTTGTCTCTTCTTTATTTCAAAAGTAACATTGTAATTTAAAGGTAATTACATTAAACTTTTGCCTTTATAAGTCCTTATACATTTAAACTAGGACAATGTTTTATAGCGTTGAGTGATTTTTTCTCGAATTATTATATAATGTCTATTGCAAGTTTTTATAATGTTACTAGTTTTATCCCACCTTTTATGTAACCTGATTATTTCTGACACACAGGGAAACCAGAAAAAAATGTTAGATTAAGCAGAATGTAGGAGTAATTAGGTTTTTTCTGCCAGGATTAGGCATAAAAATGAACAATGCGAAAACAGAGTTTATTCTCTTTGGCAGTCGACAACAACTCTCTAAATGTCAGACAAAAGAAATAATCATTTGTGGAGATGTTATAAAATCAAAAACATGTATACGGTACTTAGGAGCTTTTCTGGATGAGACTCTAAACTTCAAAGACCATATTACTAAAAAATGTAAGACAGCAATGATGAACTACTACAAAATAAAGTGCATAAGATCCTATCTATCGAAAGAAGCAACTGAAACTTTGGTCTTTGGTTATTTCACATTTAGATTATTGCAATGTTATACTTTTTGGAGTTTCACAAACTGATTTATATAAATTGCAACGTATACAGAATATGTGTGCCAAACTTGTGTTAAACCGTTCTAAGTATGACAGTGCCAAGCAGGCATTGTTTGACTTACACTGGCTTCCGATCAAAGCCAGAATTACATTTAAAATCTTAACATATATGTACAACTGTCATGTAGGTAATGCACCGTCATATTTGATCAATTTGTTAAATCCTCAAGTGTCGAAACGTTCATTAAGGTCGTCAGAGTCATCTATTGGTTGTTATGCAGTCCCATATAACAAAAAGAAAACTTTTTCAGATAGAAGCTTTAGTACTATTGGGCCAAAATTGTGGAATGAACTAGGTACAAATGTAAGAAACTCTGAATCTTTGGATATTTTTAAATGTCGGTTGAAAACATTGTATTTCCAAAATTATTTTGAACTTTTCTGACTTTTTTCTTGTGTATCACAGTATAAATTTTCAATTTTTGGTATTGTACATACATATTGTATTTTTGTTTAGTATTTTTGTATTTTATATGTCATTTATGTACAACGCCATTGAATACATATTGTATATGTAGAAATAGGCGTTTAATTAAGTTTTCATGTTTCATGTTTCATATTTTGGGACCACATAAATGAGTCAGTTGAAGCAGGATGTTGGAATAGTCAAGTGTCGTATAAGGCAGTTTAAACTGTATTAAAAATCTGATATTGATTGGAGATACAGGTGTGACTGTTTTAGCGATCAATCAGCGGTCATCGATCAGTAATATACAAAACATTATCAACTTCATTTTTATTAATTATTTAGAAAAGTTAAATGAATTTATATGAAAAGAAATATACAGATAAAACGTGAATTTGAATATTACCATTAAAGAATGGTCATTTTCGTTTTATTTAGGTTATATATTTAAAAAGAAATTAAAGAAATTATTGCATTTTTATTCAACAAAAAACAAAAGTTTATGCATATTAATCCTTCATTTATTCACATTTTTATTCAAAATAAGTTATCAATAGGCATTTACATGTATAACGACTGATTGCAATTGACATTGCATTATTTAAATTTGAGAAGGAATATTTGCATGTGTTCAAAAACTACTGAAATCTTATGGCTGTTTATTATTTGTATTAAAATAAAGCAATAACTGTATAAACAAAAAGTTTAAGAATTTTAATTCTGATTATATCTAAATTCTAAAAAATGACTTATCTTGAGGCTTTAAAAATGACTATTGTAAAAATAAAATATTATGATTTTTTTATCAAAAGAATAATTTTTGTTATTTAAAACAACAAATTTTAGAATATTGTTTCTGAAAATCTTTTAATTTTATGAAAAACAACCAATCCTAAACTATAAAAAGTACAAAAATCCAATGGCGGCCATTATTTTCATTAGAATGAAGAAATGATTGCAATCTTGTTCAACAAAAACATAAGTTCATGCATATTTATTCTTCAAATATTCACATTTTATACAAAACAAAATCAGTTATCCAAAGGCATTTATAACAACTGATTGCAATAGACATTGTATTATTTCAAATATGAGAAGAAATATTTGCATTTTAGGCAACGCGTACAAAAATTTAGTATCTTTTACCTAAATTTCTGCATATCTTATGAATTACAACCAATCCTGATGTACAAAAAAAAAAAAAAAAATCTTTTGGCGGTTTACAATTCGTATTAGAATAAAGCAATAACTGCATTCTTACTCAAAAAAAAAAGTTAGAGTATTTCAATTCTGATTATATCTAAATTCTAATATAAGACTTATCTACAGGTCTTTAAAGTAACTAATTACAATAAAATAGCATCATTTTTTATCTAAAGAAGAAGAATTTTGATATCTTAATTTTATCTTAATTTTAACAAAGCGAACAAAATTTTGTATGTTTTCTCTGATATTCTTTTAATTTTATAGAAAACAACCAATTCTAAACAATAAAAAGTACAACAATCCAATGGCGGTCAATAATTTCTATTAAATGAAGTAATAATTGCATTTTTGTTCAACAAAAACAAAAGTTAATGCATATTTATCCTTTAAATATTCACATGTTATACAAAATTAGTTATCAGAAGGCATTTCAACAACTAATTGCAATTGAAATTTGAAATGTTTTCATTTAAGCAAGGCATACAAAAAATTTGGTATCTTTTACCTAAAATTCAGCATATTTTATGAAAAACAACCAATCCTGATGTACAAAAAGTACTGAAATCTTATGGCGGTTTATAATTTGTACTAAAATAAAACAATAATTGCATTCTTATTCCAGAAAAACAAAAGTTCAGATCTTTAAATTCTGATTTTATCTAATAAAAAAAAGACTTATTTTGAGGCCTTTAAATAAATCTTAACAAATAAAGTTGCATAATTTTTTATTAAAAGAAATTAATGCAATTTAAAACAATAGTTAAAACAACACTCTTAATCAACACAAACTAAACTCTAAGCATCTTTACTGTAATATACTATATATACTTTTATCATCAAATGACATGAAATTGCTAAATAGAGTACTTATTTTAAATGATAACATTTTATCGCATTTAATTGGTACATAAACATTCTGAGCATATCATTATTCTGCACTTATGTAATTTATCAAGCTCGAATTTAAATAAAAAAAATATGAAGTAATACATATGATGCATGAAAAGCATTTATATTTTTTTTTATTTGTTATCGCAGAGACATACTATATGTCTCTGGTTATTGCAACCAAGTTTATTAACGAATAAGGGTGTCTTCGTAGAGGTTGGAGTTCATTGAATGCAAACAATGTGGAGTTTGGTTTACAAAAAAAAAAAATCAATAAGTATATATTATACATATCCATCCCATCCTACATAAAATTAATTAACTGACTGTTGTTACAGTAACTATCACATAGCTTATTTGACTTATCTGACGGATTCTATGGGTCATCGATCACCAATCACTCATCAATCAGTCAAACATCCGTCACCGATCAGTCACCAATCAATCAAGTTCACGTCAAACAGTAAAACCTTTAAGGTTGCAAGTACTGTATTGTATAGTTTCAATCGAACTTTCTACTCTTTTTGAACTATTATATAGACTTTTTTTGTTTTTTATGCATTTGTTATTAATTATATTTTTGTTATTAATGATGTCTTAGTTATTAATGATGTCTTAGTTATTAATGATGTCTTTGTTATTAATGATGTCTTAGTTATTAATGATGTCTTAGTTATTAATGATGTCTTTGTTATTAATGATGTCTTAGTTATTAATGATGTCTTAGTTATTAATGATGTCTTAGTTATTAATGATGTCTTTGTTATTAATGATGTCTTAGTTATTAATGATGTGGGGTAAGTGTTGTTTATTTTTTAGTTTTCTATGTTGTGTCATGTGTACTATTGTTTTCTGTTTGTCTTTTTCGTTTTTAGCCATGGCGTTGTCAGTTTGTTTTAGATTTATGAGTTTGACTGTCCCTTTGGTATCTTTCGTCCCTCTTTTATTAAGGATGTCTTAGTTATTAATAATGTCTTTGTTATTAATGATGTCGTTGTTATTAATGATGTCTTTGTGGTGCTGTCTTATTGAATTGAATTGCAATATAGTTACCTAGAAAATTGTAGGTTTGGACAAAACATACTTTTGGTTTCCCTTTAAAATATCTACTGCCATTAATAATTTCTAAAATTTCACTCCTTGGAACTATTTCTCCATCACAGTCATATATCTTTCCTGCTTCTGAGTCAAATTTTCCAGATAGAAACATTATTACCAGACTATCATACATTAAAGATGGATCATTATCTATATCAGTCAATTTTTGTTTCAAGACATCTTTGATTTCCTGCAAAATAAAACTTTATTAATTTTATTTTTATTTCAATTAAACGTATGATGTAATATTAGATATCTATGGTGAAAATTCATACACCCTGAGGCACAGACAAATGGGTGTATGAATGTTCAACAACTGTGTAAAATTCCTTAAACCCCTGAACCATTAGCAGTCAGGGGCATTACTTAAACAAGTAACAATTAAAATTACCTATACAAGTAATGTTGAAAACGAGGCTTATTTAAATATAACTTATATAAGTTATTTTTCTGAATATTATTTTTATAGGTGTCCAAGAATACAGATTTTACTAGCTTTAAATAATTTTCACAGTTATCTGGTTATTTTTCCCTTGATATATAAAAACTAATTCTTCAGAAACACTAATTAACTTTCCGACGCAATTATCTTTCATACGGACGCTTCTGGGTCAAAGATTGGTCTCTTGAGACTATTAAATTATCATTTTCCTCTAAAATCTTGAAGGTAGACTGATATAAATAGATAGATACTTGTGAATTAATTAAGACCTGAAGTTATTTATAATTTGTAACCTAAATCAATTACATATGTGCCTTAGATAAGTGTTATTGCTATTTTTTTCAAAAATGTTTAAAATAACTTATTCAAGTAATATTTTTGTTATTATTGTCAAAGTAACCCTTCATGTCTATACTCCTCTCAAATTTGATAAATTCTTTATTTTATGATATAAAATGTAGTTTAAAATCATGAAAACTACATTTAGTCTATGTTTCTATTAAAAATTAAAATAACTCTATTAAGTAATTTTATTGTATTTAAAATAAAAAATTACTTACATAAGTAATTAAAAAAAATAACTTGTTTAAGTAACGCCCCTGACTGATTAGATAATGAAGTTACTTCTTATTAACAATTCCTTTATTATGTAAAATTGAAAAATGCTAATGAAATTTTCAGTGTAACATTTTTTCAACGTCAGTGTTGCTGTGCATTGTCAAATACTTTTTTTACTCTCATTTTTGGGAAATTCAGAAGAAAAAAATTGTTCTTTGGAATTTGGGTGAAAACTTTTTTTCTTTTTTTTTTTCTTCAAATTTTCAAATATTTTGTCCTCAAATTTATTTATTTTTCATTTTTGTTTATATCATTATATTTATTATATTTTTTATTTTTTACATTTTACTTCTTTCGTTATTTTGGCAAAATTGTACTTATTATTTATCCTAGGATGAACAAGGGAGGGGTGTTATTTACAACAGGGTAATCAACCAATCAGATTGCAGTATTTTTGCTGCATAAGAAATAATGTCTTTTCCTCACATTATTTTTATATAGGTATAATATAGTTAATTAACAAACATGGTTATGAGGAAAAGATACATGTTCATGCCTACTTTAATTTCGATATTTTTCATCGCAGATATGTTAAAAGTTGTAACAACAAAAATATTGAAACAAAATATATACAAATATATCATTAACCCACCTTCTGCTAGCTATAATTTTCATATAATTTTCAATGTTTTTATTGATTATGTAATCCCTTTCACTTCCTCAAGGAAACTGTTGACCTGACATTTATACATGTTGTCTTCTATTTAAGTCATCAAGTTATTCAAGTTTAATAATTTCAAAATTGAATACCTCTTTTGTTTTCTTAGTTAGGATACCACCAGCTGTATCATATCCCATATATTTAAAAAGCTGACTCATATTGGATTTATCAAAATCTGAATTTGTGATACACTCTTTATATCTTTGTTCTTTTTTCTTTGAATCTTCTTCAGTCTGGTTTTCTTCACTTGTGCAATTGCACTGAGCATTAGATATCAAAATAAATTTCCCTCTCTTTACGCTTGTCATTGGGTATATCTAAAGAAAATGAAAAAGGTGCAGTCATTATCTAGTTTGCATTATAATTTCACTGAATGCTATGTTGTAACCATTAGATATACAGATTGGTTATAGATTCTCTTTTGGAATAGTATACATGTAACTACTTCACATGGAACAACTGCTTTGCTGTGTGTGATGTATACATGTATGAGTTAAATCATAATCAGATATTGATAAGTGACATATCAGTAAAAAAAAAGTTGTAGAATATTTCAAAGAGACAATAAAAAGTCATAAGCAGAAGAAAAACAAACACAAAACAACAAGTGAATCTGTGAGCTTCTGTTCACTGATGATACCTCCGTCCAAATGTTCGGTAAAAAGGAAGTTGTCGAGTGATGAATCTGAAAACGCATCACACAGTATAGCTGACTTATATCAAGCCTGAAACCAAATTTCAGAAATCCTGGTAGTGTAGTTCCTGAGAAAAATGTGACGAAAAATATTCATGGGACGGACGGACTGACTGACAGACTGACGGACTGACGGAATGATGGACTGACCGACTGACGGAAGGACAGACAGAGGTAAAACAGTATAACCCCCTTTTTTCAAAGCGGGGTATAATTAACTGAGGTGTATAATCGGCAGCAAACTGCGTGTTAAGGCACTTTCACGCTTGTTCCTCTTGAATAATTGTTTGCCTATTTTCCATTTAACAAACCTTTCTAAAATTGTCTGTTTATAAATTTTGAAATTATTAAGAAACTGAGGTTTCAATTCCACCAACATATCAAGGACCATAACTCCTGAACATTTGAACAGCAACAGTGAAATTTGTTGGTATCGAGTGAGATTAAGTAACAACATATTAAAATATATTAGCAGTGGTTCATAATTGTTAGGTAAGTTCAAGTAATAAGTAATGGATCCGACGGTTACTTACATTATCAAATTATTTAGTAAAACAAACTTCACATCATTAATATGCACAGTATTTTAAAATTGAATGTTAATTATATAAGAATAAAAGAACAAAGTTTAAATGTTCCCAAACTGCACATGTTTTTCTACCCAAGAGCAATAACTTAACTAGAGGCTCTCAAGAGTCTGTGTCGCTCACCTTGGTCTATGTGCATATTAACAACGGACACAGATAAATTCATGACAAAATGGTGTTTTGATGATGGAAATGTGTTTGTAGATCTTTCTTTACTGAACATTCTTGCGGGTGACTCAAATGCAATGCAGTTTCGGGCATAACTCTTTTAAAAATAATTGATACTAAATAATTACACTGTGATATAAATGTAAAATATGAGTTTTATAAAAATTAGTGAAGAATTGTACAAGTGAGAGCGTAAACAAGACTGGATGAACAATTCTACATGAGGATAAAGATACTTAAACGTTTGTTTGTGTTGAAAATAATAAACTCATCATAGATATCAGGACAACATTTTGTATATATGCCAGACGCGCATTTCGTCTACAAAAGACTCATCAGTGACGCTCGAAACCAAAAAAGTTTAAAAAAGCCAAATAAAGTACGAAGTTGAAGAGCATTGAGGACCAAAATTCCTAAAAGTTTTGCTAAATCCAGCTAAGGTAATCTATGCCTGAGGTAAAAAAGTCTTCGTATTTCAAAAATTCTAAATTTTGTAAACAGTTAATTTATAAATATAACCATATCAATGATAATTCATGTCAGCACAAAAAATACTGACTACTGGGCTGGTGATACCCTCGGGGAAATAAATCTCCACCAGCAGTGGCATCGACCTAGTGGTTGTAAATAAACTAATCATAGATATCAGGAAAAAGAATGCAATTGTATTTTTATTTAAAAGGAAAGCATGAATCTTCATAGCATATGCATAATGTTATTCGTACTATTTGCAAATCAGGATGTGTTGTTTTTCATAAAATATGATAATCCTAGAGATAAGCTACTTATATTTTGTTTGCATTGTTAAAAACTGCACAAATGTCCACTTTGTTATGCCCCAGCTACAATAGTAGAGGGGCATTATGTTTTCTGGTCTGTTGTACCGTTCGTCTGTCCGTTCATCCCTCACGTTAAAGTTTTTGGTCAAGGTAGTTTTTGATGAAGCTGCAGTCCAATCAACTTGAAACTTAGTGCACATATTCTTCATGATATGATCTTTCTAGTTTTAATGCCAAAAAAAATATATTTTTACCCAATTTCACGGTTCACTGAACATAGAAAATGGAAGTGCCAGTTTCAGGTTAAAGTTTTTGGTTAAGGTAGTTTTTGATGAAGTTGTTCTCAAATCAACTTGAAACTTAGTACACTATGATATGATCTTTCTAATTTTAATGCCAAATAAGATTTTTTATCCAATTTCACTGTCCATTGAACATGGAAAATGATAGTGCAAGTGTGGTGGGGCATCCGTGTACTTTGGACACATTCTTGTTTTGTAAATCAATTTACTTTCATTGCAATCAGTCTTTTCAAATACCTCTGGTTGTGTGTTTTTATAACATGTGAATGATCTAAAGATAAAGACAAAGATACTTAAACTTTTGTGTGTGTTAAATGAGCGAAATGAATAGCTTGCACTGGCTGTATTTACTACTCTAACTAATTACAGATTAAGCCTTCAAGAATTACCTTTCTTTGATTTTGTATCTTTTTCTGGAAATTTTCTGAACATGCTTTGATATCTGATTTTTTCACAGTATTTCCACTAACTGCTAAATCTGGCCATCCAGGAACTTAAAGGAGAGAAAGACAAATATACATTTTTGGACACAGTATAATCTGTTTCAATCTTTTTATTTAGAATTCAACCATCATTGCAAGGAAATGCCTTACAGTTGGGTGCAGACCAAGCATTACATGTAGACGGGCCGAAAAAAGTTAACTCAGCATTTACCTGCGTGCAGTTCAAGTAAACGCTGCGTTAACTGTGCATTTACTCCAAAATTTCAGTAGACATAAAAAGTAAATGGGCGTTTACTTTCGCGTTAACCTATGGTTAACTCATAATCAGCGCGTCTTCTAATTTTGTTAAGAGTAAACGGGCGTTAAATTCCACATGCACTTCTGCGTTAACGTGAAACTAGAGGCTCTCAAGAGCCTGTGTCGCTCACCTTGGTCTATGTGCATATTAAACAATGGACACAGATAAATTCATGACAAAATTGTGTTTTGGTGATCATGATGTGTTTGTAGATCTTACTTTACTGGATTCTTCTTGCTACAATTATCTCTATCTATAATGAACTTGACCCAGTAATTACAGTGGAAAATATATTCTAAAAATTTACAAAAATTTACAAAAATTTAAGAAAATTGTTAAAAAATGACTATAAAGGGCAATATTAAGGGGTAAACTGACAATTTTGGTCATGTTGACTTATTTGTAGATCTTACTTTGCTGAACATTATTGCTGCTAACAGTTTATCTCTATCTATTATAATATTCAAGATAATAACCAAAAACTGCTAATTTTCCTTAAAATTACTAATTCGGCGGCAGCAACCCAACAACAGGCTGTCTGTTTTGTCTGAAAAATTCAGGGCAGATAGATTTTGACCTGATAAACAATTTATCCCCTGTCAGATTTGCTCTAAATGCTTTGGTTTCAGAGATATAAGCCAAAATCTACATTTCGCCCCTATGTACTATTTTTAGCCATGACTGCAATCTTGGTTGGTTGGCAGGGTCACGCCACACATTTTTAAAATGAAATACCCAAATGATGATTGTGGCTAAGTTTGGTTAAATTTGGCTTTCAGAGGAGAAGATTTTTTAAAAGAATACTAAAATTTTAGAAAAATGGTTAAAAATTTACTATAAAGGGCAATAACTCCTTCAGGGGTAAACTGATAATTTTGGTCATGGAGACTTATTTTTAGATGTTACTTTGCTGAACAATTTTGCTGTTTACAATTTATCTCTATCTATAATAATATTCAAGATAATAAGCAAAAACTGCAAAATGTCCTTAAAATTGCTAATTCAGGGGCAGCAACCCAACAATGGGTTGTCCAATTTGTCTGAAAATTTCAGGGCAGATAAATTTTGACCTGATAACCGATTTTACACCATGTCAGATTTGTTCTAAATGCTTTGGTTTTAGAGTTATAAGCCAAAATCTACATTTTACCCCTATGTTCTATTTTTAGCCATGGTGGCCATCTTGGTTGGTTGGCCGGGTCACGCCACACAGTTTTTAAACAAGATACCCCAAAGATGATTGTGGCCAAGTTTGGAATAATTTGGCCCAGTTGTTTCAGAGGAGAAGATTTTTGTAAAAGATTACTAACATGTATGAAAAATGGTTAAAAATTGACTATAAAGGGCAATGACTCCTAAAGGGGTCAACTGATCATTTTGGTCATGTTGACTTATTTGTAAATCTTACTTTGCTAAACATGATTGCTGTTTACAGTTTATTGTTTGCCTAGTTCATTGACACACATGTTTTAATTCACAAAACTGCATGCATGTGATGTTTATTTATTCGCTACCAAAAATATATTTGTTATCTGTTCAATTGAAACACTGATTTAATTATAAAAAGTTTATTTTTGACAAAATATTTAGTATTGTTCCAATGAATTTGCAAGCTTTTGTAATTGTTTAGTTATAGAATACATTTATGAAGGCATTAATTTAAACATCAAATTTTTCAAGTTTTTATTTGTCAAACACCAAAAAAATGCAAAGTTTAATAGGAAAAATACTCGATCAGAAATCAAATTTTAACTTTTGAATCAGTGTTTACACGGCCGACCCTCGACTAACCGTGAGATTGGTCGGTTAATCTATATTAAGTATGCGGCTATATCGGCGGTTGGTCTGTTAATCGGGTTGGCTAAAGTCTGTTAATCAGGTGTTATAGAGAAAATCATTGAAAGTTCAGCATGTTTCATTGTATAACTTTCTTAATATATTTTCATCATAAAAAGTATTCATGTCTAACAAAACAATTCAATGTACTGAATTCAGTGGTGTAATTATTATTTTTCTAGCTTCGATGTACGATCTATAAAATGAAAAGGCGGGTTACTCATCAATAAATTTATACACATTTTACACAAATAAAATGTGCACAAAATGACACATTGGTTAAATTTACTTGCATTCAATATTTTGAACATCGAAAAAAACTAAGGCATTTTGTTTGTTAACCATATTGATATCATTGTGTGAAAAATCTACACGAAAATCTGTATTT